>NC_090259.1:38332105-38359605 GCF_037325665.1 Littorina saxatilis | reverse complement strand
TCTTTTTTAAAAAAATCTTTAAAGATGCATTAAGCATAGTCTTTTGCACATGGTGCTGTACATATGATGTTATTTATGTACGTACAAAAAATAAAACACATGTTGAAAGAAAAAAGAAGAGTTTTGGTCGGGCTCTAGGGCGGGGATGTAGCTCAGTCGGTAGCGCGCTGGATTTGTATCCAGTTGGCCGCTGTCAGCGTGAGTTCGTCCCCACGTTCGGCGGAGAGATTTATTTCTCAGAGTCAACTTTGTGTGCAGACTCTCCTCGGTGTCCGAACACCCCCGTGTGTACACGCAAGCACAAGACCAAGTGCGCACGAAAAAGATCCTGTAATCCATGTCAGAGTTCGGTGGGTTATAGAAACACGAAAATACCCAGCATGCTTCCTCCGAAAACGGCGTATGGCTGCCTAAATGGCGGGATAAAAAAACCGGTCATACACGTAAAATTCCACTCGTGCAAAAAAACAAAAAACACGAGTGTACGGGGGAGTTTCAGCCCACGAACGCAGAAGAAGATGAAGAAGGTCTGAAGTCACATGGTTCAATAAAGGTATTCTTGTTGATATTATACAAATATCAATTCGAAGCAGCAGTTAATTTCTTGTATATTTTCAATATTCTCCAACAGCTGCTGTGAAAAAAACAGGCAAAGATGTAATCAATCTCTGGTGTGAAATATATGACTGTCACACACAGGGCGACACAAAGTTTATATTGACACGTGCTGCTCGCTGCGAGCTTTAACACCTGAGCTTGGATATTGAAATGATTGTATCACTTCACACCACGTTGGTTTTGATTTGATGTACACATATGTACATATGGAGACATGTAGACAGAAACATACACGGTGGTCTAAACACATTGAACCTATATTAATTTAGCTCCAAAGTGTTTATTTGTCAAGATTTCCATTTTAATGTTCAGGCGGAATATAAACGAGCCCAAGGAATTTTTGATGATATAAATGTTGATGACATTGATTAATATTCTAAATAATATCCCATTGAACTAAATGTAAAAAGCAGAAACATTAATAGCGACAGCAACAGCGGGCAGTTGCAACAACCACGAGGGCCCCAAAGGGTTTAAAATCGTGATCGTGATTGGCGTTTTTTGACTTTTCTGTGACCGTGATTGCCGAAATTTCCATTTCTGTGATCGTGATGGGACTTTGCCCGTGATCCGTGATGACAAAAAAATCAAGTCTCGTGATCGTCATTTGTTTTCGTGATCGTGATGGGCATTATTGCAAAGTATTTTATTTTCAACGTACATTTTTCACAGCTGTATCAGTCTGTGATCCTCTATTCGTCAAGGTGTTTGTGATCGTGAAAACAAAAATCAAGGTAACTGTGATCGTGAAAGCTAAAATTTCCCTTCCCGTGATCGTGATGATACCCCCCCTTTGGGGCCCTCAACCACCACCACCACAACAACAACCACAACAACGACGACGACGACAACAACAACAGAAACCAACAGTACGATCGGGTAATAAATGTAGTGGACAAAACAAATTCTTACCCAAATTTTTGCAGGCCACCACTCCTAGGCACAAACACAAAAGCACGACTTTCAACATGGCGGTTAGCAAAATAGTTAGGTCAGCAGAGAAAATCTCGATAAGAAAACTGTGTCCGAAAGATAACAGAGTGTGCAACTTTCTCAGAGCCGGTCTATTTGTAGGCTTTGAAAACCGCTCCTACTTTTCGTCTGATGTGTAGGTTTCCGAAACCACTCCTTCTCTTGCTCTTATTTTGGTTTTATTGTATATATATATATTATATACGACGCAGATTATCAACCAAACATGCTCTTTTTTAACTTGACTATTATTATCTGGCTTGTAATCACCGATTGTAAAATGAATGTCCAGACAGACATCTCGACTCGTATCTGTCTGTCTGTCTGTCTGTCTGTCTGTCTCTCTCTCTGTCTCTCTCTCTCTCTCTGTTCTAGCTCTCTGTTCTAGCTCTCTCTCTCTCTCTCTCTCTCTCTCTCTCTCTCTCTCTCTCTCTCTCTCTCTCTCTTTTTCTATCTCTCTCCCTCCCCTTCCCCCGACAGCGTCTAGAGTTTCGAGCCCACATAACGTTAGAAATTATGTTCCAAACAGTGCTACAAAGAAGAAGCCCATTTTGCTTTGTTTTGTTTGGTTGTTTTACGTATGAAACTATCGTTCCAACCTAGTGCTAGGTCATTTAACAATTCAAATGTTTTTCTTCTTAAATGTTCCTTTAATGTATGGGTTAAACCAAGCAGAATGAGACTGTCAGGAAAAACAGACGCTGACAGTCTCATCTTGCTTGACGACAATACTGTTGACACTTTTGGTGAGACAATATTGTGACCTATAAATGTCGCGTACTGTGGCAGTCACACTCTTTCTCAGTGAGAGATAGATACGCAGCGCAGATCATTAACACAGATAAGTGGCTACATCCTGGAACGTTCAGTAAAAACAACTTTGAAACACTCTAAATAAATCATGCCGGGACCAAGAACACAACACAATACGGACAACTGAATGATTATTTGTGTTAGGAAACGCTGCTGTTGCTGAGCTTTGGTTCAGTTTTGTGTGTTGCATGTGGTTGATTTATTTGTACTTTGTGGGAAAGTACCGATATTATGTTTTGTAAACACAATATTTATGTTTGGAATGCAGGTGAACTTTCTAGTCCTGTCAAAACAAGTTGTTTACCACGTTGTTTTGAGTAGTGAGTTCGTGGCGCCGGCGCTTTTGATGTACGTCACACAGAACGTCACTGTATAATGTAGTTGTATCATGTTCGGTCTGGAATATTCTCGAGATTGAGTATTTACTATATAGGCCAGCGCGATTTGTATGTTAAAAAGTTTCTACTTTGAGTTCTGCTACGATCTGCAGTTGTATGTATGGAATGCTAAATAAATCCTCGAACTCAATTTGACGAGTTGTTTTCTGCTGCTGCGAAGACGGGCGACGTAGAATAAAAGAACACAACTATACGACATTTGAGAACTTGTGGCAATCTCAAGTGTCGTGTAACAATTTGAAAGACATTTTTCATCCGTTAAAGTGATCATACCTAAGAAGAAAAAAAAATGCCCTCCGATCGCTTCCAAAGGAAAACCAAGACATTCTGAGTTGCAAATACTGTTACCGCGCAAGAAGACTGCCTTCACTTTGCTAAAGTAGGTGTTTTAAAAGCTGAACAATTACCATACTTTGTGGAGCGTTTTCGAGAAACTTGTGCCGTACGTGTGCTCTAGATTTAGGTACAGTGGATTTTCCAGATTCTTCAGATTCGCCAGAGAGACAAAGAACATTTGGAACAAAACGGTACCAACGTCAAGAGTACTGTTCTCCTTCTTCTTCTTCGTTCATGGGCTTAGACTCCCACGTTCACTCATGTTTTTAGCACGAGTGGATTTTTACGTGTATGACCGTTTTTACCCCGCCATTCAGGCAGCATACGCCGATTTCGGGGGAGGCATGCTGGGTATTTTCGTATTTCCATAACCCACCGAACTCCGACATGGATTACAGGATCTTTTCCGTGCGCACTTGGTCTTGTGCTTGCGTGTACTCACGAAGGGGGATAAGTCACTAGCAGGTCTGCACATAAGTTGACCTGGGAGATCGGAAAAAAATCCACTCTTAACCCACCAGGGCGGCAGCGACCGGGATTCGAACTCACGACCTCCCGATTAGGAGGCCGACGTCTTACCACCTCGCCACTGCGCCCGTCACAACTGTTCAAGAAGCAAAGACGAACGAAGCAATTGTAAACTGTGACTTTCGTATGTATTAGTGGACTTGACCTCCCTCTCAACACGCGTCGCGATGAACAAGGGTACCGCGGCAAAACATACACACACATGCACACACATACACACACACACACACACACACGCACACACACCCACACATACATACATACACACACACACACACACACACACACATACATACATACACGCACATACACACACACACACACACACTCACACATACATGCACGCACACACACACACACACACATACACGCACATACACACACACACACACACACACACATACATACACACACACACACACACACACACACACACACACACACACACACACACACACACACACACACACACACAAACACGATCGTTTTGAAATGAATTGGTTTATTTACCACTTTTGATCCAAAAAAAGACATAGCACACAAATCCAACAATCATTCCGTTCTCGTGTGCAGACAAACATATACATGTCAATTCACTACAACAATTTCACAATCTGTGGGAATATCATTCTGACAAAACACATGTACACAAAAACTAACAATATTTACATATGTATCGGTTTTTTTACAAAAAGTTGTTGTTTGTTATTGACGCAGAAGGAAAACAACACAACGTTTCTCAGTTGTTACGTTTTAAATCAATGAAAAGGTTATGGTGAAAGTAAAATCCTGATGCGAAAACATCTAAAACAGATCGTTTTTGACGATAATGTTGTTTTATAGAATTATTATCAACGCATTAAAACAAAACACTCCCACTCAGATCTAAAAAATTCAATCAATAAAGATCTTTTAATTACAGTAATAGTCTAATGTAAAAATCAAAGTAAGCTTCTCATCAAAGTACCTACTTTACCGACTGTTTCGCAGTAACTAATTCATTCACAAATTCCGGAAACTAACTACTAATCCAACAATCATTCCGTTCTCGTGTCCAGACAAACGTATACATGTCAATTCACTACAACAATTTCACAATCTGTGGGAATATCATTCTGACAAAACACATATACACAAAAACTAACAATATTTACATATGTATGTTTTTCTTTTACAAAAAGCTGTTGTTTGTTATTGACGCATAAGGAAAACAACACAACGTTTCTCAATTGTTACGTTTTAAATCAATGAAAAGGTTATGGTGAACGTAAAATCCTGATGCGAAAACATCTAAAACAGATCGTTTTTGACGATAATGTTGTTTTATATAATTATTATCAACGCATTAAAACAAAACACTCCCACTCAGATCTAAAAAATTCAATAAATAAAGATCTTTTAATTACAGTAATAGTCTAATGTAAAAATCAAAGTAAGCTTCTCATCAAAGTACATACTTTACCGACTGTTTCGCAGTAACTAATTCATTCACAAATTCCGGAAACTAACTACTAATCACCAGTTGTTACTTGTGATGTTTTCAGGACTTACAGTTAGTAATTAACATTACACCAAACTGTGTATTATTGTAGTTATAAAATGAGATATAGAACAGTGAACTGTAAACAAACACCAACAAAACATAATTAAAAAAATCCAACTTTAAACAAAACCCTGGACTAAAAATCAAAAACCAAACAATATAACACGCAGTAAATAAAACCAGACAAAAAACCCAAACAAAGCTAACCAACCCGAATGTTTTCTAATTTTTCTCCCCGATACAAACACTTAACACATCACGAAGAAATAAGTTTTTGACAAAACAGACAGAAGAAGGGCGAAATATTTCTTGGTTTTCAAGGGACATAAATGACAGACTTTACGGTGCGGTAAAACAACCGCGATGGCCTCCCTTGACACATCGCTTGGGAGAGCTTTTCAACGCAGTGTTATCAGACTTTGGCTTACAGTATAGGTCGAGAAGATCACACACAGACGCTCACACGCTAACACACACGCACAGCACACACAGACAGACAGGATACTGAAACAAGAAAAAAGACTACACAGAAATAATGCAGACACAGGCACACAGCGACACACACTCACATTCACACACGCACACACATAATAACAAACGACACAAGCAAACATATACTGACAAACAGACAGGCAACAATCTTGAAAAAACACAAAACAAAACAAAACCACACGGAGAATGCCAACAACTTTCACAGCTATACATGTCTCTTAGAGCGACGAATTAAATCGATCCCGAATATATAACCGAATAGGTTAAAGGGACACAAAACAGTGGCAACAACCAACCTAAGAGCGTCGAAGAGTCGAGCTTTCAACGTAAAATACATTGTGGTTGTGGCTCACATTCATCTCTCTGACATCCCTGACAAAACGGGCGAGGAATATAACACCTATATTCATAACACTGATGTCTGAAAACAATTGATAGCGCACAGCCAATGAAACAGCGTAACCAGAGTGCCGCCATCTTACAGCACTGTACCACACTGACAAATAAGTCAAAGGGAAATAATCGTAGTTTCAAGAGTTGACAGCAGTCTTCTTTCGCTGTATCGAACGGTGACCCAAGATGGCGGAGCAGGTGGCGTCAATGTTTTGATAGCCAATAAGAAGGGACGCGCTATCCATATATTTTTAGATCAGTGATTCATACACACAGCACAAAGGTGAAGTTTTAATTGGTTGTTTTCACCCACGTGACACATGCATACTTATCACGTCACAGCTCACGCCCTGACGAATTTGGCGTGGTTAGGAAAATGGCCGCCATGGCTGTTTTCGGTTTGATAAAGACATGTGAAAACTATGGGTGGTATCACAACTTTACTTCGTTAACTGCATATATGACACTCTGATCCTTAACTGGGCATACTCGTGCACAATGCACAATGACCAAATGGCATTGCCTAATAGTATAGTAGCTATTGTGAACCTCACATCAGAACTTGAAAATCATCTCTGCCCTTCCACTGAATTTTACATCTTCTTTTGACACACTCGCTTAAATGTAAATTTAGGAATGTTGAAGTTTATGAAATCATCGAAAATTAAATTAATGTAAGACTGCTGGGTGAAACAGTATAAGAAAGTGTACATAACACGGTATTTGAGGTCGTCTTGCTACAAATGATTGTTGATTAAAACAAACCATAAATATGTTAAAAGTATACACAGTTAAGACTTTACACTTAAAACGCCGGTTAAAAACCAGCTAAGAGGAGCCTACATCAGTATACATATCACAATCAAAAAGTTAAAACAGGCGATTTTATAACAGAATACTCTAAATATACATTTACACAGGCTGAAACGGAACAGCACAAACGCACTGTCAGTTAACAGGTCAGGTTCATACGAAATAAATGGTAAATGATTAAATAATATTAAATCGATACGATTTTTAGGAATGAGACGATAAACTACACCCCCCTCCCCCTCTTAAACAAATCCGAAATCAAACAAACAAACAAACAAACAAACAAACAAACACACACACAGCATGAAACAAAACAACAGCAATCATCGAACCAAAGCAAACAAACAAACAAACAAGCTTTTCAGGGAAACAAAGGATCTCATTGTCATAACCATAACGCCAGACATGTAAAAAAAAAAAAAGCGTCACATTATTTCTACCTATTACCATAGAGGTGGAGAAACGTTGACATGATTATCAAGTAGGCGTCCACAGTTCGTTACCCGGCATCTTGAACACACGGCCAGTACCGTATAACTGGCCTTGATACCGAACGATTCAAGGGGGGAAATCTCAGTCATCTGAAAGAGGGAAATCCAAACGCAATCCGCCTTGTTCGATTTTATGGGCTTGGACGATAGAGAAAAATAAGAAAAGCAAAAGCTGGAGTCCAGTCTGGACGAAACTGCTATCAAGAACGCAGAATTGATTTTTTCTGAGTTTTTTTTAGCCGTAAGCGCCATGTTTATCGGAGCAGGAAACTCTTCCAGAGTGAGGCCCCTTTGTTGGTTTCACTGCGGCCGCCAGCAGTTATGAGAAATTCGAAATGAGAAATGGCGCTTACGACTAAAAAAAAACTCAGAAAAAATCAATTCTGCGTTCTTGATAGCAGTTTCGTCCAGACTGGACTCCAGCTTTTGCTTTTCTTATTTTTCTCTATCGTCCAAGCCCATAAAATCGAACAAGGCGGATTGCGTTTGGATTTCCCTCTTTCAGATGACTGAGATTGCCTCCCTTGAATCGTTCGGTATAGGCCAGTTGTACTGGCCGTGTGTTCAAGATGGTTACCCGGCGGTTAAGTCTTTTCCTTCCTATTAAAGGCACACTCCTTCTCGTGAAAACAGTTCGGCGCCCCATCTCAGATCTGACCAGGACTTTTCATTGGATAAAGGGCTGTTCACGTGACAGACTTGCAACCAACCTTTGCCCAACTTTCAAGCGATATCAGTCGGCGGCAAGTCAAATCAAAATCGCTGCCCATGTGAACAACACAAACTCGCAAACAAGTTTCAAGCGGCGATTCTCGCCGGACTTAGCCTTTCGGGATTGTCCGGTCGTCCTCGTTGTTTTCCAGAGAAGGGAAGGCTAGAGCTAACCAATTAGTAAGCGCGATAAGAAAAGTCTGAACAAAATCGCTGACGAGTCACGGCCAAGTCGAGCAGTGCTCAACTGAGTTTTGGAGTCGCTGACGAGTCTGGCCCGAATCGTTTCTAAATCGCTGAAGCCGTTCACATGGCAGACTTTTTGCCGATTCGGCCTCAACGACTCGGGAGCGATTTTCGAAAGATTTAAGTTGGGCAAAAGTTGGTTGCAAGCCTGCCATGTGAACAGCACTTAAGGCATTCTTTCCATCTTGACACATACCTAAACTAAGTGCTTGCAGTGCACAATGGGATATTTGTTTTTGATGATTTTGTATCCGCAAAAGCCACTGGCTTTTATTTTTTCACAAAATCCAGCCCACCACCACTACAAGCAGTCATGGTGTTGATCTTTTGTATCTGTCGAAGTGGAGGGATGGTCTTATCCCATGAAAAAGACTGTTCAGATCTGAAACGGTGAGCCAAACTCTTTTACCGAAAAGGAGTGTGAATTTAAAGAGGCAAGCATGCACCCACGCCCTCTCCATTTACTCCTATGCCCTGAATCACACATTATTTTGTTTTAAAATCTATCTATTTCCCACGTAAGCACTTCGAGGGCTGGGCCGATGTATTGCACATCACTTATTGGCGGAAACACGTACAAACCAGGTTAAAGTGGTACCATAGGTGTTTCTTTTTCCAACTGATACACAACATAATTATTAACACGCAAACAAACAAAATAAAATAAAAAGCTGACCAGGAAAAATATAAAATACAACCGTTCTGTCACACAAATCAAAACATAATTTCAAATAGTAAACAAGATTGAATAAAATGTCCACACTAACAGAACAAACGAGAAAATCTCAATAGTATCAAGAAGGCAACGAAATAAAACCTAACATATTACACAAAATAATGTGTTCACAAGTAGCTCTGAAAACGAGCTAGACATACTTTTTAACCAGAACACACAAGTATCATACATAGACAAGTCCAGTGTTCAGGGACAGGTGTATTTTAGGTGAACAGAAGTACTGTGAACATGAGACTAAATCAATGTGATTTCACTTCAACGATGTATAGTACTCTGAGAACAGTTGAAGTAATACACGAACAAACACATGTATACATCTTCATGGAGACACACGTTTGACACGAAGCATCCATGGTCCGTTAACGTACAATCCTTCTTTAACACACACTTACAAGCACAAACGCATGCGCACACGCATTCACGCACACACACATACACAGCCACACACACACACACACAGAGGTTCGCACGCACGCACGCAAGCACGCACAAACACACACACACACGTACACACGCACGTACACACGCACGCACGAACGAACACACACACACACATGGAACACATAGTTACAAGGAAACACACCTCCTATCAGTGGTGAAACACACACACAGTGTGATTAACATTTAGCTACAAGTAAACTCCTTTGATGTCACTTTTACAATACTGAGTTAATTCATTCACAAAATCAATGTTAAGATGTCCTTCCATCGCGTTCCTTTTCTTTAACGTTTTCAACAGCCTTCGTCTCAGTTTTGCACTAAGAAGCAATTCTCCCGAAAGCAGACTCTCCATTGACTGTCATGCCCGTATATTTAAACAGCGCATAGTGCTGAATAGCTTTGTCTTTTTCGACTCGTTTTCTCGATTCGCTGCTCAGAGATTTTTGTCCTCTGACCTTCTTTTACAAAGCACCACTCGTTCGCACTGTTTTAGTTCTCGACGCAAAGACGGCATCCGTCGTCTCGCTGTCTGGGATGACACTATAGACGTGTGATCGTCAAGAAGAGGAAGAAGAAAGTTCTCGGTGCTTATAAAGGTTTCATGTGGATGTACGTAGAGCCTTCTTTCTGCAGTTCATGTTTTCACAGCTTTCACATTGTTCGTGATACCCATTTTAAGCCGATTACTGTTGAGGAGAACGAAGCCTGAGTCACACACAACCAGTCACCTGCGGATTCCAAACCTGAAGAATACAGAACATGACCATTGGATGTCATCACTAGTTCCGATCTCTCATAAACTCTGGATTGAATAAAAATCAACCAGCATTCTCAAGTTAGCGCATTCCGACTCAAACCACCCCTACTCAGCCTGGATGCTGTTCGTCATATTCTTATAGTTTCTGAACTAGCTGTGCCTTTAAGTTCTTATCTCCCATACACCACACTGAAAAGGGGCCTGAAACGTTGAAGCACGTCGCCTGTAAAGCCTGTCCTTAACTGGGCGAAGTTTGTTTGTTTGTTTGTTTGTTTGCTTAACGCCCAGCCGACCTCGAAGGGCCATATCAGGGCGGTGCTGCTTTGACATATAACGTGCGACACACACAAGACAGAAGTCGCAGCACAGGCTTCATGTCTCACCCAGTCACATTATTCTGACACCGGACCAACCAGTCCTAGCACTAACCCCATAATGCCAGACGCCAGGCGGAGCAGCCACTAGATTGCCAATTTTAAAGTCTTAGGTATGACCCGGCCGGGGTTCGAACCCACGACCTCCCGATCACGGGGCGGACGCCTTACCACTAGGCCAACCGTGCCGGTCCTGGGCGAAGTCGACTTTGCGAAGTATACTTTGGGCTCACTTAAGGACCCCCTTAAACTTCTGTTGCCTCCGCCGGTGTAACACGAGAAAATTACTCCCACGAGATTTTTACTCCGGAGTAAACATTTCGTACGAAAAAGTTACTCCCTTTACGAAAAAGGCACTCCCCCATTTCACGAGAAAATTACTCCCCAAGACAGGTGAGTTCCGAGTAAACATTTCGTACAAAAATGTTACTCCCCTGACGAATAAATAACGAATAAATTACTTCACCCAAACACAAGCAATTTAACTTCCCATGCCAGGTGTACGAAATTTTTACTCCCTTGTCCCCTGTTAGTCTTGGTGGTGGAAGGGGTGGAAGGAGGGTAGCGCGACATTCGTGTGCGCGAGATCACTTATTGGCATTATCCCTTCGCCCGCATCCCATTTTTGCATACGATATTTTTACTGGAAGTAAAAACAAGTCGCGTAAGGCGAAAATACAATATTTAGTCAAGTAGCTGCCATTTTTCAGCAAGACCGTATACTCGTAGCATCGTCAGTCCACCGCTCATGGCAAAGGCAGTGAAATTGACAAGAAGAGCGGGGTAGTAGTTGCGCTAAGAAGGATAGCACGCTTTTCTGTACCTCTCTTTGTTTTAACTTTCTGAGCGTGTTTTTAATCCAAACATATCATATCTATATGTTTTTCGAATCAGGAACCGACAAGTAATAAGATGAAAGTGTTTTTAAATTGATTTGGACAATTTAATTTTGATAATAATTTTTATATATTTAATTTTCAGAGCTTGTTTTTAATCCGAATATAACATATTTATATGTTTTTGGAATCAGCAAATGATGGAGAATAAGATAAACGTAAATTTGGATCGTTTTGAAAATTTTTATTTTTTTTTACAATTTTCAGATTTTTAATGACCAAAGTCATTAATTAATTTTTAAGCCACCAAGCTGAAATGCAATACCGAAGTCCGGGCTTCGTCGAAGATTACTTGACCAAAATTTCAACCAATTTGGTTGAAAAATGAGGGCGTGACAGTGCCGCCTCAACTTTCACGAAAAGCCGGATATGACGTCATCAAAGACATTTATCAAAAAAATGAAAAAAACGTTCGGGGATTTCATACCCAGGAACTCTCATGTCAAATTTCATAAAGATCGGTCCAGTAGTTTAGTCTGAATCGCTCTACACACACACACACACAGACAGACGCACATACACCACGACCCTCGTTTCGATTCCCCCTCGATGTTAAAATATTTAGTCAAAACTTGACTAAATATAAAAATGGGGAGTAAAAATTTCGTGGAGGGAGTAATTTTTTCGTGCCGTGTGGAGTTCTTTTCTCGTACGAAAAGTGTACTCGGAGTAAGAATTTCGTACGAAATATTTACTCCGGAGTAAATTTTTCGTGGAGTAAAAATTTCGTGTTACACCGGTAAGGAGATCGTGACGATGACAATATATATTTCATTGAAAAGCGTACAAAACGTTGAAGTACATCGCATACAATGAGGATGAAGGTCGCTTGTTCATGTCAATGCTTGTGATTCTCCCAGGTGCCAGGAGGTTGGTTCCGCGTAACCCTTACTCTTGTTGCACGTGTCTTCTATAATATTAAGAGCGCTTACGTCCCTTTGTTTCTGGGATAACACCGCCTACAACTAAGCTGCTGTGGTTTCCAGGAACATCGTATTAACGAGAACACACACAGGGTTCGTCCAGTGTCCCGGGCCAGGGTGCACGAGAAAGTTACCAACCCGGTGGGAGTCAGCCGCGGTGTTGGATTGGTTGAAAATCAGATGTGTTGGGATTTCAACGAATCCCCGCGCTTTCTTCTGACCCGTTTGGCTGGCACCCACTCTCGCTTCGTGCATCTCAGCCCTGAATTCTCCTCAGACACGTCAACATGAAGTCTAAATCCGCGAACAAGGACATGAGTCAATCCTTTGTTTTCCCTCACATGATACATGCATAACATGTCATAGCTCAGGCATCGGCGATTCAAGTGTAGGAAGGAGAATGGCCGCCGAGGCGGATTCCGGTTTGATGACGTCATTTGAAAACAACAGATTCTTGTAGTCCATTCAACCGCTTAGAATTCTGCACACAAGTAAAGTCCTGATAATGAAGAACTTGGAAAGCGTTTCTCCCATGGTTGTCATTTATCATTAAAAAAAACCACACACACACACGATGATGACGAAGATGAAATATAGTCCACTGCAGGAAATGCGCCATTTTTACAGCACTGGCACAACCTTTCTTTTTGTGCCGGTTTTTTTGTATGAAATACTTGGTATTGAGCAGATGGTGCAAGATGTCTCGAGGATGCATCGAGGACCTGGATGCCTACAGCCAGCAAATACTACAGAAAAGTGTTACACGTACGTTAGATAAGTCTTAACCATTCCATCATTCTCTCATTCAAAACAGACTGGTTGAATGACCATAACACCATCATCCTCTGTCCTTTTTAAAGTGCAATTGCGATTTGTTTTTCGTTTTTTATCTTAGCGATACCATCTCATTTTGTTGCTTGGGGGGATTCGTTATTCGTAACACAACGCAGCGAATAATTATACTTAACATCAAAATGATAGTTCCTCCCGCTCTTTTCACATACTGCAAAGCAGTACGAAAACGCTGATAATTTCAGGAACAAACCACGTTTACATAATGCAATAAAGATACAAACAAATTAACGAACATAGATACTTAACAATCCCGACATTTCTCAAAAATCCAAAGATTTTTGTTTCAAATGAGAAATACGTCAATCATGACCCTCTTAGTACAATGACATATAATGGGACACAGACAATCTTCAGTTCAATGTGTACATGTTTAAATTCTCTTTGGTCAAACGGGCAATAGGAAACAGTCTTCCCATCAAATGTTTAACGTCATACCCCAACCATGCAGGACAAAAAGACAAACAACTTAGTCTGACCTAAGAGTTTCTGGAGCACAATGCATGGAAAATAATATTTCAAAAAGCTTCAGATGCACACTCCTGTTCCAAGTTTGGTATTGCAGAGCTCTGCTTGATATAAAACTTAACAGTCGGGCACACCTGAGCTCATCTTTCGTTTGTCCTTGTTTGAAATCTGTGTTCACAAATGGAATGTAGACGCTGAACCGTTCACAGCTGTGGGTCACAGTCTCATGCGGCCATACCCACAGTCTCATGCGGCCATACCCAGTCTCATGCGGCCATACCCACAGTCTCATGCGGCCATACCCACAGGGACCCCTGGTTTTGCGTGGAAGGAGCCGCTTGTAGATGACATTGTTATCTATAACTTTCTTCAGGTGTTCCTATCTATGTTGACATAATTGTTTTGTTTTTAAATTCCCCTTCTAACACCAAGAGGTGTTTTCCTCATGTTTTTCTTTAGTAATCTGTTGTTGTTGTTGTTGTTGGGGTTTTTTTTTTTGGGGGGGGGGGGAGGGGAGGGGGGAGAGGTTGTTCAACCCTTGGTTCTGTTTGCATACTTGTATGTGGAGAGGAATTAAGTTAATGAAGTGACATGTCTTTTCTGCACGTTGCTGGCGTTTGTACGCTACTGTTTGTATGAAACGTCGGGGTTTTCCACCTACGTTTTGTTCATTGTCTTCTACAGTTCTTGACATTCACTTAGATCTTTTCGAGATAATATTTTGATCTTTGCAAAAGATTCATTCATGAGCAGAAGGTTTCTATAATTGTTTCTAAAAATTTATTCTTTGTGGCAAAATCGCGAAGGAGTGAATGATTCTTGTATCAGTGCTCTGGGGAGCAAATGCTACAAACGGCGTCTTGGATGTCTAACTTCAGACGTAAGTATCCATCCCTAAAGACAATCATTTTCTCCTGCAAAGTCACAAAGGAGTGAAGTATTTCTGCGTCAAACAACTGAGGAGATTTGCTTCAAACGGCGTTCCATACCAGACGAACACACTGTTATCCTGGGGCAGTGTTCACAACCACGACGTAATCCTGGGGCTGTGTTCACAACCGCGACGTAAGGTGTACATTTAGGAGAGAAAGAGTACACTGACAACGCCGGCCAGGGCTGTCACGAAGATTATTACAGTAGATCGAGGTCCGCGCGAGGCTCCAGAAATTTTGCCAGTTTTTGCTCCAGATTCTGCAAAAAAGAAAAAAATACAGGAATGAAGGTACACAAAATTCATCTATAATACATGTGAGAAAGTAATGCACAGATAATTAATAATAATCAATTGAAATAGCAATTAATATCTATAGTTTTGTTTTCTTTATGTAAATCAGTGTGCTATGAAGCCATTTGTTTCGTGTTCTTATTACATGTTATTTTTTTTAATACAAATCGAAAAACAGATAGACTGCCAACGTTCCAAAATTCAGAATTAAAAAAAAACAAGAAAGGAAGGTAATTGGAACGTTTATTATAGACAAAACGTTTTGTAAGGTTTCGTTTTGTCTATAATAAACATTCCAATTACCTACCAAGGACTGGGTGGCCGAGTGGTAACGCACTTGCGCTCGGAAGCGAGAGGTTGCGAGTTCGACCCTGGGTCAGGGCGTCAGCAATTTTCTCCCCCCTTTCCTAACCTAGGTGGTGGGTTCAAGTGCTAGTCTTTCGGATGAGACGAAAAACCGAGGTCCCTTCGTGTACACTACACTGGGGTGTGCACGTTAAAGATCCCACGATTGGCAAAATTGTACGTATAGGCATAGATAAAAAAAATGTCCACCAAAATTCCCGTGTGACTTGGAATAATAGGCCGTGAAAAGTAGGATATGCGCCAAAATGGCTGCGATCTGCTGGTCGATGTGAATGCGTGATGTATTGTGTAAAAAATTCCATCTCACACGGCATAAATAGATCCCTGCGCCTTGAGTCCGAGTCTGCAGATACGCGCGCGATATAAGACTTTATATAACCATTCTTGTTTGTTTTTAATTCTGTTATCTTTATTATTATTGCTTGTTTCATGTGCATCATTTGAAAACAATTCTGGTTAAACCAAAGTATTTACATAACCGATGGCCGGGCGGTCTTGTCCTTATTACCTGTTATTAATTGTTTTATGTGCATCATTTTCAAATACAATTCTGTTTAAACCAAAGTATTTACATAACCGATGGCCGGGCGGTCTTGTCCTTATTACCTGTTATTAATTGTTTCCTGTGCATCATTTTCAAATACAATTCTGTTTAAACCAAAGTATTTACATGAACGATGGCCGGGCGCTCTTGTCCTCATTACCTGTTATTGATTGTTTCATGGGCATCATTTTGAAAAAGCACACCTGTTTAAACCAAAGTATTTACCTGAGCGATGGCCAGGCGGTCGTTGCCACCTACCGTTGGAATCTAGAGATTGGGGAGGTACGGACTGACCACCCCGGGTATTCTCCCTGCTCCTCCCCTCCACCCGTCCATCGGGGTGTACCCGTCTGTCTGCCTGAGGCCCACCCGGATTGTCTTGTCCTGATGCAGGGGCAGGCCGGGTGGTGGTGGTGGTGGTGGTCGTGGTGGTAGTGGTGGTGGGTTTGGTTCTGGTGACAAACTCTGCGCAAAGTCAAAGAAATGGTCAATCAGTCTGTTGAGCTGATAAAGTAAAATAAAAAAGGGAAGTAAGGGCTCAAAAGACATACGATATGTATGATAGAGTAAGTGAGAGTAATTCGGAACCAGTCTCCTGAGAGAATAACAAGCATTGAAATTTCATCCTCATTTCATTCATCTTGGTCAATGAATCTTCTTCTTCTTCTTCTTGTCGATCACTGGTCAATGAATCTTCTTCTTCTTCTTCTTGTCGATCACTGGTCAATGAATCTTCTTCTTCTTCTTCTTGTCGATCACTGGTCAATGAATCTTCTTCTTCTTCTTCTTGTCGATCACTGGTCAATGAATCTTCTTCTTCTTCTTCTTGTCGATCACTGGTCAATGAATCTTCTTCTTCTTCTTCTTGTCGATCGCTGGTCAATGAATCTTCTTCTTCTTCTTCTTGTCGATCGCTGGTCAATGAATCTTCTTCTTCTTCTTCTTGTCGATCACTGGTCAATGAATCTTCTTCTTCTTCTTCTTGTCGATCACTGGTCAATGAATCTTCTTCTTCTTCTTCTTCTTCTTGTCGATCACTGGTCAATGAATCTTCTTCTTCTTCTTCTTGTCGATCGCTGGTCAATGAATCTAACTCTTTGCCTTGTTCTTCGTTCTGATTGTAAGTTTGTTTTGAAGACACCGCAATAAGCATTAAGTTTGTTGTTGTTTTAACTTTACGATAACGTCATTTTCATGAACATGATAAACAGAATGAAATCATTCTTCAAACTAATCTGTAGCCCATAGGATTTCCGACAAATCGGAAAATAAAATAATAGACTGACCAGGCCTTTGCTTGTAAAAGGTGCCGATTCTGTCTTGATTCCTTCTGTCTTTGTAAACATAACTGACTAAAACCGAGAGGCACAAACAAAAAAACAAAAAAAAAGGAAAAAAAGAAAAGAAAAAAGTATTATATAGAACATGTAAGACATTGCTTTTTCATCACAGAACATAGACAAAACAGATATGCAATTGCAACACTTCCACACGTGTGTCCAAAATTAAAACATGCTTACCAGAGAGCATCATTTTCTTGCTGGTCTGTCCCAGGCTGTTGGAAGCGATACAGTTGTACTTGCCGAAGTCTCCGGGCTCCAGCTTCCGTATGTGCAGAGACACCGTGATCATGTCTGTGCCGATCTGAGGGTAAATGTTCACCTGAAACAAATAGCATAAATAAAATATCAGTATTATTTCATAGAAAATGCAAACCTGGCACGTAAAAGACCTGGGTCATTCTGCCATAACTGCAGGTGGCTGGTAACACCTAAACACGCATACAACTGCATGGGTATCATATCTAACGTCGGGGTAACACCCGGGAACAGGTCCCTAAAGGCTTTGCCGTGAGGACGTAACACTTGAATTTCTCTCTCTCCCTGCCTGGATTCGAACCCGTGACCTCAGGATCACAAGTCAAGTGCTCTACCACCTTGAGCCCCCGTACTGTAACTTACACGTACGTATAAAGTCATACGCAAGAACCAGCCTGACAGTCTTAAATCGGGGTTTCTTGACCATGTACACACACACACACACACACACACACACACACACACACACACACACACACACACACACACACACACACACACACACACACACACACACACACACACACACACACACACGCACACACACACACACACACACACACACACACACACGTATCACTCACGCTGTACTTGTTGTTGCTGGTGATCTGGTCACCGTGGAACTTCCACATGGCCTGACCCTGGGGGTGCGCGCTGACCATGCACTCCAGGATGGTGTCCTTGCCTCGCAGCTGACTGATCCGCTTGGTGGGCAGGCTGATCTCAGGCATAACTGTCCACACAACAGGTTGAATAATTACTACTTGTTTTATTACTCATTATCTGTTGACTGATTATTTATATCAAAATCCTGGCTGATGCTCTTGGTGGTCTCAGACATAACTAACCACAATAAGTGTACTACTTATAACATGTTTGATACACCTTTTATTAACGCTTAGAAGTTAGATTAATAAAATGGGGTTGATTCTCTTGGTCGGCAGGCTGATCTCAGGCATAACTGACCACAACATGTGTACTACTTAATACAAGTTTATTACTTACTACACGTTTATTACCTATGATATGTTTCATACCTTTGGAAAGTATCTAAGCTCTCCACACAAAAAGATAACATTTTACATACAAATATGGCTTATCTTCTTGTTTATTACTTATTGTATGGTTTATACTTATATTCAAGTTTAAATTAATAATGGTGCTGATTCTCTTGGTCGGCAGGCTGATCTCGGGCATATCACAAGTTAATTACTTATTACACGTTTATTACCTATTATATGTTTAATACTGATACCACATTTTATATACAAATATGGCTGATCATCTTGGTAGGTAGGCTCATCTCGGGCATGACGGGCGCAGTGGCGTGGTGGTAAGACGTCGGCCTCCTAATCGGGAGGTCGTGAGTTCGAATCCCGGTCGCTGCCGCCTGGTGGGTTAAGAGTGGCGATTTTTCCGATCTCCCAGGTCAACTTATGTGCAGACCTGCTAGTGACTTAACCCCCTTCGTGTGTACACGCAAGCACAAGACCAAGTGCGCACGGAAAAAGATCCTGTAATTCATGTCAGAGTTCGGTGGGTTATAGGAACACAAAAATACCCAGCATGCCTCCCCCGAAATCGGCGTATGCTGCCTGAATGGCGGGGTAAAAACGGTCATACACGTAAAAATCCACTCGTGCTAAAAACATTAGTGAACGTGGGAGTCTAAGCCCATGAACAAAGAAGAAGAAGATCTCAGGCATAACTGACCACGGACAATGTTTATTTCTCTTCACATGTTTGATACACATTATATTAAAGCTTAGATTTAAAAACAAATGTGGCTGATCCGCTTAGTGGGCAGGCGGATCTCAGGCATAACTGACAATGCAACATGTTTACTGTCTTTTATATGTTCAATACTTAGAAATACTTGTTAAATTAGGCGTAAAAACATGTTTGTTTTCAATGAGAAGGCAAAACAAAAAGGGGTTGGTGACCGGTTGCCTATTTTCTTTTTTTAATTGAAGTTTGTATTACATTCACACAGGCGTATGTGGCTTCCTATTGGCCGGAAATCGCATAAACTGGGTCGTCGGTGAAGAGCAATGTTCTTTGCAAAGTTTAAAAGTCGAATAATGTCATTTTTAATAAAAAAATATTCTTTGAAGGTTGATACAAAAAATGCT
This sequence comes from Littorina saxatilis, assembly GCF_037325665.1. Lineage (NCBI taxonomy): Eukaryota > Metazoa > Mollusca > Gastropoda > Littorinimorpha > Littorinidae > Littorina > Littorina saxatilis. Next base: position 38,339,939 of record NC_090259.1, on the reverse strand, counting down.
CTAGGGTCGGTCGGCGAATCGGAAACAATTAAGGAACTGGTTTTTTGTGGGTTTTTTCTTCAATAGAATTTTTGTGTGCTGATTCTTTTGGACGGCAGGCTGATCTTGGGCATAACTGACCACATAGCATGTGTATTATTTAATACATATTTATGACTTACTGCATGTTTATTACGTATTACATGTTTGTTACTTACTACACAATTGGAACTATGACAGCCTTTCATTTTTCTTAGTATTTGAGTTTAACGTCCTTTGAGAACCAATTGGCCTATGTTCGTCTCTCTTTTAATACTCCAACAGCACTGTAATATGTTTTAGGAATCGCAACGGGGTAAGGGTTCACATGTTATAGGCCAATGATGACATAAAGCAAACATTTTTTATTTGACTTATTTCAAATTCTTATTTATTATTAGCTGATCACCGCAACACGGTTGGCCTGGTGGTAAGGCGTCCGCCCAGTGAGCGGGAGGTCGTGGGTTCGAACCCCGGCCGGGTCATACCTAAGACTTTAAAATTGGCAATCTAGTGGCTGCTCCGCCTGGCGTCTGGCATTATGGGGTTAGTGCTAGGACTGGTTGGTCCGGTGTCAGAATAATGTGACTGGGTGAGACATGAAGCCTGTGCTGCGACTTCTGTCTTGTGTGTGGCGCACGTTAAATGTCAAAGCAGCACCGCCCTAATATCACCCTTCGTGGTGGACTGGGCGTTAAGCAAACAAACAAACAAATTAGCTGATCTTTTGTGAAAACTCCAAAGCCCCTTGAGCCTAAAACTAGTAAAAACGTCCAAAACTTTCGACTTACATTTGACCTTGACCTGGATTTCCCGGCGTACACTGGGCGGTACCCCATTCTCTGCCACACACTCGTAGATGCCCCCACAGAACCGCGTCACGTTGTGAATCACCAGCACCTGGCCCGCCTCCCCAATCCCTGCAAACAGTGACGTCATTTTACTCTGACGTCATACCACACGTCTTGCAAGACGATGCATATAGAGCGGGAGAAAGTGTCTCCTGGCTTTCAAAGCTTAAAAACAATTAAAACCAGGAAACACTTTATTAATACTAAAATAAAGTAATACGTGAGACGTTTTTCTGCATTGCAAGAAACCAAACGTCATTAAAACCGCTTTTGTTAACTTAAATACTTAAAACAAAACTAGGAGAGTACCTTTAAATGTGTCACAGACAATAGGTCAGTATATCACAGCAACCCCCCCCCCCCCCAATGTCTTTCTATAATTAACATGAACACGAGTATGTTCCCCACGAAAAAAAACCACCCTGTAGCTTCTGTCACTATAAATCAAGGTGATAAAGTGTCCAACAAACAGAGTTTTTACTGTTGTTGTTGCGTTATTGTTAAAAAACCCAAAAGCCCAAAATGTCAAATTAGAATGGATTTCGAAAAAAACATCAACCAAATTACGTACATATTTTTGTGTGAACAAAAGAAAAGTATGCGATTTAGTTACATTGTCACCTCAATGCACTAAAAGAAAAAGTATGCGATTTAGTTACATTGTCACCTCAATGCACTAAAAGAAAAAGTATGCGATTTAGTTACATTGTCACCTCAATGCACTAACTCATTCTTATTCGGCTGTAAAACCCTGTAAATATAATATTTATCTATAACATTCAGGACATATCTAACACAATATTTGACAAGAGATTGTTAAAAAAAAGTCAACTCATTAGCAAACCCTGCTCCATATTGCTGAAGAGTGTAATATGAGCAGCTTCTCTGTCTGTCTATATGGCCACTCCCCATCCATTCCCCCCTTCCCTCACCCCTCCCCCTTTCATTGAAGACAAAGGCCTTCCCGCGTAAAAGATTCGGCTCACCATCTAAGTTCTGACCAGGTTTCTACCACAGGAGCTTGTATCAAAGCGTCGGTGTAACACGAGAAAATTACTCCCACGAGATTTTTACTCTGGAGTAAACATTTCGAACGAAAAAGTTACTTCCTTTACGAAAAAAGCACTCCCCCATTGCACGAGAAAATTACTCCCCAAGACAGGTGAGTTCCGAGTAAACATTTCGTACAAAAATGTTACTCCCCTGACGAATAAATAACGAATAAATTACTTCACCCCAACACGAGCAATTTAACTTCCCATGCCAGGTGTACGACATTTTTACTCCCTTGTCCCCTGTTAGTCTTGGTGGTGGAAGGGGTGGAAGGAGGGTAGCGCGACATTCGTGTGCGCGAGATTACTTATCCCTTCGCCCGCATCCCATTTTTGCGTACGAGATTTTTACTGGAAGTAAAAAAAAAATGGGGAGTAAAAATTTCGTGGAGGGAGTAATTTTTTCGTGCCTTGGGGAGTTCTTTTCTCGTACGAAAAGTGTACTCGGAGTAAGAATTTCGTACGAAATATTTACTCCGGAGTACATTTTTCGTGGAGTAAAAATGTCGTGTTACACCGGTCGATCTACTCCTTTATCCTTCCTGTACTATTACCTATAAGTAGTGACTAATAGTAGTCATATTACAGGAAGGATACAAGAGTAGGATACTTCGATTGGCCGGTGTAACACGACATTTTGTACTCCACGAAAAATTTACTCCGGAGTAAATATTTCGTACAAAATTCTTACTCCGAGTACACTTTTCGTACGAGAAAAGAACTCCCCCAAGGCACGAAAAAATTACTCCCTCCACGAAATTTTCACTCCCCATTTTTTTTACTTCCAGTAAAAATCTCGTACGCAAAAATGGGATGCGGGCGAAGGGATAATGCCAATAAGTGATCTCGCGCACACGAATGTCGCGCTACCCTCCTTCCACCCCTTCCACCACCAAGAACTAACAGGGGACAAGGGAGTAAAAATATCGTACACCTGGCATGGGAAGTTAAATTGCTCGTGTTGAGGTGAAGTAATCTATTCGTTATTTATTCGTCAGGGGAGTAACATTTTTGTACGAAATGTTTACTCGGAAATCACCTGTCTTGTCGAGTCATTTTCTCGTGCAATGGGGGAATGCTTTTTTCGTAAAGGGAGTAACTTTTCCGTACGAAATGTTTACTCCGGAGTAAAAATCTCGTGGGAGTAATTTTCTCGTGTTACACCGGCGCTTCGATAAGATAAGATAAGGATAAGGATACCATTTCTTAATTATAGTCCTGTGAGGTCACCCTCATGAAAATTCGGGCTGCTTTCTCAGTGGGGAAAGCGAGCTGCCATATAGAGTACACGACGCGACCCATTTGCTTTTGTTTTGCCGATAGCGACATAGAGAATACTACATGGCTTGCTGTGTCGTACCAGATTTACACAAGTTTTTTTTATTTTAAATATTGAACTGCGAGCGAAAGCGAGCTGTTCACTATTTGAAAAAAAGCAACGAGTGTAAATCTGGTACGACACAGCAAGCCATGTAGTATTCTGTTTATCCTACATACTGTACTAACGTGTATTTTACTGAAAATGTCTTGCAGACGAGGCAGCTAAATTGAAGACGCTTGTTTTGGAACCTCGATCTCTTCTAAAGCCTCGTGCAATCTATTACGCCAAAGCAAAGAAACGTCACTCTGAAAGCGGTGTGGCGTGACGTGTTAGTTCTAAAGATTTATCGAGGGTAATTAGCGAGCGCAATTTTTGTTTCTATAATGACGTTTGTCTCTGTGACTTTGGCATCATAAGCAGCGGAAAAACAGGTCCCTGCCAGACTTGCTTGACATGACCTCATTTACATGATATACACACGTGTGATTTGAACGATTATTATCTCACGGGTGTCTCTCTCACGTATGTAGGATAAAACTAGTTTTGAAGCCAGCGCCGCTATCGACTGAGCTATTTTCTTACCCAAGCTCCTGTGTTTCTACATGGGATAAGACCATCCGTCATCTTGGGCTGACACAGGTCAACTATCCACGGCCCGGATGCTATCTCTGCAGAGGTGTATTTGTTTTTAGTACAAATTAAGTTCTTAACGGTCGTAGTGACGATCTGTAATATTAATTCGTCAGAAAATTATCACTCTGCACAGGTAGCAGTTAGGATGTTGATATTTAGTACACGTCCAAGTGGAAGGATGCACTTGGCCCTCACAAAATCCTGGCCAGATTGAAGATGGTGAAAAAAAAGTTTTCATGGTATGGTGTGTGCCTTTAAGGCTTCCGCCCCCCCTCACCCCCCCCCCCCTTTCCAGTTTTCTTAACCCTCTTAATTCTCCCTCACTTTCGTCTCACACCAAATCAGTCAGATGGCAGCAGCATGCACGAATCTGTTCTTGTACACGAAAAAGGGCAGAAGGGGCACAACTAGCGGAAAACTCCATCAAAAGAGTAAACTAGCTTCCCATGCTGCAGAAGATAAAAACGGCTTGTAAAACCGTACTGGTAAGTTGATAAAAAGAGAAACATGCTCAGGCTTCTTTGTCATATCCATGCAAATGTTCTCCGAATCACAGGCAGGACACGGAATCATTTTCTTCTCACTGCGAGCAATGTTCAGCTCAAGAATACGAAACAGGGCGAATGAAAAACTGAACAAAAACACAGGCTTTTATGCAAGATAGAGCAAAACGCATGATAAAATCATCCAAGAAACTCCAAGAGTTGCTTCCAAAACTAATGCCTTTTAGGGCAAAACACATCTGTTTCGGACATTTATGTTTTTATGATATGGGGTAGGGGTAGGGGGAGGGGGAGGGAGAGAGGGAGGGAGAAAGGAGAGAGAGAGAGAGAGAGAGAGAGAGAGAGAGAGAGAGAGAGAGAGAGAGAGAGAGAGAGAGAGAGAGAGAGAGAGAGAGAGAGTCAGACAATGCGAGAAAATAACAAGACCAAGTGTCACATTCGTTCACAAGCCCCATACGTCTTGGCTGCAACTGAGCGACAGGAACAGAAAATTGAGGCCAACTAATTTAATAAAACAAAAAATAATATAACAAATGAAAAAATAAAAAAGGAAACACAACATAAATAACAAATAGGACAAGGCTGTTTTCATGACAACAGAACTGTCACATTTAAATGAAGAAAGCCCCCCCCCCCCTCCCCACCCTTGGCCTTCTCATCACACCCATTCCTACAATCCTCTCCCCGACAAAAGTCTAGCTGTCCAAAATCCATGGGCATCATAATCAACAATGTATTATGCGAGCATCCACTGAGTCATGACTCAGAGTGAACACAAGGCAACAAAAAACCCACCATAAAATACATTGAAAAATATCTCATTCCCCAGGAGAAATTCCTCCTACCCCCACCTTTTGTTCCCCCCTCCCTCTCACACTAAGAGCGAGTTAGCCCCGTACCCCCCCCCCCCCCCCTTCTCCACCTCTTTCCCCGTCCTCCCCCCTCACGCTAAGAGCAAGATAGCCCCATACCCCCCCCCCCCCCCCCCCCACCTCTTTCTCTTCCTCCCCCTCACGCTCAGAGCGAGATAGCCCCGTATCCCTCCCACCCCCACCACCCATCCCCCACCCCACGCCCGTCCCGTCCCAGAAGCCGATAAAGGCCAGAACATGATCGCCTGGCATTGAACCCCACAAATGTCTTCTGACCCCTCCCTTGGAATTAGCTGATGAATCGCCTGGCATTTTCTTTATTGGTCGACTAATGGCTGGGAAGAATCAAACACAGAAATTCTGTATTGAAATAATATGCAAATATCCTCCAATGCAATTTAAAAAACAAACAAACATATTTACGCTCTGTCTTATTCAATTTATTTGGTAAAATGTTATACTTTATAAATATACAATCTATATAATTTTTTTTTTAGAATGGATATATATAATTGTATTGTTCGTTCTTTTCCCCCATTTTTCGGGTCAAATGTTCTGTTTGATATAACTGTGATTTTGAGAAAGTATCTATTTATTCTGAATAAGAACACACTCGGTTCGAACATTGAGTGCTCCTACAAATTGGTTTTGCTCATTGTGTAACGATTGATACAGCCTTTTATTATTGTTTTCTGCAAAAGTTCTCTCAGTGTTTTTGTTTCCTCCTCAAAACTGATGCAGCCTTACCAAATTTACAGAGATGACAAGGCAAAACCAGCACACATTATTTCAAGAAAGAAACACAGGCATGACCCTCGATCCGTCTCTATAATAATTCCACAGGAAAAAGAATGTAAGTACCAACCAACCACGAGACAAGAAAACAGAAAAAAAAAGAAAAAAGAAAAAAAAAGAAAAGTAAGAAAGAAACCGACCAACCAAACAACCAACTAACCAACCCACCAACAAACCAAACAATCAAACGGTCCCAGACTGGAACACAAGTTGCAATAACAATGCCCTGAACCTATACTATAGACGGCCACCGGCTGAGCAACAGGTTACATCCGGGCAACCGACCACCACCGCAAACCACCGGTGCTGCTGTATTTTTTATGACCCCATGCAAAACTGATGACACCGCCTTCGCCGCACGACACGCGACATGAACCAGGCTCCCAGTCACCAGGGGGTCCCCCCCTAGCAAAAGGTCCCCCGAGGTTTTTCTTCAATATGCAAAAGAAACTGCATCGGCGGTTCCAAGTGAAATCTGAGAAGCGGTGAAGCTAAGAGGCCAAGAAGGGAGCCCCTTCGGGTTCGAATCTTTATTTTACCCATCAGGGTTTTTCATGATGATCGATGAGGTTATGGTAATCGAAAAGGCAGTGCCCGTTGCACTTTGCATTGGTCGCAGAGTATTTAGCGGACTCGGAGGGATCTGGAGGGCGGAAAGGGTTTGGGCTGGGGGTAGAAAGGGCGGGAGGAAGAGAGGGAGGAAGGGGGGGAGTAGGGGTAAGAGAGAGAGAGAGAGAGAGAGAGAGAGAGAGGAGAGAAAGAGAGAGAGAGAGAGGAGAGAGAGAGAGAGAGAAAGAGAGAGAGAGTAAAAACAGAGAGAGAGAGACAAAGAGAGAGAGAGTGAGCGAGAGAGAGAGAGAGAGAGAGAGAGAGAGAGAGAGAGAGAGAGAGAGAGTAAAAACAGAGAGAGAGAGAGTGAGCGAGAGAGAGAAAAGGAAAGAGGGAGGGGGGGGGGGTGTTGGGGATAGAGAGAGAAATAATTGTTCTTACATACTCAGATTTCAATCATATTTGTTTGTTTGAATTGCTAACAATATGTTTCCATCGCCCATCTTACAAACTCTAACAAACACAATCTTTAGAGCACAGTGAACAACATCAACAAAAAGCACAGTCAGACAGACAGACAGACAGACAGATAGACAGACAGACAGATACAAAAAAACATACACACACACACGCACACACAAACACACACACACACACACACACACACACACACACACACACACACACACACACACACACACAGAGAAATAGAAGAGACAGAGAGAATATAAAGACAGGCAATCTCCTTATTTCTATTGCATGAAGCCACCTTCAATGGCCTGCATGTTATCTGGCCTCCTGAGCTATATGGATGAACTCAGATGGCTCTCAGCATTTAGCCTATCTAATATCATCAGTGCAAGAGCCATAAACTAAACGCTAAGCGACGCGTTCATATTACGATATCGTGTTCAAAACTATGCATGTTTTCACTCATACATCTGCATGATAAGAAGAAAGAAAGAGAGAGAACGAAATGAAGGACGAGAGACAGACACTCATACTACCTTAAGGGAGGAAATGAAGGACGAGAGACAGGCACTCATACTACCTTAAGGGAGGAAACGAAGGACGAGAGACAGGCACTCATACTACCTTAAGGGAGGAAATGAAGGACGAGAGACAGGCACTCATACTACCTTAAGGGAGGAAATGAAGGACGAGAGACAGGCACTCATACTACCTTAAGGGAGGAAATGAAGGACGAGAGACAGGCACTCATACTACCTTAAGGGAGGAA
>NC_090259.1:38284157-38324157 GCF_037325665.1 Littorina saxatilis | reverse complement strand
AAACTCTTCTTATGCCATTACCTGCATTCCACAGTCGACAAAAAAACTAAAAAACTCAACCCCTCCCCCCCCTTTAACAAAAAAATAAACAAACAAACAAAATCCACACGTGTAAAAACGCTGCGCACGTCTGACTCTCGTCTTTGTCTGAATAATTGCCCTAAACATTTGATCGGCTCGTAAAGAATATGGCGCCACGACCGGAAGTCGTGCTGATTCACACGCATGGCAAAACATTCTCAGCAGGTTTCGTTTCCTACAGCTGACCTGACCCCATACAGTAATTTAAACCTGTGCTTTTAGAATAATATTATTATGTTCTTGCTATACAGAAAACAAATTACCAGATCTCAGATAGTGGGGAAAAAAGGTTAGAAACATCAATCCAAAAACAAAGAGACTGCCAACGTTCCAAAATTCAAATATTATATTGCTTTTAAGAGCTCATGTGTAAGCTTGTTGTGCTCCATTTATTGATTTGATTGTATGCGGCATTTTCATCTGTCATTTTCTAAATAAAATTGTTTAAACGAAATTCAGAATAAAAAAAATCGTAACGTCTTGTTTCGCAACAAATACACGTTCACTTGTTTTTTGGTCAAAAACATAGACATGAAATGCATGATACTGGAATGTCAGCAGTCGATTTGATGGACTTATTTGTGCGTGGAAGAGATAGACCCAAACGAAAAAAATAAAAATAATGAAAACATGTCAAGAGGGTTTGAAACAAAAAAAGGATCAGTACTAAAAGAGATATAAATATATATGGAAAATGGTCAGACTGTAAAGTTAGAAAATCAAATCCTGTGAGTTGACCTGGCTGCACTTCGAGTTTCTAAAAATTTTAACCGGTTTCCTGTAGTCTTTTCTCGCACATGTGAACGTCATGGGGAGTGTCTCAATGAAAAACAGCATGAGACGGTCTTGGCACCATTTTTGCCCCTCTCCCCCCTCTCTCTCTCTCTTTATATAAATATTTCTCTCAATCGCTTTCTCTCTGTGTCTTTCTCTCAGTTTCTTATCTCTTTCTCTCTCTTTCTTGCTATGTCTGTCTATCTACCTGTGTGTGTGTGTGCGTGTGCGTGTGTGTGTGTGTGCGCGTGTGTGTGTGTATGTATGTGAGTGTGTATGTGTGTGTGTATATATATATATGTGTGTGTGCATATATATATATATATGTGTGTGTGTGTGTGTGTGTGTGTGTGTGTGTGTGTGAGCGAGCGCTGCTAGAGAGAAAGATAGATAGAGAGAGAGAGAGAGCGAGATAGATAGACAGGCAGACAGACAGACAGACAGACAGACAGACAGACAGACAGACAGACAGAGGCCGAGAGAGGAAGAGGGAGTTCAAAACACAGATGTACCCGTACAGACAAATAATCTAAACCGAATCAAGACACATTCTTAGGGCGATAACGAAACCTGCAAGAACCATGTACAGACAGACAGTACATACAGAAAAACAAAAACAAACAGGCATCTTGAAAGGTAAAAAAAAAAGAAGAAGAAATACACACAGATAAAAACTTCGACCTCGAAAAACTTCTACTCTCGCAACATTTTAACAGGCATCCTGTACCCTTTTCAACCAAATCTGAAACTCTTGGAGAGTTTCTCACCAGGACACAGCATGAGACGTCTTGCCTCCCTCTTTGCTGTAATGAGCCTTTTTTACCGCGAAAGAATGAGGAGGGTGGGGGATAGAGAATTAGAAGTACAGTGAAACCGCAATTTAAGACCCCACCCCCCCACCCCGCCACCCTCACCCCCAATGTAAGACGTCCTCCCTTTACGACCCTGAATTCTCAAGACTTTCTGTTCATAACCTTGGTCAATTTAACCCCATTTTAAGACTCCCTCCTTTGAAGATCTGATTTTGTTTCAGATTTTTGGTGATCTTTGAAGGGGAGTTCCACTGCAGTAGGTGTAGGTCTGGGTGAGTGTGGTAAGGGTAAAGATGAGAAAGGGGGAGGGGGGAGGCCGCGTAGGGGGTGCGTCAAATAGGTCACCCTATTAAAGAGTGATCAGGAGCTCGGTGACTTTTTGAGGTGAAAAATTGCGGCAATTTTCTTAGCTTGTGTCTGGAGGTGTAATGGGAGGGAGATCGAGAAGAAAAGGAGAGAGAGAGAGAGAGAGAGAGAGAGAGAGAGAGAGAGAGAGAGAGAGAGAGAGAGAGAGAGAGAGAGAGAGAGAGAGAGAGAGAGAGAGACAGACAGACAGACAGACAGACAGACAGACAGACAGAGACAGGCAGAGACAAGAGAGAGAGAGAGAGTGAGAGAGAGAGAGAGAGAGAGAGAGAGAGAGAGAGAGAGAGAGAGAGAGAGAGAGAGAGAGAGAGAGAGAGAGAGAGAAACTCAGACTCAGACTCAGAACTTTATTACAAAAGGATAAAGGTTTTAGGCAAAGCCTATTCTTCCAACCTGTCCTTTATACAACACATAAAGACAGACGCACATAAAAAATATAAATTCAATCATATAAAATACAGAAATACATTGTATGGAATGCAACACAATGTGCATTTAAGGAATTACATAAGGAGAACTCAAAAATTACAAAATTACATTGACATAGTTATACCTTTCATTTGGGAATAAAGTTGCTCTGATCAGCTACACATCCGTTAACACTAGTACAAAATGTTTAACAAAATAACAATCGAACAAGACATTTCATTCACGAATGATGTGTGAACGTGACTGTCTCTTAAACATTTTAACTGAAGTTGCATTTCTTATCTGTTGGGGGAAGGAGTTCCAGAGAAACGCTCCCGAGAAGGCTAAGCTCGATTTGTAGAGGTCTATGCGAGGTATAGGAGGGATGATTTTTTGGGACCCATATCTTTTTGTGGCATGTTTGAAATGTGATTGCAAATATTTAGGACAGTCGTCATTTAGAATGTTATACATGAACACAGCCTTGTTTAACGTCAACTGATCTTTCAAGGGGAGGAAATTCAGGAGCTTTAGTTTATCATCCGTGGACCTATTCAAATCATGTAGAATAAGTTTTGCAGCTCGGCGATGCAGGGAATTGAGTCTTTTTAAATGAACATCACTGCAGTTATTCCAAAGTGTCGATGCGAAGTTTATATGAGGCATTATGTGGGCGTAATAGAACTTTGTGAGTGCTGCAGAATCTGCGTAATGCCTTAATTTTGATAACAGGTACACATTTTTTTTTATACTACTGTAGTTTGCAAATATTACTCAAATGAGTTTGCCATTTCAACTCTTGATCAATGGTAACACCCAATAATCTATGTTCCCTAACTTGCTGCACTTGAGTTGAACCAACTGACAGTTGTAATTATAAAGGACTTAATTGGTGTTTTTGTCTCGTGGTTATCACCATACTCTTTGTTTTAATCGGATGAATGATCATTGCATTAGAAACGCAGCACTCAGTGATTTCATCCATACTTGTTTGAAGAGAAGAGTTGACGGATTCCAAAGATTTTTGACTGGTGTGAACAGAAGAGTCATCCGCGAAGAACTCACATCTAACGTTTTCATCGGACACATAAAGGGGTAAATCATTTATATAAATACAGAACAAGATAGGTCCTAATACAGACCCTTGAGGGACACCACTCCTGACAAACTCGTTTGACGAAGTTTTACAGTTAATGGATAAATACTGTTTCCGGTTTGAAAGATACGATTAAAAAAAGGCACAGGCGGAGTCATCTTTTAAATAGCACTTTAATTTCTTTAGTAGAAGTGAGTGATCTACTAGGTCAAAGGCTTTCTTAAAGTCCAAAAACAACGCTCCCGTTATTTCTGCTTTGTTTATTGCTGACAGCCAAGGCGGTGTGGCAGGAATGCTTAGAGCGGAATCCAGACTGAAAAGGATGAAACAGATTCATTTGTTCGAGAGAGAGAGAGAGAGAGAGAGAGAGAGAGAGAGAGAGAGAGAGAGAGAGAGAGAGAGAGAGAGAGAGAGAGAGAGAGAGAGAGAGAGAGAGGGTGGAAGAGAGAGAAAAGTGGAGGGGGGGGGGCAGTTTTTGATTTTACAAGAAAATGTAAGGATATTATTAGCCATTCGATATAATGTGTGTATGCAATTGTTATATCCAGTTACAAACAGCACATTTACCTTCTCAGCAAGGCCCTAGTTTTACTCTATAAAACCCAAAGCCTATTTCAAAACCATCAAAAAGACAAACATAAACAATAAGAGCAACATGAAAATGGAAAAGATAACACAAAAATAAAAATAAACCATACTGGAAAAAAAAAGACGAAAGAAGCCTAAAATCAAAAGCAAAAGCGAAAAAGAAAAGAAGCCAAGATCAAAACCTAAACGGAAAGAGAGCGAGGCATCAGGTGCGTTCACAGAAGGCATTGATATATACAATATCGCGATATGACATGACTCGCACGTTCTTGAACTTTTAAGGCAGCACTGATGTGACTTGAAGAGTAACCAGATTGTTGTTTTTTAAACCCTAATACACAGCATTAAGCCCGTCCTTAATTGAGTCTGAATTTGACTTTGCGAAGACTAAGCAAAGACGTTTTACCTAAAATCCAGTGCCAAAGCTTCGCGCAGTAAGCTTCGTGAAGTAGACTGCATGTGTGTGCGTGTGTTTGTGCGCGTGCGTGCGTTTGTGTGCGTGCGTGCGTTTGTGTGTGTGTGTGTGTGTGTGTGTGTGTGTGTGTGTGTGTGTGTGTGTGTGTGTGTGTGTGTGTGTGTGAGTGATTATGTCTGTTTCCAATTGCTGCAATCAATTAAGTGGGTGGGGTCTTGTATTTAATCAACCAATTGGATTAGACCAGTACAGTAGAGTAAGCATAGAATGCATAAATACATGTGATTTAATCGTTTTTTCATGCACCTCCCGTTATACTCTAGTATAATGGAAATGCAGGCTTCCTTTAATTGCAGATTCAGAGACGGTATCCATGTCCCACCCCGTGTCACTCCCATGACGCGTACAAGAAAGCAGGTGGCTGATTACACCAAAACACGCACGTGACGCGATTCTGTTGCTGCTAGCTTTCCCCTGGGAGGAAGCGACAACAATTTTCCCAGCGACAACGGAACAATAAAGTAACGAAAATGAAAAAGTTTCATGCAAACACATGGGCAGGTCTCTCGTAGTTTTAATGATCATTTAAACAAGAAGGAGAGTATCTTTAACAATGTTTTTCCCCAGATTAACAATCTGGGCGAATAAAGTCATCGATAAAAAAGCACAAAATATGGCAAGAGTGGATCAAAAGGTAATACGTTGTAACCTCACAGGGAGCAGAACACATATTAAATAATACCATTATCAATCCATATACACTCACTATCAACAAGTTGACAAAACGCCAACACTTTAACGTAAAATATAGGTCATGCCGAAACAGGAAGAACAAGGGGAAAAGAATACAAACATTTTCACTTCAGTTTTGGAGTAACCCCACACACCTTCTAATTCACATAATTATCTTGCATGCATGCCTGCAAAAATCTCTACACTACTGATAAGAAAAAGGATCAGAAATCTACGTTAAAAAATACTACGGGAAAAAGACATCCGTTAAAAAGGTATCAAGAAAAGAATGAAACATTTTACTACCGGGAAAACGAAATTCCTTGAGAAAAAAAAATAGACAAAGTCTCTACAAAGACGTACCTTCTTTAATCTTCCTTTTAAATAACAATGGCACTGATAACAATGGCAGACACTCATAATTTTCTTAGAAAAGCGTGATTATTGTGAACGCAAATGATAAAAATGCCTAGAGAAACTTAAAAATATCAGCATAGATGTCCGCCTAATGATCAGATTCAGTCAGATGAAATGTTCAACATTCCTTACAAATCATCAAAGGTGTCTAACCTCCCAGACAATTAAGAGCAACAAAAAAAAGAACAGAAAAAATCAAAATAAAATTACAAGAAATCATGTTTTGGAAAGCCAGATTACTCTTACAATTACTATCATTACAGCTTTGAAGCCCGTTTCAAAGCAAAACATGCCAGTTTCAAAGCAAAGTATTTTTAGACTGACTCACTTATATATATCGAACGCTTCAGCACTACAAAGACGAGAGGAACTATATATCTAAACTTGGAGCAAAAGCTCATGCGTATTCTTATGCACACGTTGCACTTCACTCATTTTTTTCTCTGCAAGTTTCTCCTCTTACTAACTTTGACTGAACGAAGAGTATCGGCGTACAACTGTAAAATTGAAAAAAAAGAAAGACCCATGTCTGTTACTTAAGTTATGCCGATGGCAATGTTAAACAGAATCAGACACAATGTAACAAGGAGCAAATCAGTCCAAGCACGCAGTACCAGGATTTCGTTCTCCGGCTAAATGTACCGAAATCGCCATCAAAATCTCCCCAGAAAGCGGCGTATGGCTGCCTGAATGGCGGGGTAAAAACGGTCATACACGCAACAAAAAAAACCCACTCGTGCAAAAGCATGAGTGAACGTGGGAGTTTCAACCCATGAACAAGAAAGAAGAAGAAAAAGCCATCAAAGATTCGGCAATTTTCCGAAGTTAAAGTCAATCCTTGATGTCATTTTGTTGTCTCACTGTAAACTGAAGTGTTTCCTCTTTTGAACACACCAGTTGTAAAAGGCTGTGTGAAATAGTATGTGATTCTACAAGCAACAGCAGCACACACGGTAAACACGGTAGTATACTACATTGGGTGTGCACGTTAAAGATCCCACGATTGACAAAAGGGTCTTTCCTGGCAAAATTGCTTAGGCACAGTTAATAATTGTCTACCATACCCGTGTGACTTGGAATAAGGCCGTGAAAGGTAAATATGCGCCGACATGGCTGCAATCTACTGGCCGTATAAAATTTCATCTCACACGGCATCACTGCAGAGCGCCTAGAACTGTACCCACGGAATATGCGCGATATAAGCCTCATTGATTGATTGTTCTGCACACTAGTGTTTACCATGTGTGCTAAGTTTGCTGGTAGAATTATGTACTATGTTCCACTGTGTTCACAACTGGTTAGGCCAAAAATAAAAATATGTCTGTTTCCGGTAACATCGCCGAAAAAAATAGGGTCGGTCGGTCTTTTTATATTTTTTGTTTTTTTTTTGTTTTCTTTTTCTTTTTCGTTTTTTTTCTCGGTTTTTTTTCTTACGTTTTCAGAGGGATTCCCGGCGATGTTTTTTTCTCGTGACGACGGAAACGGGAGGTAAGTCTCTTCGATTGTGAAGTCTCATCGACCGATTACCTTCTGTTTTTTTTGTTGTTTTTTTGTGTGTGTGTGTGTGTGTGTGTGTGTGTGTGTGTGCGCGAAAAGCGAAAAAAACCTTTAGGGTCGGCGCTTAAAATTAGGGTCGGTTGGGTTACCGGAAACAGACATATTTTTCTTTTTGGCCTTACAAAAAGTGCGTTCAAAAGTGGAACACTTCAGCTTAGAGTCAACACGTTACCGGCGAATCGAAATAAGTTTAAGCGTTTTGCTCGTGAAGTTCGATTCTTTGACATTTTGTGAGCATACTGCGTGAACCTGTTTTTATGTGCTAGACTAAAGTTCAGAGTGCGTGTACTGATTCCTTGAAACAATTAGTATGATCGATGGAGAGATAATTAGATCTACCCGTCGCAATGCTCCTTTCTGTCTACATTTGCACCTGGATCCCAACAGAAATTGTCTGATCACATAATTAACTACTGCACAAGACTTCTACTTGCGTTCAATTTGAAATGAATTCAAACCATGCGACCAGCTTGTTGTTCGATGCTCCATCTATTCTTCTTAATTCACTTTAAACTCCTCCTCCCCCCCCACCCACCCCCTCCAACTACCACAAACTTTGACCTTGGTCTATTTTTATGCAACAGATACCATGTAATTAACACCCCAAACAGTTCAGAACCGAAAAAGTTAAGACTACGGCCGTAGTTCATTACAATTCAGTGACACAGAATCACTGATTTGTATTTATCTCTTCCGGTGCAAAATAGTAAAAAGTGAAATATCAGTTCAGCAACCACTGACAGAATGCACAAATGAAAAAAAATGAAAAAAGAAAAACTAGCTTCAATTTGCTGCGCAATTTGACTCTTTACATCACGTTTGCAATAAAGTAACCGGACACAAAATTTGAGAGCTTTACAAAAAATAACAAAAGAGTAGGAACAAAAATGAAAAATTGCAAGTATTCTTCATCATCGTCAAGCAATTCAATATAGTACGCATCCCTCCATCGATCATAAGAAGTTAGTACAAGAACTGAAAAAACAAACCGTGAGTGCATATACCAAGTGCAAACTAAAAGGCACAGACAGTAATGGCGGTGCTAAAGGGAGGGAACTGAGTGAAAATCTTACTAGAAGTCCCTGTGCAGAACTCACTCTCTCTCCGCTCGCCCATGTCCGCCGTTTTCCGGAACCACGTGATCGTTGGAGCGGGAATTCCCGTCGCGTTGCACACCAGTTCCGCCTTGGAGCCTTCCATAACTTCCAGCATTCCTCCTGTACCGTCGTTGGACAGTCTCGGTGCCACTGAAGGTAGACAAATCACACAGACAATTACAAATAAACCGCGGGTGAGTGAAATCAAGACAAAACTCTCCACAGTAATAGGAGACAGAGAGAAACATCACAAACAATCAACCTACCCAGCAACTTCTATAACCTGATTGACAAGACAATTAAAAAACAACCTGTGGAATCAAGACAAAACTCTCCATAATAATAGGTGACAGACAGAAAAACACCACCACCTAGCAACTTCTATAACCTGATTGAAAAGAAAGACACAAACACAGTCTTGCTGGTAATTAAAGACAAACGACACCGATTCAACAACACTTCTGTTCTTGACGCTCTCTTCAAAAGTAAAGCATCAAAAGCGAAACAAAGTACAAGAAGACGTCATAATGCGAATAATGACGTCACCTAATCATGCTGTCGCTTCTCCGGCACTAAAAGACAAACGACACCGATTCAACAACACTTCTGTTCTTGACGCTCTCTTCAAAAGTAAAGCATCAAAAGCGAAACAAAGAACAAGAAGACGTCATAATGCGAATAATGATGTCACCTAATCATGCTGTCGCTTCTCCGGCACTAAAAGACAAACGACACCGATTCAACAAACCAACACTTCTGTTCTTGACGCTCTCTTCAAAAGTAAAGCATCAAAAGCGAAACAAAGTACAAGAAGACGCCATAATGCGAATAATGACGTCATGTAATCTTTCTATCGCTTCTGCTGCACGTCTCCAAGAAACCGACACACAATTTTGAGAACGATGTTTGTCTTGGTGTAAGCAGGACAAAGAGTACTCGTGAGGTCACCGTTGGGCTGTGCATGTCTCTGTATCATGTATCTTAAAGGCACAGTGCGCCTCCCGTGAACCATCACAGATACTGCCAGGGTTTTACACACAGTCCAAACACCCTTCCATTTGAAAGCTCACCAAACGGGAACATCTTAGGTGCCCTACGTAAAGAGCGAGCAATTTTTAAAGAATTAATTTTGCACCGATTGCTCAGAGACAATCGGACCGTGGAGCGTTTTGGCGCTAGACCTAACTTTTAACATATAAATAATAAATTAATAGCTTGTTACACAAACATTCTTAAATCATAAAATAATTCTTTTTTCATTAAGACAAGATCAGTACAATTCGAAGTTTTGAAAGTTTGAAAAAAGAAAAGCCCGGAAGCAGGGTCACGCAAGGTCGTGGTTATCGTAGCAGACGACGGATTATAGGCATCGCCAGTTCCTCTGAACAGTCAAAAGCCATCGCTAAAGTTCTTGTGAACCACAACCGTTTGTTTCGTGCATAGTCAGAGGTACATAATAACGTGCTATTGCTTATAAGCTCACATTGAGTCGCATTCAAATTACTAACTGACGACTACATTGTGGAAAAGGGAAACTGGATCACACGGGTTCACGATGGCTCAGGGGTAAGATAAACCACGCAAAAATAAATTCTTTGAAAATTGCTCGCTCTTTACGTAGGGCACATAGGATGTTCCCGTTTGGTGAGCGTTCAAATGGAAGGGTGTTTGTACTGTGTGTAAAAGCCTGACAGTATTTGTGATGGTCTACGGGAGGCTTACTGTGCCATACGTTATAGAAACAGAGTCTTGTTAACACTTAAGGTGTAAAATATCATACAGTTTTGTTGTTGTTTTTCATTCACAAATCAAGATAAAACTCAAAATAATCAGAACAAATTACGTTCAATCCTGCCTCAGACATTATAAGATGTTTGGTGGCTTGTTGACAGACCAGCTTTTTTGTTGGTCCAAGGGGACCATATCGTCTTTTGTTTCATCTTTATCGACCAAGGCCGAAGGGCGCGGTTGATAAATATGAGACAAAAGGCGATATGCTCCCCGAGGACCAACAACAAAATGCTGGTCTGACGACAAGCCACCAAACATCGTTTTTGTCATCATTTTGGTTGTGCAACAAAATGCACAATAACCCACAGGGAGACGAATTTTTAGAATCCAACTCCGGGCCACAAAGCATCGTCACAGTAGTTCGAGATAACACGTCAACTTTGTATGTGACGTCAAACGTAGCTTGTTGACGCTTTTCTTCCAGTCTGAAAATGTACAGAGCTGCGATCATACGTGTGAGTTGAGTAAGTGTTGAGCATATTTCTTTTCTTTTTAAGTGTTTATGACTTTTCGTTGTGGATTTTGCGATTACAGAGATAAGTTGCAAATTGACCATGAGTCGCCGCGGTAATTATCAACATTGATTGGGTCTTTGAGAGTGAATGCTTACAATCGTTGTCCTCGGAAACACAAATCCAAAGCCACGATGGTTCCACACATCAAACAATCAGCCTGATTGGCTTTTACTTTGACAATCCACGTTTCACCTGAAAGCTCAAACCCATTCACCACCTCGATTTATTGCATGGGGAACATGAGATTTATTTTCCAGGTGTTTGTGAATGAAAACTCGTGAAAATGATGACAAATGCAATTATATGGTCGCAATAGTTATTGTCAATCAATTATGTTGCAGTTCATGTTTGGCCGTGTTCGTGTCCGTGCACCTATTTCACCAAGACTATTCATATGCATGTATTTTACCAAGACTCTATTCATATGCATGTATTTTACCAAGACTCTATTCATATGCATGTATTTTACCAAAACTCTATTCATATGCAAGTATTTTAACAAGACTCTATACATATGCATGTATTTTACCAAGACTCTATTCATATGCATGTATTTTACCAAAACTCTATTCATATGCATGTATTTTACCAAGACTCTATTCATATGCATGTATTTTACCAAGACTCTATTCATATGCATGTATTTTACCAAGACTCTATTCATATGCATGTATTTTACCAAGACTCTATTCATATGCATGTATTTTACCAAGACTCTATTCATATGCATGTATTTTACCAAGACTCTATTCATATGCATGATTTTACCAAAACTCTATTCATATGCATGTATTTTACCAAAACTCTATTCATATGCATGTATTTTACCAAGACTCTATTCATATGCATGTATTTTACCAAAACTCTATTCATATGCATGTATTTTACCAAAACTCTATTCATATGCATGTATTTTACCAAAACTCTATTCATATGCATGTATTTTACCAAAACTCTATTCATATGCATGTATTTTACCAAGACTCTATTCATATGCATGTATTTTACCAAGACTCTATTCATATGCATGTATTTTACCAAGACTCTATTCATATGCATGATTTTACCAAGACTCTATTCATATGCATGTATTTTACCAAGACTCTATTCATATGCATGTATTTTACCAAGACTCTATTCATATGCATGTATTTTACCAAGACTCTATTCATATGCATGTATTTTACCAAGACTCTATTCATATGCATGTATTTTACCAAGACTCTATTCATATGCATGTATTTTACCAAGACTCTATTCATATGCATGATTTTACCCAAACTCTATTCATATGCATGTATTTTAACAAGACTCTATTCATATGCATGTATTTTACCAAGACTATTCATATGCATGTATTTTACCAAGACTCTATTCATATGCATGCATTTTAACAATACTTTATTCATATGCATGTATTTTAACAATACTCTATTCATATGCATGTATTTTAACAAAACTCTTTGCAGATGCATGTATTTTAACAAGACTCTATTCATATGCATGTATTTTACCAAGACTCTATTCATATGCGTGTATTTTATCAAGAATCAGTCATATGCATGTATTTTACCAAAAATCTATTCATGTCCGCATACAGAGTCAGCCTGAGAGAACAATTAAAAAATGTAACATCTGGAACGATGAAAATGGAGTCAAAAAGCACATAGGCGTTCCAGTAGGCTGTAACATCGACACAGATAAGAACAAAGTAATAAAAGCCATTGTTTCAGGGACTATCAGCCAACAAAATCCGTTTTCATTAGTGCGTTTCCATTTGTAAATTGTGTTCACCTCAGTTCCTGGTGATTCAATTTCATGTGGAATTCAGAAATACCCAAGAGATATTCAGACGCTTCAGGCATACCTAACCGACATTTGTGCTGAAACACCCGTACGCACCTGTGACTAAATATGTCAAAAATACAAATAACGTATAATGTCTTATGTCTTATACCGTGTTATGTGTTGGCAAATATGATCGCTTACCCGAGAAGTACAGAACCTTTGGGACATGTACAATTGTAGAAGACTCACTAAAGCAAACCACAAATCATTACATCAAAGGAAGCTATGGTTACGAAAGTGGTAGACGGTTCAGCTGAGCATATAATTGTTTACTCAGGGACAATTTCAGAATTATAACATATGCAATACCCTAATCAACAAGCAGCAGAGAACATATTTTTTCACGGGTATTTTCAGAATTGTAACCTATTCACTACATGTAGCAACACGCCGGGGAGTATATATATATTTTTCACAGACAATTTCAGGATTGTAACCTATGTACAAACGCTAAGCAACAAACAGCACAGTACATATGTTTTTCACGGGCAATTTCAGAATTGCAGCTTATGCATCACACTTAGCACCACGCGAACAGCTTGCAATCTAAATAAGAATGGCAGTTATCTGTTTTACGCCAAGTTCCGTCATCAAGATGTCAGGTGCGGGCCGTAACCTACAAAGGAATTCCTGTAATAAGATACCGTAGCCTATAGGAATATTACAGAACATCTTCTCTCTCCACGCACGGTTAACACCTGAGCACACGGCGGTAATAAACACGATTCTGCGGACATATGCACTTCCCAACTATCATCAGAAAAAAACACCTTTCTTTCTGCCACTCCGACGCACCCCACCCCCCCCCCTCCAAAAAATACGGGGAGGGGGGATTCCTCGACGAAACACGCGTTTCTCGAAATGGCATGGCCTACATGTCATTATTTCTTTCCTTACAGTCGGAGCACTCACATTTGGCATGTATAAAATAATCAAATTTCACCTCAGGTGGCACGTACCGTACATTTAATTAATCATTTGCATTTCTAAAGTGCGATTTAGCAAGAGTTCACATGTGTTGTGGTGTTCGAATACTGATTTAGCTTGTAAAGCAATACTACAAGTAAATCAAATAATCCAAAAGGGAGGTGCACGATATATAAGAGATGACAGGCTCTTCTAGCCGAATAGGTTGAATTAAAGAGATGTCGAAAATCAACAATCAACCTGTGTTCATTTCACAAGTGCACAAGCCCTGGTCATCTTTTTTTTAGAATATCGATCATCGGGGTTCACTCCCTCTTCTAGGCCAAAACAAAAAATAGGTGTGGTTACGGTAACATAGCCCCAAAAAATAGGGTAGGAAGGTAGGCAATCACTTTTTTTTTAAACTTTTTTTTCTAATGTGTACAAATTAAACCTACTTGACGGAAATAAGTGTGCGACTCGGGCGCTTTCGCTTTCATTGCGTTTTCTGCACTCGTTTTCTTGTGTTTTTTGTGTGTTTTTTTTTTTACAAATGTAATAAAAAGTTATAGCATCACCGTCTTAAACATAACATAAATGCGTAACAGCAATTATGTTCAAGAAAAAACATAGCATCACCGTCTTAAACATAACATAAATGCGTAACAGCAATTATGTTCAAGAATTTACCAACGAAAACCATAACACAATCACAACAAGAATTCTCTCAAAACTTCACACTAGAATTTAGTGCACTATGGTTTCCTCGTGCAACGCACAAAACCCGTGATAACGCCTCTCCGGTCACCTACGCATCGCACTTCAATATTTAGGGAGGTTAAAAACACGACGTGGTTTCACATCACAAATACGCTACTCACATCTTTGTGACAATAGGGTCGGCCCCTAAAAATAGGGTAGGTCGGGTTACCGTAACCACACCTATTTTTTCTTTTAGGCCCTATCATCACACTAATACCCCCATTCCACACATCCGTTTTAGCTTCCGTTCCCAGACGGCTGCCACAATAATGAGACGCTGCGCAAACGGCCGTTTTTGGCATCTTTGAGCAGCGTCTGACCATAGTGGCAGCCGTCCTCAGGACGGCTGGGAACGGAAGCTAGAACGGCTGTGTGGAATGGGGGTATGACAACTCAGTGTGTGAGAGCCCTAGCGTTGCGTTACCACTGCGTAAGTTCCATTAACGATCCTTGAGTTCCGTTGCCGATGTGTTCAGGTTCCTCTACTGTTCATTTGGAACGGGCGAATGCCAATCTAGTGGCTGCTCCGCCTGGTGTCTGGCTTTATGGGGTTAGCGCTAGGACTGGTTGGTCCGGTGTCAGAATAATGTGACTGGGTGAGACATGAAGCCTGTGCTGCGACTTCTGTCTTGTGTGTGGCGCACGTTAAATGTCAAAGCAGCACCGCCCTGATATCACCCTAGGCCCTTCGTGGTGGACTGGGCGTTAATCAAACAAACAAACAAACAAACAAACAAAACCCCCTTCTGAATTCTCTGGTTTCCTACCTTGTTTATAAGTGTGTGTGAGCTTGATTGTGTTTAAGCAGGTTTCAATTACAATATGAATCTTACCAACATCAGTGTTATGCACGGTGTAAGAGATGATAGGCTTACCCTGACAATATTTTTATAGATGTCCTGGTTTCCGTACTTGGCTCTGTCAATTCTAAGTCTCCACTCTCCCTCTTGCTAAAAGTATGACCTTGATAAAACTTGAAGACGGCATTTACTTACCAACAACAGTGAGATGCACGGTATAAGAGATGACAGCCTCAGTGTTGAACTGACAGGTACGAATGTTTTGGTCACCGAACGTAACTGTGCATATACACAACTAACACTACCATCGCGGTGTTTTCACAGTGTGGGACTACAAACAATTCCTTACCTTGGGCAGAATATACCTGCGCAGTGCCAGTTTCAGCGGCACAGACGACGCACGGCTGTTACGCGTGATTGTTCTGAAAAGTGACTATTACATGATTGTTCTGAAAGTCTACTATTTATTTCATCGTAATCATGTAAGCCCTCATACGTGATTGTTCTGAAAGCTTACTAATTTACATGATTGTTCTGAAACTCTACAAAAGGTAAACTTGCTTCACCCGTGAAATGTAGTCAGATATGGAACAATATGTATACCCCTGCCCAACGAAGTGTGTTTGAGTTGATCTGTCTTCTGTGTGCGCGACAGCTTCAGATGTGTGTTCGAGTTGATCAGTCTCTCCACTCCCTTTTTTTTTTTAGGTGTAGGGGGTGGGGGAGGTTTTTTCATATCAACTGACACTTTATCAAACCATTTGAATAATTCATATACAAAATTCTGGTGGTTGCTGTGTAATAAAAAAAACAAGTGTCACTGAAAACAGAGATGTGCTAATAAATTTAGCTTTCATGTGTGTGTATGTGTGGTGTGTGTGTGCGTATGTACTCAGTGCACTGGCGTCGGAAACTGTTCCTGGGGTGGGGGGGAGGGCAAACATGTCTTCCCCCCCCCCCCAATATTTAGGATGACAAAAATATTCACAGAGAGAGAGAGAGGCAGAGAGAAAGAGAGAGAGAGAGAGAGAGAGAGAGAGAGAGAGAGAGAGAGAGAGAGAGAGAGAGTGTGAGAGAGAGAGAAGAGAAGAGAGAGAGAGAGAGAGAGAGAGAGAGAGAGAGAGAGAGAGACAAGACAAGACAAGACAAGACAAAATCTTTATTATCGAGGGTAATAGATAAGCAAGAATATTGCTTTTTTACATCAAGCCCTCGCCCTAATATAGGGTAAACAAGAACAGAAATCAATATAATCAAAGAACTATCACATCAAACTTAATACATTATAACTGTATATACAGATACAAATTTAAAAAATAAATTGTCATGCTGCAATTTAAGTACAATTTCCAAGTGTCAATTTTTAACATAACTTAATTTAGATCTGCATATTATTATAATTTTGTTTAACATGCACATACATTTTAGATGAATTGATGAACCATTCAGCACATGTTTAGTTGCATTATGTGCGACATATAATTTTTTTTGAAGCTGTCTGTGTTTGATTTATGCTTAAGAAAAAAAGGCAGTGAGTTCCATAGGACCGAGAGAGAGAGAGAGAGAGAGAGAGAGAGAGAGAGAGAGAGAGAGAGAGAGAGAGAGAGAGAGAGAGAGAGAGAGAGAGAGAGAGAGAGAGAGAGAGAGAGTTGATAAACAAAATACCCCCCCACACACACAAAAAAGAAGTATATTGTCTCGAGTGCAAGAACTTTATAGCCCAGACTCCCCACCCATCTTGCAACCCCGGCCATCTCCTCACGTCTCTCATCCCCTCTCCACTTGAATTTTTAGTTCATAAAAAAACAAGTTTCATTTGTGAAAATTATTTGTTGTGCTTTTCGTCTTTAAAGGGGCAAACATTAGCTTCCATTTTCCCTCTTTGCCATGCCTTTCGATCCATTTTGGTGACCTAGCCACCTAAGCATGGCAAAGAGGGAAAATCAAAAGTTTCCATGTGTCCCTTTAAACCTGTAATTAGAATTTTGAGTTGGAAATACTCAAGAAGAATCATTACATTTTTGAAGATTATGAATAATTTTGTCTTTGGACATTTAATTTGAATTTTGAGTTGAGAACAATAAAGAAGACATGTTCAATGTATGAAACGTATTACTTGTTGAGTTTGTATTCATTGGGCGGGGGTATAAATATCAATTTCACTTAAGATTTAGTATCATTGTATCAAAATATTGTTCCATTTACATACAGACATACACACAGACAGACGGACGAAGTGAATCCAGTATACCCCCTCCAACTTCGTTGGGCTGGGGTATACATAATTATTGTTCCATATCTGACAACATTTCACGGGTGAAGCAAGTTTACCCTTAGTAGAATTTCAGAACAATCATGTAAATTAGTAAGCTTTCAGAACAATCACGTATGAGGGCTTACATGTTTACGATGAAATAAATAGTAGACTTTCAGAACAATCATGTAATAGTCACTTTTCAGAACAATCACGCGTAACACACGGCCTATCATTTATGCCGCGATTACTTGGCCTGTTTTCCTTCCATGCAACGTGTAGCGGGCTGGGATAAGCTGCAATGCGTCGGCGGTCCTGCTGAAGTTACATATGTGAGCGGAGCCCTTAACCTACAACGGTCAGATGCACGGTATACGAGATGACATACCCTGGTCACCGTACTTGACTGTATCTATTCTCTCCCTTTTAGTTATATTAAGACCTTGATAAAACTTGAAGACGGCATTGATTTTACTTACCAACAACGGTCAGATGCACGGTATAAGAGATGACAGGCTCGGTGTTGACTTGACAGGTGTAGATTCCCTGGTCACCGTACTTCACCCTGTTGATCCTCAGGTTCCACTCCCTGGCGAAGGCGTGGTCCACGTGGATCCTCTCGTCGTCAATGATGGTATTGTCCTGGAACGTCAGGATGGTTGACCACTGGTCAGTCCACACCACCTGTGGACAATAACAGAATAAATGTTCATTTTCATCTAATTATTTCCATCATCATTTTCATCTTCATGACTGTATTGTCCCATCGCTGTGAAATTCGGGTCGCTTCCTCCATGTGGAAAGCGAGCAGCAACAGAGTCGCTCTGCCTAGGTGTATGCGTGTTAGGCCACCTACACTTATGGCAGAATGACCGAGGTCTTTTACGTGCCACAGTGGCAACACGGGGGTGGAACATGGATACCGTCTCTGAGTCTGCACATACAATTGACCTGTGTCCGTCCCGGCCCGGATTCGAACCTGCGACCTTACGATGACAAGTCCAGTGTTCTACCAACTGAGCTACCGGGCCCCTCTGAAGAAGAAGGAGAAGGAGAAGAAGAAGGAAAAGAAGAAGGAGAAGGAGAAGGAGAAGAAGAAGGAGAAGAAGAAGAAGAAGAAGAAGAAGAAGAAGAAGAAGAAGAAGAAGAAGAAGAAGAAGAAGAAGAAGAAGAAGAAGAAAAAGACAAAGAAGAAGAGTTGATTTGTGTGAATAAAATGTGTACCTTGTTCGTTCTGTTGCGTATTGCTTTTGCTTTTTGATTCCCTCCGTGTTTGTGTGTCCTGTACCAAGAAGCCTCGATAGGCGAACATTTGACATGTTTGTGTGTCCTGTACCAAGAAGCCTCGATAGGCGAACATTTGACATGTTTGTGTGTCCTGTACCAAGAAGCCTCGATAGGCGAACATTTGACATGTTTGTGTGTCCTGTACCAAGAAGCCTCGATAGGCGAACATTTGACATGTTTGTGTGTCCTGTACCAAGAAGCCTCGATAGGCGAACATTTGATATGTTTGTGTGTCCTGTACCAAGAAGCCTCGATAGGCGAACATTTGACATGTTTGTGTGTCCTGTACCAAGAAGCCTCGATAGGCGAACATTTGACATGTTTGTGTGTCCTGTACCAAGAAGCCTCAATAGGCGAACATTTGATATGTTTGTGTGTCCTGTACCAAGAAGCCTCGATAGGCGAACATTTGACATGTTTGTGTGTCCTGTACCAAGAAGCCTCGATAGGCGAACATTTGACATGTTTGTGTGTCCTGTACCAAGAAGCCTCGATAGGCGAACATTTGATATGTTTGTGTGTCCTGTACCAAGAAGCCTCGATAGGCGAACATTTGACATGTTTGTGTGTCCTGTACCAAGAAGCCTCAATAGGCGAACATTTGACATGTTTGTGTGTCCTGTACCAAGAAGCCTCAATAGGCGAACATTTGACATGTTTGTGTGTCCTGTACCAAGAAGCCTCAATAGGCGAACATTTGACATGTTTGTGTGTCCTGTACCAAGAAGCCTCAATAGGCGAACATTTGACATGTTTGTGTGTCCTGTACCAAGAAGCCTCAATAGGCGAACATTTGACATGTTTGTGTGTCCTGTACCAAGAAGCCTCAATAGGCGAACATTTGACATGTTTGTGTGTCCTGTACCAAGAAGCCTCAATAGGCGAACATTTGACATGTTTGTGTGTCCTGTACCAAGAAGCCTCAATAGGCGAACATTTGACATGTTTGTGTGTCCTGTACCAAGAAGCCTCAATAGGCGAACATTTGACATGTTTGTGTGTCCTGTACCAAGAAGCCTCAATAGGCGAACATTTGACATGTTTGTGTGTCCTGTACCAAGAAGCCTCAATAGGCGAACATTTGACATGTTTGTGTGTCCTGTACCAAGAAGCCTCAATAGGCGAACATTTGACATGTTTGTGTGTCCTGTACCAAGAAGCCTCAATAGGCGAACATTTGACATGTTTGTGTGTCCTGTACCAAGAAGCCTCAATAGGCGAACATTTGACATGTTTGTGTGTCCTGTACCAAGAAGCCTCAATAGGCGAACATTTGACATGTTTGTGTGTCCTGTACCAAGAAGCCTCAATAGGCGAACATTTGACATGTTTGTGTGTCCTGTACCAAGAAGCCTCAATAGGCGAACATTTGACATGTTTGTGTGTCCTGTACCAAGAAGCCTCAATAGGCGAACATTTGACATGTTTGTGTGTCCTGTACCAAGAAGTCTCAATAGGCGAACATTTGACATGTTTGTGTGTCCTGTACCAAGAAGCCCCAATAGGCGAACATTTGACATGTTTGTGTGTCCTGTACCAAGAAGCCTCAATAGGCGAACATTTGACATGTTTGTGTGGCCTGTACCAAGAAGCCTCAATAGGCGAACATTTGGCATGTTTGTGTGTCCTGTACCAAGAAGCCTCAATCGGCGAACATTTGACATGTTTGTGTGTCCTATACCAAGAAGCCTCAATAGGCGAACATTTGACATGTTTGTGTGTCCTGTACCAAGAAGCCCCAATAGGCGAACATTTGACATGTTTGTGTGTCCTGTACCAAGATGCCTCAATAGGCAAACATTTGACATGTTTGTGTGTCCTGTACCAAGAAGCCTCAATCGGCGAACATTTGACATGTTTGTGTGTCCTGTACCAAGAAGCCTCAATAGGCGAACATTTGACATGTTTGTGTGTCCTGTACCAAGAAGCCTCAATAGGCGAACATTTGACATGTTTGTGTGTCCTGTACTAAGAAGCCTCAATAGGCAAACATTTGACATGTTAGTGTGTCCTGTACCAAGAAGCCTCAATAGGCGAACATTTGACATGTTTGTGTGTCCTGTACCAAGAAGCCTCAATAGGCGAACATTTGACATGTTTGTGTGTCCTGTACCAAGAAGCCTCAATAGGCGAACATTTGACATGTTTGTGTGTCCTGTACCAAGAAGCCTCAATAGGCGAACATTTGACATGTTTGTGTGTCCTGTACCAAGAAGCCTCAATAGGCAAACATTTGACATGTTAGTGTGTCCTGTACCAAGAAGCCTCAATAGGCGAACATTTGACATGTTTGTGTGTCCTGTACCAAGAAGCCTCAATAGGCAAACATTTGACATGTTAGTGTGTCCTGTACCAAGAAGCCTCAATAGGCACACATTTGACATGTTTGTGTGTCCTGTACCAAGAAGCCTCAATAGGCGAACATTTGACATGTTTGTGTGTCCTGTACCAAGAAGTCTCAATAGGCGAACATTTGACATGTTTGTGTGTCCTGTACCAAGAAGCCTCAATAGGCGAACATTTGACATGTTTGTATGTCCTGTACCAATAAGTCTCAACAGACGAACATTTGACATGTTTGTGTGTCCTGTACCAAGAAGCCTCAATAGGCGAACATTTGACATGTTTGTGTGTCCTGTACCAAGAAGTCTCAATAGCCGAACATTTGACATGTTTGTGTGTCCTGTACCAAGAAGCCTCAATAGGCAAACATTTGACATGTTAGTGTGTCCTGTACCAAGAAGCCTCAATAGGCGAACATTTGACATGTTAGTGTGGCCTGTACCAAGAAGCCTCAATAGGCGAACATTTGACATGTTTGTGTGTCCTGTACCAAGAAGCCTCAATAGGCGAACATTTGACATGTTTGTGTGGCCTGTACCAAGAAGCCTCAATAGGCGAACATTTGACATGTTTGTGTGTCCTGTACCAAGAAGCCTCAATAGGCGAACATTTGACATGTTTGTATACCAAGAAGCCTCAATAGGCGAACATTTGACATGTTTGTGTGGTCTGTATCAAGAAGCCTCAATAGGCGAACATTTGACATGTTAGTGTGGCCTGTACCAAGAAGCCTCAATAGGCGAACATTTGACATGTTTTGTTTGTTTATTTGGTGTTTAACGTCGTTTTCAACCACGAAGGTTATATCGCGACGAATTTGACATGTTAGTGTGGCCTGTACCAAGAAGCCTCAATAGGCGAACAGTTGACATTTTAGTGTGGCCTGTACCAAGAAGCCTCAATAGGCGAACATTTGACATGTTAGTGTGGCCTGTACCAAGAAGCCTCAATTGGCGAACATTTGACATATCCTTGTATTGGTGAGAACAGATTTCTTTTGGTTTTCTACTTTATTCATCTCACCCACAGTTTTTTTAATTATTATTATTATTTATTTTTTTTTGCTGTCCAAGTCTTATTCAGAGCTGATAATATATTTATATTTTTTATTGTTGATGATCGACCTAGAAACTCCTAAAGTCGCATTCGTGAAGTGAATGACACTAGGCTGTGTGATCCCAGACTTCCCATCGGAACCACAGCATTTGCACTCTGGGTAGAAGCAGGGGTGGAAGCCGGTCGTAGCCCAAAAAACCCACATGACTCTGATCGGATTCGAACCCAAGCTCCCGGCCCGCAGTCCAATGCTCAAAAATCCATGGAAACCCGGCTCCCAAAGTGTTCCCAAATAAGTGTTTTTCTCCGTTCTTCTTGCGAGCAAAACAAGACGTGACATTTACATTTTCTAGTGTCAAAACATGTTTTTGCAAACATTTCAAGTCCTGCTCCATCTATGAACAGATAAGGACGTAGAAAATGCACTTGTGTATATTGTATATATTTGTTTCCGTGCCACCTTTGTTCAAAATAGAGCGTGACAAATGTTGACTCGTGGGTAATAAAAAGGCAGATCGGTAAGCTTACTAAGCTGTCTATAGGTCATTTGTTTTATTTTTTAATACGCGATTGAGTGGACTCTGCTCTGCATTGTCTCATTTTGTGGCTACAACCGTGTGGACGATTCAGAAAAAAGATATGTCTGAAGTTTTAAAGTATGGCCCTTCGTGGTCGGCTGGTCGTTAAGCAAACAAAAAACAAACAAACGGGTCTGTCCATAATGAAAATTTTAAATTATAAGCAAAAAGGTGTGCGGGAAATCCAATTTAAATGTGCCCACACAGCGTACGGAAAAATAATGTTGAAATGAACTGGTGCCGAGATAATGTTACCACATACTTTTTAGATTTCTCCGTCCTTATCACCCAGTTACAAGGTCTGAATATGGGGACACACGCTGAGAAAATGATCCTTTTTGAGAATACAAAGGAGTGTTTCCATGAAAATGACAGTTGTGCTTGTTCAGTTTACCCGACAACAAATAAAGATGAACACACGCACACCAACACACACACACACACACACACACACACACACACACACACACACACACACACACGCACACACACACACAAACACAACACACACACACACACACACACACACACACACACACACACATATACACGAACACACACACACACACACGCACACACACACGCACCTAAAGTGTGGATGGTTACCTAAGAGGCGGCACTGGGTGTAGTGCCTTTCTAGTGCACTTGCACTACAACAGCACTGGGTGCAGTACTCGCTCCGGCATCGAAGAATTTTGCACTAAAAAATGCACAAAATTTGACCTATTTCGTCGCCTATAGAGGACGGAAAGAATGTCATTTTGAACATTGTTATGACATTCTTTCCG
This sequence comes from Littorina saxatilis, assembly GCF_037325665.1. NCBI lineage: Eukaryota > Metazoa > Mollusca > Gastropoda > Littorinimorpha > Littorinidae > Littorina > Littorina saxatilis. The sequence goes on along the minus strand of NC_090259.1, from coordinate 38,300,886 downwards.
TCAAAAAAGTCAATTTAACGGTGTCAATTTAACCATAAGGCAACCATCCACACGTGTGGACGGAAAGAATGTCATTTTGAACATTGTTATGACATTCTTTCCGTCAAAAAAGTCAATTTAACGGTGTTAAATGAAGCGACCATCCACACAATTAGGTTGCCATCCAGAGTTTAGGTTGCCATCCACGTGTGGATGGTTGCCTTATGGTGATTTAGGCAACCAAACCTGTGGAAACATGGGTACACACACACACACACACACACACACACACACACACACACACACACACACACACACACACACACACACACACACACACACGTTTACGTCCCAATGCAGATAATTTCACCCGAGTATCATAATGTTTTAATTTTCTGAGGCATACTTATATAGATCTTATTTCGGACATCGGACATTGTGAACACTTTGCAACATCGCTTACATAATCATCACTCACAGTGCATATTTTTCACAGTACGATATTCCGTCAACTTTTTCTGATGCCATTTTTCAAACTGGGGGTAATGGTTGGCAGATCGGTAAGCTTACTAAGCTGTCTATAGGTCATTTGTTTTATTTTTTAATACGCGATTGAGTGGACTCTGCTCTGTATTGTGTCATTTTGTGGCTACAACCGTGTGGACGATTCAGAAAAAAAATATGTTTATGTAAATTAAGAAACTGATCTATTTTAGGCCTACATGTAATTTCGCTATTGCTGCCATATCGGAAAGAGACGTTACACAAATTCAAAAAGAAACGCATCATTGTATCTGACGCAAAAAAAGGGATTTACACTTACACAATACTGCGATTGTAACTGATCGGTCAGATTAACCCATCCCAATTACCCAACCCTCGTTTATATGATTCTTGGCATGTCATCATATTCAAAAGTCAGTATCATAAAGTCTGTCTGGTAGAGTTCTTTAATGTGTTCAACATTTGTTTCAACACACTCTGAAAACATCGCAGGCGAACTATCAGCATTAAAATAAGCGAAGTCGATTTCTGGGGTAAATCGGTGTCATATGCCTTTAACAACTGCACTAATGATCCCAATAAGCGAAAAAAATGACCCAACAATTAAAGGCATACATTTCTTTTTCTTCTTCTTCTTCGTTCATGGGCTGAAACTCCCACGTGCACTCATGCTAATGCACAAGTGGGTTTTTACGTGCATGACCCTTTTGACCCCGCCATTCAGGCAACCATACGCCGCTTTCGGGGGAGGCCTAAATTTGAGACGTAGACATCCCAAAGAGGTCCCAAACTTTAAAACTATCAACCATCAACGACCACAAGGACCAGACCTCGAAACTTCTCTCCCAGACAGAGAGACATCAGCGCGAAAGACCGTTCCGACGATTTCCTCAATTGTGTGCAAAGGAGAAAACCCTCCTGGGATGCAATCATGGGCCCTCTCCACAGACTGTACAGACTCTCCGATCTGATTACCTCCCCTGGACTGGCGGGCGGGCACCAGGGGGCGTCCTGGTCGACCCTTTGACAATCAGCGCCCTCTACCGGCTAAAGATCCGGGTGATTAGTGATCCTTACTTAGTGGCTTCCCCTTCTTCCAACCGCTCATTTGTTCAACGTGTCTCGTGCATTAGTTCTCTTTGGAACTTCACGACGTCCGTCTGATGTCCTACTCCGTGCGAGACGATGGGTGTTGGCGATAGGGATGATAGGAGAGTCTGGTTTTTGTGGGGTGGTGTGGAGTGGAGAGAGAGAGGGTGTGGGTGGGGGGCAGGGGCAGAGAGAGAGAGAGAGAGAGAGAGAGAGAGAGAGAGAGAGAGAGAGAGAGAGAGGGGGGAGGGAGAGAGAGAGAGAGAGACGGAGAGAAAGAGAGGGAGAGAGAGAGAGACAGAGAGCCAGAGACATAGAGACAGAGACAGAGAGAGACAGACAGACAGACAGACACACAGACAGACACACAGACACAGACAGACACAGACAGACAGAGAGATGATATACTATCCTTTTACTTTGATTAGCTGAGATATGTAACATCTCAATAGTTGGGAATGGAAGGGGATACAGCTGGCTCACGGGTTTCCTTAGGATTTCTAAGGTGGGGCGTCCAGCGCTCCCCAAACTCTGCGTCCCACATAAAGTTGACACGTGTCCGTTCCGGCCCGGATTCGAACCCGCGACTTTATGTGCAGACCCAGAGACGGTATCTATATCCCACCCCCGTGTCACCACAGTGGCACGTAAAAGACCTCGGTCATTCTGCCATAAGTGTAGATGGCTGATACCACCTACACACGCCTATATACTTGTGTGTCTCATCTAAAGTCGGGGTAAAACCCGGGAACATGCCCAGAATGGCTTTGAACTTGAATTTCTCTTAGGTGAGGAAACCAGCTTCATTTTTGGGGTCGTATGGGGGGGGGGGGGGGGGGGAGGAAATAGCTCAGTCGGTAGCGGCGCTGGCTTCATAGCCAGTTTTTGTGTAGACTCTCCTCGGTGGCCGAACACCCCCGTGTGCACGCATGCGCACGAAAAAAAAAAAAACCTCCGCGTCACAGCGAAAGTCTCAGGACTTAAAAACATGAATACACGAATGCAGAAAAAAAGAAACAAAATGGGTAGCGCTGTACTAAATGGCCGCTCGCTTTCCTTAGTGAGAAAGCAGCCCGAATATCCATTTGGACAATCTTACAGGACCATAATTATCGACGTCGTCATGGAATGTTGGCGTAACTCTTTCTTTCTTTATTTGGTGTTTAACGTCGTTTTCAACCACGAAGGTTATATCGCGAGGGGTGGCGTAACTCATTTTTAGACAAAACTGATCATTTTTATTATGAAATAGTGTTTATATTTAATCCTGGTATGGACAGAAAGATTAAAGAAGATTAAATCATGTATTGTCGATCGTATTTTAGAGAATATTTTTCATTGAGAATGAATTACTTAGCCTAAAGCACAAACGACATCAAAATCGCCAAGAATCGAGTTACGCCAAAATTCCAGGACGACAACGATATGTAATCTTACCCTAATCCTTTGACAGTAAAATAATTAAAAGAGATCAACACCAGCTGACCTTGACAGGTTTATTGTCGGCAGAGGTGGGATCGTGCACAGAGCACGGCAAGATGGCGGACTTGCCCTCGATCACGGTCACGTTGACCCCCTGCGTCTCGTAGGCTGGCTCCGTGTTCCACGTGCGCTCTGAAATCACACAGAAAACACAATGTCTGTAAGGGTACTGTTTTTAATGAGTTTATGGTATTTTTTGTGGGTGGTCTAACCTGTTTTTTAATTTTTTTAAAATTTTTTTTATAAGCAATAAGTTAATAAAGATTGTCTGCGGATATGTTTTTGCCAAGCCACTGCAAGTATATCCGGACGTTACAAGAACAACAACAACACGAAAAAGAACAACAACAACAACGACGACAACTACTACGACGACAACAACAACAATGATGACAATGGAGTATAACAACCACACACCACCACCACCACGACATAACAAGATATAGTAGCAAGACTAATAAAGGGGAGTTCGCGTCTCTTTGTGTCTGTATCTGTGTGTCTCACTGTATCCCTCTGTCTATGTATCTGTGTCTGTGTTTTTTTTTCTGTATCTCTCTCTCTCTCTCTCTCTCTCTCTCTCTCTCTCTCTCTCTTTCACTCTCCCTCCCTAATTCTCTCTCTCTCTCTTTCACTCTCCCTCCCTAATTCTCTCTCTCTCTTTCACTCTCCCTCTCTAATTCACTCTCTCTCTCTCTCTCTCTTTCACTCTCCCTCCCTAATTCTCTCTCTCTCTCTCTCTTTCACTCTCCCTCCCTAATTCTCTCTCTCTCTCTCTTTCACTCTCCCTCCCTAATTCTCTCTCTCTTTCACTCTCCCTCCCTAATTCTCTCTGTCTCTCTCTCTCTTTCACTCTCCCTCCCTAATTCTATCTCTTTCTCTTTCTCTCTCTCTTTCACTCTCCCTCCCTAGTTCTCTCTCTCTCTCTCTCTTTCGCTCTCCTTCCCTAATTCTCTCTCTCTCTTTCACTCTCCCTCCCTAATTCTATCTCTTTCTCTTTCTCTCTCTCTTTCACTCTCCCTCCCTAATTCTCTCTCTCTCTATCTCTCTCTCTTTCACTTTCCCTCCCTAATTCTCTCTCTCTCTCTCTTTCACTCTCCCTCCCTAATTCTCTCTCTTTCACCCTCCCTCCCTAATTCTCTCTCTCTCTCTCTCTTTCACTCTCCCTCCCTAATTCTCTCTCTCTCTTTCACTCTCCCTCTCTAATTCACTCTCTCTCTCTCTCTCTTTCACTCTCCCTCCCTAATTCTCTCTCTCTCTCTTTCACTCTCCCTCCTAATTCTCTCTCTCTCTCTTTCACTCTCCCTCCCTAATTCTCTCTCTCTCTCTTTCACTCTCCCTCCCTAATTCTCTCTCTCTCTCTCTCTCTCTCTCTCTTTCACTCTCCCTCCCTAATTCTCTCTCTCTCTCTCTTTCACTCTCCCTCCCTAATTCTCTCTCTCACTCTCTTTCACTCTCCCTCCCTAATTCTCTCTCTCTCTCTTTCACTCTCCCTCCCTAATTCTCTCTCTCTCTTTCACTCTCCCTCCCTAATTCTCTCTCTCTCTCTTTCACTCTCCCTCCCTAATTCTCTCTCTCTCTTTCACTCTCCCTCCCTAATTCTCTTTCTCTCTCTCTCTCTTTCACTCTCCCTCCCTAATTCTCTCTCTCTCTCTTTCACTCTCTCTCCCTAATTCTCTCTCTCTCTCTCTCTTTCACTCTCCCTCCCTGATCCTCTCTCTATCTCTCTCTTTAACTCTCCCTCCCTAATTCTCTCTCTCTCTCTCTCTTTCACTCTCCCTCCCTAATTCTCTCTCTATCTCTCTCTCTCTTTCACTCTCCCTCCCTAATTCTCTCTCTCTCTCTCTCACTCTCTCTCTCTCTCTCTCTCTCTCTCTCTCTCTCTCTCTCTCTCTCTCTGGGCACATCGTCCATGACCAATTCACTGATGAATGTCTCACAGCATTTAGCCTTGCTCCCCTCACATGTTCCACGGCTTCCCACGAACGCCCGTCCTATAGAGTCTCGGGACCCCCACTGTTACTGTGTAGAGTTAGCAGAGTTTAAGAGGGTCCCAAGAGTCCCGGGTCCCCAAACCCCCTATTTACATATAACTCATTGTGATCGCGAATACTGTGATATGAACTGGTTTTTTTGTTTTACCAGAATATTCGAGGAGGACTCTTCTTATACCAAGTCAAATGCAACACACACGTTGTTACCGCGTGAACATGGGATAATTCGTGTTTGCACTTTGGTTTAAACAAAATTTTATTCAGAATTTTTTCGTAAGAACAGTTCCAAACACACAGCTAGGACACGCACTCAAGCAAATGCTTATATCACCTGACCAGAACAATACTAAATTACACACATTTTCGTAATGGTGGACATAACAACAATAAACCAGAAGAACAAATTGAAAGAATGGGGATGGGAAGCTAACTAGGAACAAAAGAATCTACAGAAGATAAAAAGAAAAGGGAGAGAGAGGGGGAAGAAAGTTCTAACAACCACAAGGAGAGACTAGGACGAAAGCGCATAGGACTAAAGTCTGAAAAGCTGACGACTAAAGTCTGAAAAGAGTATACGGGACGCACGACAGAGGAAATTGAGTGCGTCCCGGGACCCGCTCTTTGTAGGTTTAGTGCGTCCCGGGACCCGCTCTTTATTGGTTTAGTGCGTCCCGGGACCCGCTCTTTGTAGGTTTAGTGCGTCCCGGGACCCGCTCTTTGTAGGTTTAGTGCGTCCCGGGACCCGCTCTTTGTAGGTTTAGTGCGTCCCGGGACCCCTTCCATGAATTTCTAGTACGTGATTTCGGCTTCTAGTGCGTATAAGACGCAGGGACGCGCGCTATGGGGAGCCCTGCTTTCATTCGACCATCAAATGTCACATTTCGCAATTATTCTCCCACCAGATCTACCACCTCAAGATGTGCCAGCAAAATGCAGGCTCGTGGAGTTGTACATACGAAACTGTTTGGTCATTGAAGCCAATATCGGCGTTCCGTTTATTCTGAGAAAAAACAACAACGCAGAGAGGCGTCCCCATGTTTTCTGGCTCTGCGCAGTTTCCCACTGCATGAAGAGCTTATAATAACCTCCGTTTCATTATTTGCAAGGAGTGAGAGAGAGAGAGAGAGAGAGAGAGAGAGAGAGAGAGAGAGAGAGAGAGAGAGAGAGAGAGAGAGAGAGAGAGAAAGAGAAAGAGAGAGAGAGAGAGAGAGAGAGAGAGAGGGAGAGGGAGAGAGAGAGAGAGAGAGAGAGAGAGAGAGAGAGCAAGAAAGAGAGAGTGAGAGACTCAGACTCAGACCTTTATTACAAAAGGATAAAGGTTTTAGGCAAAGCCTATTCTTCCAACCTGTCCTTGGTTGAGAGAGAGAGAGAGAGAGAGAGAGAGAGAGAGAGAGAGAGAGAGAGAGAGAGAGAGAGAGAGAGAGAGCAAGAGAGAGAGAGCAAGAGAGAGAGCAAGAGAGAGAGAGAGAATTGAATTGAATTGAATTGAATTGAATTGAACTTTATTTAACAAGGATTAAGATTTAAGGCTACGCCTTTTCTTACAATCTGTCCTTGGGACGCACAGACACACAATGATAACATTGAAAAATTAAAAATTAAAAAGTTAAAAAGTTTACCAACAAAAGGAGGTCAGAAAAATGATGATGATGATAAAGATGAGGCATGAAGAGCATACAATTATATATCGTCCTTGTCCGATTGAAACCTCGTAAATCGATTTTGAGCGTTTCGAGAAAAACACAAAAAACGTATTTAAAAAATAACTTGTCATCAAAATAAGCCAATTTTTTCTGCACATGATCTACGAACACAAACAAATTACTGTGTGTAATTAAATAGTGTTGGTCACAATTAAAACGCACGATATTCAACAAAATTGCAAGATACGAGTTTTTCTTTTTTAAAACCCGACCAAACTTGAAGACTTACAAGGTTTTATAACATAGCCAAAGAACAAAAAAGACAAAAACAATGTTTTATACGCAGTAAACACACAATCGTTCTTTTGTCACAATGTTCATTTGTTTTTTGATTGTACAAACCGATGTATAATCATTCTTGTGTAAAATGTCCTTGCAGTCTCCTTGCAACCTTGTCAATTAACACACAAACAAAACCAAGTGTAAACTGAAGCTTATCAGTACATAACATTCTTTGCTTGCAGGAAAGCGTAAACATCCATACAGGAGCCTTTTTGTATGCACAGAAAACAGAGTATTCCTTGAAAACAATGAGATATCTTAGTTTGAGTGCAATTGTCATCCAAATGTCCTTGAACAGCTAGTAGTTATGCAGGATGACCACTCATGAGAATGCAGAGCTTAACGACCATAGGGTAGACCATGTGTATTGGTATGAATCTACTGGAAAAACCTCCTTGACATGCTGAAGATGCTGCCACTTTATGTCTTTGATGGTCAGCCGTACTCAGTAGAGCTGGGGGATGATATTGGGCTCACGATATGTGCTCTTCTTCTTCTTTGTGAAAAAGGCCACCACTCCTCGGAATAGATGAGCTTGTAGCGACAAGTACCGTCAGGCAGGTACTTCGGACTGCGAATATCCACCAATTATGGATCCCCAGAAGTGTCTGAGATCAAGAAAGTCCTTGAAGAATGTGTGGGCTACCTGGACAACTTTGTAAGGTTGCCTTTTTCTTGCAGAGGTGATGACTTCCACGTATTCTCCTTAGTTTGTTTTTGATAGCTGGGTGTACAGAGTCTACTTTCATCCAGGCCGGGATGACCTTTCTCAGGAAACTTTTGGAAAACGACTTTTCCTTGACTGACTGCAAAGTAAAGATGGGCGTTTCCCAAGACTATTAAACTGCGGTTCTGGTACCCACAGCCGTCATTGTAGATAATGATTGCCTTGGTTGTTTCGCCAACTGTTGCTTTTGACTTATCTTTTTTGACTCATCCTAAAAGTAGCAAGTAACCTCTGTGTCACTCAAGTTGTACAATGTGAAGACAGTAGTGGCAGCACAGCTTGGCCTTGAAGTATTTGTCATTTGCTTATATACATAGGGCCAACAAGTCGACCTGCAGATACATGGTGAAAACTTGGACATCACCATTCTCTTTAGCAACCCTCTTGTCAATTTTCTGTTATTTGCAAGCTTCGTCTTTGCGTTGAATGTGCACCTGGTACACATGCTATGGGATGTTTCCGTACTTGGATTCACAGCAAACGTTGCATTCATAGTTTTTGGGGTTGGTGAATCACAATGTTTGGTTTGCTTCACTACTTCCATTACTCCTGGAAGATAGTGATTTTGTTTCCAAGCGAAATCTGCACCATCAATTGACTCCTGCTCGCTCATGCGGAGCTTGCACCAGACAGAGCAAACATGACTCCTAATGCAAACAATTCGAGCAGATACAGTTTTTGTCATGCATTACAGTTGTTGGGTCAATGCAGTCCACATGAAACTGACCATGATAATGGACACAGTACACCCACGAAACACAATCAGAGTCCATACGAACAGTGATGTCATCTATGATAAGTTCCGTTTCGAAATTCCATGGTATAGAACTTTTATTCAGGCACACACAGCACATCAACCTAAGATCTTCAAGCGAAGAGAATTGGCTTTCAGGTGTGAAGGACCCACTACCAGACATGACGGACTGCATTCAGACACTATAACACAACTTCAGTACGTGACATATGCATACCTGTACATCTTCAGCTAACAAATAAGATCAGAAGTTCAGGACTGAACTGTTACATAGTTAAGAGATATTTCAGAATACTTTAACTGCTTAATCTCTCTTTGTAGTTATACTTTTGTACTTAGCAAAGGAAAATACTAACAAAAAAATCATTTGAACAATAACTGATGTCGTAGAGTGTCATTTTACTACACAATACGTAATGTGGGCACTTCTAGCTTCATTAATGACTCTAATATTTAATTTTACCTAAACTCTGAACGTACGGACATGTTACCGAAACCTCGTATCTAACGGAAACAGTTCATTTACCGCCGTGTTTAGATATTAGAAAACTTGTAAGTCGACATACGAGGTTTGCATCGGCCAAAACTGAAAAACACACGAACAAAAAAAAGCTCGTAACTCAAGTTACGTGTAATTTTGGTTCGCGGTTTTGCCAAAATGATATACGAGGTATTTGTATACCCATTTTTAACTGACTTCCAGCAATCTTAGGCTTTCACCACAATAAACAAAAAATAGAGAAAAAATCGTAGATTATATTGATGTAAAAAAGTAGATTTCGCAAAAAATCGAGTTACGAGGTTTTAATCGGACAAGGACGATATGTGGTTATTCATAAAATCAAATGCATATTATGCAAGTAATTATAAGTACAAGCTGGTAGCAATCGAATATGTAGCAATACATGTAGTACAACAAAAATATGTTCAGAATATACAATGCACAGCATATCTTTGGCGGACAAGGCACTGTTAAGGCTAAATAGAGAGAGAGAGAGAGAGAGAGAGAGAGAGAGAGAGAGAGAGAGAGAGAGAGAGAAAGGGGGGAGGTAGAGAGAGGGGGAAGAGGGAGAAAGAGAGAGAGGAGGGAGAGAGAGAGAGAGGGGGAGAGAGGGAGAGAGAGAGAGGGAGAGAGAGACAGAGAGAGATAGGGGGAGAGAGGGAGAGAGAGAATTAGGGAGGGAGAGAGAAAGAGAGAGAGAGAGAAAGAGATAGAGAGAGAGAGAGAAGAGAGAGAAAGAGAAGAGAGAGAGAGAGAGAGAGAGAGAGAGAGAGAGAGAGAGAGAGAGAGAGAAAGTTACACAAACTTATGTTCAGTTGCAGTTTCATGACAAAAGAACATGTAGATGATATTCTGGTCCGCACTCATTATGGTGAGATTGGTGGGTCCATTGCAGGTTAGTAAAGCAAAGTAGAGAGGTTCTTCTAGGTTTCCCGTCGAAACTTTAAAAAAAAACCTTATAGGACCAACACACACCAAAACGCACCGGCGGACAAGGCACTGTTAAGGCCAAAGAAAAATATATGTTGGTTTAGGGTAACGTGACCAATAAAGATAGGGTCGGTAGGTCGGGTTTTTATTTTTTTTTATTTCTTAAATTTAGTCGATTTTAAAGTAGGTTACTTCCCTTAGTCTCGGTTTGGTTCGCACAATGTGCCAAAAGTTTTTTTGAGAAATGAAAAAAAAGTTTTAGGGTCGGCGGAAAAAAATAGGGTCGGTCGGGTTACCCTAAACCAACATATATTTTGATTTGGCCTAAATGTTAAATAACTCTGAAGACCACCAGTAGAAGCTGAGGTTATTGACTTCTTGCGAATCTTATCAATCCCCCAAAAATGCCACCGTCACGATGTGCTGGCACTTTTATAATTAACTTTACATTTACCATTACCTACCTATATTTAACTTTACATTTACCATTACCTACCTATAATTAACTTTACATTTACCATTACCTACCTATATTTAACTTTACATTTACCATTACCTACCTATATTTAACTTTACATTTACCATTACCTACCTATATTTAACTTTACATTTACCATTACCTACCTATATTTAACTTTACATTTACCATTACCTACCTATATTTAACTTTACATTTACCATTACCTACCTATATTTAACTTTACATTTACCATTACCTACCTATATTTAACTTTACATTTACCATTACCTACCTATATTTAACTTTACATTTACCATTACCTACCTATATTTAACTTTACATTTACCATTACCTACCTATATTTAACTTTACATTTACCATTACCTACCTATAATTAACTTTACATTTACCATTACCTACCTATATTTAACTTTACATTTACCATTACCTACCTATATTTAACTACCCCTATTCAAATCCAAAAGAAAGAGACTGCCAACGTTCCAAAATTCAGAATAAAATAAACAAGAAAGGTTGGTTGTTGGAACGTTTGTTATTGACAAAACAATACGTTACATTCACAACTCTCTCTCTCTCTCTCTCTCTCTCTCTCTCTCTCTCTCTCTCTCTCTCTCTCTCTCTCTCTCTCTCTCTCTCTCTCTCTCTCTCTCTCTCTCTCTCTCTCTCTCTCTCTCTCTCTAAATATTTTTACTATTACCCCTACTGAAAAAAACTCCTCCTACACAACTGTTGTCTGCAAGACTTGTTGGCTTCGGTGACCTTAGATATCATACTGCTGGAAATAGACATAAAAGTACCAAGTTTATCAAGGAAAACGCAAAAAGTGGTACCGATGACAGTTATTTCTGGTTCAATGTTCATAGGTACCTGCAGCCCAGTGCAAAATTCGGTGCTACAAATCCTAAGACACGTACAGCACCTCAAAACACAGGGGCTGGGATTAAAATTGTTGAGGATGGGGAAAGGGCAAAAAGGAGTTTGTAACAAAATCTACTGTTGATATTTGTTGCAAAAACTGCTGTCGATATTTGTTGCAAAAACTTCTGTCGATGTTTGAAGCAAAATGTGCTGTCGATGTTTGTAGAAACATCTGGTGTCGATATTTGTTGCAATATCTGCTGTCGATATTTGTTGCAAAATCCGCTGTCAATATTTGTTGCAAAATCCGCTGTCGATATTTGTTGCAAAATCTGGCGTCAATATTTGAAGCAAAATCCGCTGTCGATATTTGAAGCAAAATCCGCTGTCGATATTTGAAGCAAAATCCGCTGTCGATATTTGTAGCAAAATCTGGTGTCAATATTTGAAGCAAAATCCGCTGTCGATATTTGAAGCAAAATCCGCTGTCGATATTTGAAGCAAAATCCGCTGTCGAGATATTTGAAGCAAAATCCGCTGTCGATATTTGAAGCAAAATCCGCTGTCGATATTTGTTGCAATATCTCCTGTCGATATTTGTAGCAAAATATGATGTCGATATCTGTTGCAAAATCGGCAGTTGATAATTGTTGAAAAATCTGCTGTCGATATGTGTAGCATCATAACCCGCTGTCGATATTTGTAGCAAAACATGCTGTCGATGTTTGTAGCAAAATCGATATTTTAGCAACATCTGCTATGTTTGTCGCAAAATTCGCTTTACATGATTGTCGCAAAAATAATCGCCTGTCGTGTCACAACAAAATACGACAACATTTTTAATGCGACAAGTTCCCCATCCCTCAACAAGCGACTGTTACTGAAGTTGCGATGCCTACAAGCAAGAGCCTGTGGTTTCAGACCCTCGAACTGTGATTGGGTTATGCCCTTATGAAATAGGAAACCTACTCTAGGGGTGATTTTCATCAAAAGAAACTATGACCCTTTTTCCATTTCTGCGTTTCCTGCGGGCAGGGGAACAAAAGGGGGCGAGAAAAGACACCCTGCGGAGCTCCATTCCGCCGGCTCTTCCCCGTCCATTACGCACCGAGCAGAAATCAAAAGCACGGGGGCCATTTTGGCGGGAAAGGGGAGAGCACCTTGGCGACAGAGCAAACATAAGTTACATGCCCCTCGTTTGTCCGCAGCGCGTGGGGCGAGGCGAGGAGAGCGCGAGAGAAAGCGCGAGAGGATGAATATGTCAACAGGATGGGAGAATAAGTGGCCGATAAATTGATATATACCGGGCTCAGGAATTCAATGTAATAGTCCGGCTCAATTTTCCGCCGATCAATCAGACCCTCAGAGCGCAGGCCCTCTCCACTTGTGAGGATCGTACGTGTTGTCTCCCTGGCTGAGAATTACCTCCCTTGCCTAAATCTTTTGGAGCGCGCCACGATCCGGTAAAAAACGAGAAAGAGTGACAAAAGGGCGAGAGATGCAGGACGAATTTACGAGCCATTTTTCGCCTCGCAGACGTACGATAGGGAGATTGGTGTCACCTCAGATTCTGGAGGAGAGGGGAGCAGCTTATGATAAGCCTCCCTATAAGGTTTTTTGGCTCGTACATCTAGGGCTGTGTTGCGTGAGAAACTTTGCTTCGGACAAACATTTTCCAGTTTAAACGTTGATTAAAATTTGGTTGTTGACAAATATTTAGGTGACAAAATGAAATTATGACGTCCAGACTGAAACAGTTTAAAAACGAATGCAAGTTTAAAAGAAGGTCAAAGGGACAGACAGAGTTTCAGTTAACGTTGATTTAAAAATAATGGGCTCTAGGCAAATGTTAGGGTGAACATTTTGAGTTACGATGTCGAGACTGAGATGCCCTAAACGTTGAAAGGTGGCAAAAATGCAAGTTTTTTATTTATTTATTTATTTATTTTTATTTTTTTTTCTTCTTTCTTTCTTAAGGAGATCAGACTTCTTTTTATATTTAGTCAAGTTTTGACTAAATATTTTAACATCGAGGGGGAATCGAAACGAGGGTCGTGGTGTATGTGCGTGCGTGTGTGCGTGCGTGCGTGTGTGTGTGTGTGTGTGTGTGTGTGTGTGTGTGTAGAGCGATTCAGACTAAACTACTGGACCGATCTTTATGAAATTTGACATGAGAGTTCCTGGGTATGAAATCCCCGAATGTTTTTTTCATTTTTTTGATAAATGTCTTTGATGACGTCATATCCGGCTTTTCGTGAAAGTTGAGGCGGCACTGTCACGCCCTCATCTTTCAACCAAATTGGTTCAAATTTTGGTCAAGTAATCTTCGACAAAGCCCGGGGTTCGGTATTGCATTTCAGCTTGGTGGCTTAAAAATTAATTAATGACTTTGGTCATTAAAAATCGGAAAATTGTAAAAAAAAAAAAAATAAATATAAAACGATCCAAATTTACGTTAATCTTATTCTCCATCATTTGCTGATTCCAAAAACATAAAAATATGTTATATTCGGATTAAAAACAAGCTCTGAAAATTAAATATATAAAAATTATTATCAAAATTAAATTGTCGAAATCAATTTAAAAACACTTTCATCTTATTCCTTGACGGTTCCTGATTCCAAAAACATATAGATATGATATGTTTGGATTAAAAACACGCTCAGAAAGTTAAAACAAAGAGAGGTACAGAAAAGCGTGCTATCCTTCTTAGCGCAACTACTACCCCGCTTTTCTTGTCAATTTCACTGCCTTTGCCATGAGCGGTGGCCTGACGATGCTACGAGTAAAATGGCATTGCGTTCAGTTTCATTCTGTGAGTTCGACAGCTACTTGACTAAATATTGTATTTTCGCCTTACGCGACTTGTTTTTTTGTCCCATCAGCGGGTACTATTTCGGAAGGGTTTTTATTGTTATTGTGATGTCGCCTACTGTAAACTTATAACCCTTTCACTCGCTCTCTTTCTCTTTCTTGATAACTTTCTTTCTCGTTTGTTTGGAATTTGTAATACAATATGTTTTTTCAGTTACACGCAAAATGGACATTGATTTTTATACTGGACATTCTTTTTCCTTTTACAGTTACTTCTCTCTCTCTCTCTCTCTCTCTCTCTCTCTCTCTCTCTCTCTCTCTCTCTCTCTCTCTCTCTCTCTCTCTCCCTCTCTCTCTCTCCCTCTCTCTCTCCCTCTCTTTCTCTCTCTCTCTCTCTCTCTCTCTCTCTCTCTCTCTCTCTCTCTGAATTTATGGATCAACGAAGTGCTGACATTGCAATTATCTGTGAAATGAACGGCTAATTATCTAATTCTGCATCATTTGAAAAATAAATGATGAGTGAAACTGAACTGATGTGTAGAATAAGAGGTCTTTATTTGCACCCTTGTGTCCGTTATGGTGTATATTATTGGTCATTGAGTGTATGATAATATTGATTTGCTGACATTATTCAGTTTGATTATTATGAATTTCGAATTGTGACAATGCTCATGGCTGAGCTATCTTTTTTGGTGAGAACAAAATACGTACACTTCCTCTGTTTATCATATGATTGTTAACAATGTAATCAAAAGGAGTTGATTACATTTGTAAGTGCATCAATATGATTATATGACGGTGTTGCTGCTATTTCTGAATTTAAGGATCAACGGATTCCTGACATTTTAATTCTCTTTGAATTTAGTAGCAATTTATTTAATTCTTCATCAATTGTCAGTGAACTTATGAGTTCAACTGAATTGATGTGTTGACTAAGTGGTGTTTATCTTCACCTTGTGTATGTGGTGGTATATAGATTTGGAAATATAGTGTCTGACAATATTGGGTTGCTGACATCATTCAGTTTTATTATTACGAATTTGGAATTGTTAGTATAACATTTATAATTATTGTTATTATATACCTGTATTATATTTTTTTTCAAATTGCAAGCAACTTTTCAACAGGCATGCATAGTCTGTGAAAAAGTAGTCACTTTTCATTACTTGCTTTTCGTCATTATTTGAAAAAAAAGGAAAAGAAAAAAAGCTGTGGAATTATAAACATTACCATGACTTCAACTAAAACATCTTGGCCGAATAAGGAAGGGCTTCGCATTGGACACCTGAATATTAATCATTTATATAACAAAATGACTGATGTTTCAAATGTACTTTTTAATTCTGGAAAAAGTTTTCATATGTTTGGTTTTTCTGAATCCAGACTATCAGATAATGTGTTAGACTCTGACATCATTGTTCCAGGATATACTCTTATTCGTAATGATCCTGTTAAAACGAATGAAACAGGCATTACTGTTTACATAAGTGAATCAGTTACATATAAACGACTAGCTCATCTTGAGGTTCATGGAGTTGAATCAATATGGATTGAAGTTAAATTGAAAAGATCTCCGCCCTTACTATTAGGATTTATTTATAGAAACCCTTCTGAAAGAGTAAATTGGGCAGATAACTTTACTATTATGATGGACTCTGCAACACTGGATTCAAAAGAAATCTTGCTCTTAGGAGATTTTAATATTGATTTAATGAAGCCACATAAAAATTGGAATAATACAATTAATAGCTTTGATTTGCAACAAATGGTTCAGTTACCCACTAGGGTCATGGCTGTTTCTAAAACTCTTATTGATCATATTTATGTGTCAGAAAAACAAAATATTATTGAAACATGCGTTCCTATTTTATCCTGCAGTGATCATTATCCAGTTTGTCTTACCTGGTCAAGGAAAGGTATTAAAATCCCTAAAGCTGGACATAAAACTGTAACTTATCGTCGTTTCTCGCGTTTTAATAAAAATGATTTTCTCTCTGATTTAATTCACAGTCCTCTTTCTGAAGTCTATAGCTTTCAGAATCCTGATAAAGCTTTGGAGCATTGGTATAATATTTTTATTTCTATTTATGATAAACATGCACCATTAATTACGCACAGGGTTAGACATATTGAGAAACCAAAGTGGCTTGATCAAGAAACAGAAGATGCTGCAAACCACAGGGATTATTTGAAAGCAAAGGGTGATTTTGAAGGATATAAACGGCAAAGAAATAATGTAAGTTCCCTAAAAAGAACTAAAAAGAAAAACTATTTCACTGAACTAGTGTCATCTAAACAAGATTCAAAATCAATTTGGAAAGCCATTAATTTATTAACAAACAAGCGTTCTAATTCACACCCAACTGCCATGAAAAACATTTCTGCTGATAAACTTAATTTACATTTTTCTACAGTGGGAGAAAAAGTTATTCCTATTGATAAAACACAAGAAAATGATTTAAATACCTTAATAGATCATTGCAAATCCAAGAGAATAGAGGCAGAAATGCCGCTACAACACATGACTGTGTCTGAAGTTTACTTTGCACTTGTTCATCTCAAACAAACAGGAACCCGGGGTGTAGATAGAATAGACAGTAAAATATTGAAAATAGCTGCTCCTGTAATAACAG
>NC_090259.1:38268767-38281267 GCF_037325665.1 Littorina saxatilis | reverse complement strand
GCGAGGGGAGAGGAAATGATAAGCGCGACAAGGGACTCTCCTTAATCCATTCAGCCATAGAATGTCGAGTCAAACTAAACACAACATCTTTCTGAACGGCTAAATGGCTTTGCGGAGTCCCTCAAGGGAGACCTCTTTGCCTGCTGCTGTTGGCTACCGATGGCCCTGAAGTATACACGTAATCAGATAGATCGACAAGCCAAAAGCAGTTGGCTATTGTGACAAGCACGCAAAATCGTAATGGTTTGACGTAACAGGTTGAGAAAGCTGGGCGTTTGTTCCTCTGTGTGTGTGTGGAGGGGTGGGGTATGTGCAGGGTGAGGATTGGGTGGGGTGGTGTTGGGGTGTGGCTGGGGTGGCCGTGTGTGTGTGTGTACGTGTATGTGTGTGTGTGTGTGTGTGAGTACGTGTGTGAGTACGTGTGTGTGTGTGTGTGTGTGTGTGTGCGCGCGCGTGTGTGTATGCATGCGTTCGTGTGTGTGTGTGTGTTTGTGCGTATGTGTATGCATGCGTTCGTGTGTGTGTGAGTGTGTTTGTGTGTGTGTGTGTGTGTTTTGCGTGCGCATGTGTATACGTGTGCGCGCGTGTCCTTTGAGTGGTGAGGCTTTGATGCGATCAGTAGAATGATGAAATGATTGTGTCATTTGTCGAGCTTACCATACAAAAGGGATAAACTGCAACATAAGAGCGGAAAACAATCCAAAACACAAAAGGACCTTTCACGGCTATTTTAGTATTCTGGTCGGCTCGTAAAGCCCTGAATAGTTTACGCAGCAGTGTAAAACCGATTGATGACTTTTGCATTCTGTCAACAGTCCTGAAAAATGTAATGTGGGACAGGAATCTTGGACAGTTGTAGATCAACAAAAAAGACAACAAACAACAAACCTTCCCATAGTAACCCCTGTCCATTAGGACCACTATAGGTCGGTCCCTTGGGGGGTCATTTTTGAGAGGTTCGACTCCATGAGCAAAAGTGCGACAGCGCGCGATATCGTAGAAAGCCTAGAGGTTAAAATTATTATAAAGACATACTAAAAAGGCGATGGCTACTTTGTTGTAATTAAAACGTAAGAAGAAAACCCACCCAAACGACTATAAGCAAACGTTGTGTCGCTCAGTTTCGTAGTCCACTCCCCCCCCCCCCCCCCCCCCCCCCCCCCAATTATATATGTCGTGCCGAATTCACGTAATTGCCGAATTCGCGAAATCGGCAACATTTTTGCCCATTTCACGTAATCGGCAAAACACTGCCCATTACGCAAAATCGGCAGCGTTTTGCCGAAAATGCGCAATGGCTTGTAAAATGTGCCCATTTTGCATAATCGGCAGCCCGTTTTTGGCTTTAAAGTTTTCAATTGCCCAGGATACCATCACACTTAGACAGCTAGATACTCGAATTGATAAATGTTGCAATAATCGATAAGTTATGGCAAGTTATGGCAAAAAGTGTAGTTTTCGTGCATTACCGGAGTTATGCTCGACACAAACCAACACAGACCATAAAAACCAAAATAGGGAGGTAAAGTAATGTTAATGTAATGTTCTGGTGACAAAAAAAGTAACAGACTGGCTGCCACTTTTGCGAAATGGACACATTTTAGGAGCCTTTACGCATTTTCGGCAAAACGCTGCCGATTTCACGTAATGGGCAGCGTTTTGCCGATTACGTGAAATGGGCAAAAATGTTGCCGATTCCGCGAATTCGGCAATTTCGTGAATTCGGCACGACATATACAACACATCAGTTTGGGCTTCTCTTGTTTTTCTGTCCGTCTGTCCTTCTGCTTGAAGGAATTGTGTAAAAAAAATAAAATTACATTTTGCTAAATTTTACCATCGCGTTTTGTCCATTGTGTTTCTTGTTTGATTACTAGGTCGAAGTCCTTGACAGCAGGAGGGATAAGGATTCAGAGGAATCGGGTGATACCTTTTTGTAAGCCACTGACAGTGTGCTCATGAAGAAGAACCGCACACATGCCTACAGCTAGGTATGTCCACTCTTATTATCATCAGACAAAACGTTCGCCCTCTTCCGGCTGTGATCACGTCTTCGACATTTCGCCGTTTTCCGCCCAGACTCGTTACCACATTCTTGTGCCAGTTTAGAGGCCATTTTGTGCTAAGATCGCAAATTTCGCTGGAAATATCATTGGTTTCTTTACCAAGCTGCTCCTCTTAGATAAGGACTTTGTATATTAGTCTGTCTATTCAGTTGTAGCCAGACGTTTTTATTGATTGTTGGCTGATTGGCTGAACTTGTGATTGCCTGTCTATCTGTTCGATTGACTATTTCATTGATTGACTGAATGATTCAAAGATTAATTGACTGACTGATCGATTGATTAATTTATTGATTGATTTTACAACTCATTGTGACTTTTAATCTGAGACCTAATTTTGGAAACAAAACCTGAAAAATATCAGTGTTTTTTGAATATTTAATTTCATTGATTGATTTTTTTTGTACAAGACATTTTAAAGTTTAACAACACGCAGTAACCGAAAGTCAAAATAGAAACCCGCAGCAATTCCATTTTAAGAATGTGTGCTACCATCACGAATTGGGGCATTGAAGCTGGTGCAAAAACCCTCCAGAGAAACGAAACCCAGGAAAGAATAAATCTTACATTTAAACAGTCATCCGAATGCTGTCAAAACTAAACGATCACAGTCCACGAAAAGTAAATCCCACGAAACCTGAGAAAATATGTTCGATTTTAAGTTTGAAAAAGTGACACAGATACTATCAAAAAGTCCACGCCGCAAAATGGCAAACGCTCCCCGAGCAGTAAATCCCACGATGTCAGTTTATCAGAATGTAGCGATATCATCTCGCTCTCTTCAAACATACCCACCTCTCGTTTCCAAGTCCCAGCGGTGGGCAGACAACAGCTAATGGGGAAAAAAGGTCATACAACAAGATGGTGGCTGCAGTCCCGAGGCTGTGATTTGGAGCGCGCTGATTGGTGGTAATTGCTGCTCGGCGCCGGATGAGGTTTCAAACTGAGGTACAAGTTGCTGACTTGTATGGGTAATTTTCTCCCCCTTGTTCTCATCTTTTCCCTGACACACAACTCTTGTGTAAAGGTGATTTTCATTTAGAATGTGAGACGGTATTATCTGTTTTCTTTACAAGATGGTTTACGAAGAAAAGAAAGTATGTTTAAATGAACCCGGCTCAGTTCCTTCTTAGTTAAACCAGCAATTTCTCTCCCTTGTTCTCATCTTTTCCCTGACACAAAACTCTTGTGTGAAGGTGATTTTCATTAAAAACAGTTTTCTGTTTCTTCACAATATGGTTTACTGGCATATTCTCACCCTGCTCTCATCTTTTCCCTGACACAAAACTCTTGTGTGAAGGTGATTTTCATTAAAAACAGTTTTCTGTTTCTTCACAATATGGTTTACTGGCATATTCTCACCCTGCTCTCATCTTTTCCCTGACACAAAACTCTTGTGTGAAGGTGATTTTCATTAAACAAGTTTTCTGTTTCTTCACAGTTTGGTTTACTGGCATATTCTCACCCTGCTCTCATCTTTTCCCTGACACACAACTCTTGTGTGAAGGTGATTTTCATTAAACAAGTTTTCTGTTTCTTCACAGTTTGGTTTACTGGCATATTCTCATCCTGCTCTCATCTTTTCCCTGACACACAACTCTTGTGAGAAGGTGATTTTCATTTAGAGTGTGAGACGGTTTTATCTGTTTCTTCACAAGTTCGTTTACTGGCACACTCTCCTCCTGTCCTCAACTTTTCCCTGACACTGACACAACTCTTGTGTAAAGATGATTTTCATTTGGAGTGTAAGACGGTTTTAAATGTATCTGTTTCTTCACAAGATTCTTCATCTTCTGCGTTCATGAGCTGAAACTCACACGTACACTCGAGTGGTTTGCACGGGTGGGTTTCTCCGTATATGGCCGTTTTTACCCCGCTATACAGACACACGCCGAATTACGGATGTGAAAATAATGACGACAGCAGGGCTATGGGTTGAAATCAAATCCAATGACTTTTATCACCGGAAGACTAGTCTACACTATGTTTGCCGTTCGAGTACACATTTGAGTCTAAAAGTAGGCTATGCAATTAAATAAATACAGCGTCCATGTTTTTTTTCAGAAGAAAAGCTATACGACCTTCTGAAACTTGTATTCTGCGTTTGTTAGCACACACAAAAATGAACAACTCCCAGCAAATTATTTATTTATTTATACTGTTTCCGGATCGGACACGTACTGTTGTGTCTGCTTTTAATTTTGAAACACACACACACACACACACACACACACACACACACGCACGCGTACACACATACACACACACACACACACACACACACACACACACACACACACACGCACGTACACGTACACACACACACGCACATACACGCACGTACGCACACACACACACACACACACGAACACACACACACACACACACACACACGTACATACACACACGTATACACACACATACACACACACATACACACATACACACACACACAATTAAACGAACAAACAAACAAACACTGAAAGAAAAAACAAACGAACAAACAAAGAAACAAACCAGCAAACAAACACACACAAAGACACAATTATAACAATTAAAAATCATACGAATACAGTTGGATTTCCACATCTCTCCGGTATATCGTCAGCGGAACGATCTGCGCACTTGACCGCTTTCTTTGCACACTTCCGGGAGAGATGTGGCGCAAGATGTGCACATCCGCTCGCAATATAATCCCTCACAAAAGCCTTTTTTTCCTTGACAAATTCTGCAACTCTCGAACCTTAAACCTCTGGGGAACTCAAAACAGAATATCAGCAACTGTCGATTGTAACTTTATTTTAGAATCTATCAATTGTATTAGGTGGAAGGCTGCAAGCTATTACAAGGAAGGAAGTGGCAGTTGTGTTACTGTTTTTGTTTTTGAATTTGCATTTGTGGTTGTTGTTACGTTTGTCTATCGGCGTTTGTCTTTAAAAAAAACACACACCTTATTTTGGGTTGGTTTTTCAAGAAAAGCATCAAAACAATTAAGGCCGATACAGTGCAATTAAGGGTCTTGTGAGTTAAAAAGCAACATAGTCTTTCCAAAAATAAAGAAGATTTATAGTTATAATTATTTTACCTTTACCTTTAAAGAAAACATAGCGTCACAGAACACAAGAAAAAATGCAGTTGCAAAACAAACACGAAACGTTATTGGATGCTTTCAAATGTAGCAATATTTCTTGTGAGAAAAGGTTAATCCAAAAAAAGCTCTTATTTGCGACATGTCAGGCTAAGTTATGAACCATATTTCACGAGAACAGTGAAGACGTTGCACAATTCGAGTAGCAATATTAATTTCTAATGTGTTTTTGATGCTGGCAACAATTTATCGTCTTCTTTATTGCGGTATTTCAAATTTTAGATGTTGCAAATTGTGGTTGGTAAAACAAAAAGAACATATAAGAAGGGGTTGTGGTGCGGTGACAGGGATGAGATGGTCGATGTTATTGAGTGTGATAAGGTTGAGAGAGAGAGAGAGAGAGAGAGAGAGAGAGAGAGAGAGAGAGAGAGAGAGAGAGAGAGAGAGATGGGGAGAGAGAGAGAGACACACAGAGAGAGACAGAAACAGAGAGAAAGTGAGCACTGGTGTGAACTTTATTTTACAAGGTTGAAGATTGGATACACACACACACACACACACACACACACACACACACACACACACACACACACACACACACACACACATCTCCAAGCACGCACATATGCACTCACGCAGACAGACAGAAACACGGACAGACAGACAGACAGACAGACAGAGAGGTAGACAGACAGACAGACAGACAGACAGACAGACAGACAGACAGACAGACAGACAGACATATGAGCTCGGGTATTTCAAATAATCAATGTGGAAACTTTTTACAGTCTTAGCCTGAAAACTCTCTCTTCACCTTTCAGCAATTTAGGTGGGTTTTACAAAAACAACTTTGGTAGCTTTTGCCATCCTTTGGTTTTGTCTGAACGGCATCCGTTGCTGTTTATTTATTCCACACGAAGACGCCTTGTTTATGTCATCCAAATTGGAAATGACAACGAGTTCTTTTTGTCGAGAACATTAACCTGCTCATATTCCATGGCAAATCAGAAAAATGCGCTGAAATGGGCAATAATTCTAATTCCATTTGGAAGAAAATGACAATTTTGATCACGAACGGTTTGAAATATAACCGATCTTGCTTTGTGTATGATTTTTGTGTTTTTGTCTCGATTTCACAATTCTATAGTTTTAATACTTTGGGACTTGAAAAGACCTAAGACAAAAGAAACCCGCCGTTTCGTAACTGTATACCGTTGTTCCAAGTTCTGCGTTCGTTGTTGTTGTTGTTGTTGTTGTTGTTGTTGTTGTTGTTGTTTGTCAGAAGGAATAGTTCTGAACGCATCAAGAACAACAACAACAACAACAACAACAACAACAACAACAACAACAACAACAACAACAACAACAACAACAACAACAACAACCGCCACCACCAAGCTTACGACACAAGCAAACCTTCCTTTAAAGAACTGCTTGGTAAAATCATCCAATGATAATTAAGGCAGCTCACTTGACCAAGTTGTTCACCACCAATTGACACCAACTCTCTTGACCAAGTTTGGGTTTTTACTTGACAAAATAAAAATTCTCCTCAACTTCGATCAAAATTAATATACACTACCAGTACCAGTATACTTGAACCGTGAACTCCAAAAAGCCGTGGATGATGTGTCCGCGGTGACTCATCGGTACCTCAGAACGCCATTGACATTTTGAGGCGAAACCCACTTGAGAATTCGGAGCAATGTTGCTTCTACAGCGTTGTGGCAACTGCATCGTTTTGAGAACAAGGTCAAATGACGCTAACTTGATTTTACTGCAGATAAAATAGCTTATAATGTTGTTGAAGAAGATCAAAGAACAAAAGAAAGTGCTATAAATATACACAACAACGTTAAGGGATCTAGCTTAGTTGTGCGGAACCAGACTCCTGGCACTTGGGGAAAAACAACAAGAACAAGAACAAGAACAAGAACAACAACAAGAACAACAACAACAACAAGAACAAGAACAAGAACAAGAACAACAACAACAACAACAACAACAACAACAACAACAACAACAACAACAACAACAACAACAACAACAACAACAACAACAACAACAACAATGTAACAACGGAGAAAAATAAAACTAAGAAACGATTTAAAACCTCACCAAAAGAAGAAGATGATGGCAATGCATGTTGCAGCTAGCCAGATACATACAGTCAATTACTCTTTGATAATTCATCCTTCTCAAAGATTTTGAAAAACACACACACACAAAAATCGTGATATTTCGTTTTCACAATCCAAGTTGGCGTGCTAAGCCAACGTGTTTGACAGCATTGGATCATATCCTGCAATGAACAGCATGGCATTTACACCTTCGTCTGTTATCTAATCGTCAGTGACATTTATGTGTTCGCATACGACGCTCATTCAAGATGTATGAGTGTGGGGTATTTTGAGACCAGATAATGCTGCAGGCTCGAACGCAATACTCACATTGCGCACGGGCGTAAAACTCGTTACTACGTCAGTTCTACAGTTATAGTATTACAAGCAAAGCAAACAGATAAACAAACAAACAGACGAACACACACACAAAAAACACAAACAAATCGTAAACACGGAAATAGAATAGAAAATGTGAATGAAAAGAGAGAGAGAGAGAGAGAGAGAGAGAGAGAGAGAGAGAGAGAGAGAGAGAGAGAGAGAGAGAGAGAGAGAGAGAGAGACAGAGACAGAGAGAGAGAGACAGAGAGAGCGAGTGAGAGAGAGAGAGACGGAGAGAGAGAGACAGAGAGAGCGAGCGAGCGAGAGACAGAGAGAGACAAAGACAGAGTCAAAAATAGACAGAGAGACAGAGACAGAGAGACAGGGAGACAGAGCGAGACAGAGCGAGAGAAAGACGGAGACAGAGACAGAGTGAGGAAGGGAGAGACAGAGAGAGAGAGAGAGAGAGAGATAGAGAGAGAGACATAGACAGAGACAGAGAGAGACAGAGACATACATGGACAGAGAGACAGAGAGACAGAGCGAGACAGAGAGAGAGAGAGAGAGAGAGAGACAGAGAGAGAGAGAGACAGAGAGAGAGAGAGAGAGAGAGAGAGAGAGAGAGAGAGAGAGAGACAGACACACACACACACACACACACACACACACACACACACACACATAAAGACAGAGCCATAGACAAAGAGACAGAGCCCTAACAATTTTTGCCTGTTCGCTTTCCTGCAGAAGCATATCTTCGCAGGATATTTAATTCTTCGGTAATCAATCTTTAATCGCTGTCAAGCTTTTTACACCTAGCTCCCATCCTAATGATATACGCCTTCAATTTCACTCTTCCCAATTCACAATTTCAGCACACCACCCTTCTCCGATGTTCTTCTCGGCAATAGAAGTTAATCGACATGAAACGAGACGTGTGCAAGAAACCTGCCATTTTGCACCAAACAAATTAATTCCATTCACAACAGCTCTCGGTGTTAAAAACGACATGACAAGGCTTCAGATTTGTCATGGACAAGTTTTGCGCATAAGCTTAAAAAAACACAAAACACGGACTGTTCTTGACTGATGCTTCTTTTTTCTTTGGGAGAGGGAGGGGTGGGGGGGATAACGGAACGTGGGAGTTGGTGGTTTTGTTTGGAGGTTTGTGAAAGTTTTGAGTAAGTGGAGATGCATCAACAATCATATCTACGTGGACCCTCTTCACATGTCAAAGACCTGGGCCGAGGTCTGAATTTTGGCGAATATAAAACAACAAGAACAATAAAAACAAGAACAACAAGAACAAGAACAAGAAGAAGAAGAAGAAGAAGAAGAAGAAGAAGAAGAAGAAGAAGAAGAAGAAGAACAACAACAACAACAACAACAACAAGAACAAGAACAAGAACAACAACAACAACAACAACAACAACAACAACAACAACAACAACAACAACAACAGATATAATGAAAAAGAAAAGACAAGAATGTGAGAGAGAGATGGACGAAAAAAGAGAAACCACCGAAACACGCACGTTTCTGTGAAAGTGCATTTTTTGTGTTTGTTTGTTTGCTTAACGCCCAGCCGACCACGAAGGGCCATATCAGGGCGGTGCTGCTTTGACATATAACGTGCGCCACACACAAGACAGAAGTCGCAGCACAGGCTTCGTGTTTCACCCAGTCACATTATTCTGACACCGGACCAACCAGTCCTAGCACTAACCCCATGGGGCGGGGATATAGCTCAGTTGGTAGCGCGCTGGATTTGTATTCAGTTGGCCGCTGTCAGCGTGAGTTCGATCCCAGGTTCGGCGGAAATTTATTTCAGAGTCAACTTTGTGTGCAGACTCTCTTCGGTGTCCGAACCCTCCCCCCGTGTACACTACATTGGGTGTGCACGTTAAAGATCCCACGATTGACAAAAGGGTCTTTCCTGGCAAAATTGCTTAGGCACAGTTAATAATTGTCTACCTATACCCGTGTGACTTGGAATAATAGGCCGTGAAAGGTAAATATGCGCCGAAATGGCTGCAATCTACTGGCCGTATAACATTTCATCTCACACGGCATCACTGCAGAGCGCCTAGAACTGTACCCACGGAATATGCGCGATATAAGCGTCATTGTTCGATTGATTTTAGTGACAATGCCAGACGCCAGGCGGAGCAGCCACTAGATTGCCAATTTTAAAGTCTTAGGTATGACCCGGCCGGGGTTCGAACCCACGACCTCCCGATCACGGGGCGGACGCCTTACCATTAGGCCAACCGTGCCGGTCCGTGAAAGTGCATCGTAAAATACAAATCAGGTAAAATAAAAAAAAAGCCCTCAAAATAAAATCATGAAATATCTGCTACTGAACGATTATGCCGAAGCTTGAATAAGCAATAATAGAGCAGGTTAATTAATGGTCAACATTAACAACGCCTGAAAGATTGCTTTTGCTCAAGTGCAGAGCGTCCAACACTAAACGAATCATTAATAATTATATTCTCGTCTCAAATTCATGTTCATCAGCAAAAAGATCCAATTTATTCTTGCACATTGCAAATGACGCGTACACGCGTTTTCCATTCGCTCATTTTGTTGGTAATTTAGCATTTATTGGAGAGTCCCGGAGTGGAGAGAGAGATTTCATAGCTTGAAGATTTCTTGAAAATGTCTCTTCAGTGCGTTGGTTACAAAATAACATGTCATCCTTTTTTGACTGACGGAGGGAGACGCAGTCATCGAACTATTGCTTTAACAAACATCCTTTGCTTGTAAACCTTCATTTCTCCCTCGGGGGCCCGGTAGCTCAGTTGGTAGAGCACTGGACTTGTGATCGGAAGGTCGCAGGTTCAAATTCGGGACGGACACGGGTCAACTTTATGTGCAGACCCAGAGACGGAAGCCATGTCCCACCCCCGTGTCACAACAATGACACGTAAAAGACCTGGGTCATTCTGCCATAAGTGCAGGCGGCTGATTACACCAAAACACGCAGACACCTGGGTAGCGCGACTCTGTTGCTGCTAGCTTTCCACTGGTAGAAAGCGACCCGAATTTCCCAGCAATGGGACAATAAAGTAATGAACAATGAAAAAAAAATCCCTCGTATAAGCTTGGGATCGCACAGCAAGCAATGGATAGTACTTCGCACGTGCACTACCACAGATGGGTCTTAGCTTTTGCCTGGAATAAGAGCACCCTTACTTACACTTACACACATACCAAATTTCAACAGAGTGAAGAATTGTTGCTGAAATGATTATATCTATATATATGTTGACACTGTTATTAGGTAAGACATTATAATTTGAAAAAAAATGCCGCTCTGAACAGGACACCATTTTTAACTGCCTCTCCTTTTTTTTGGACTGCACGAATCGTTTATAGGGTGAATAAAAACAATGATAAATGTGAACTTAAGCTTATCATACCATATCTCAAAATAACGTACACCAAATATGAAGTAATTCGTTGAACACCTTTAGAAGTTATTAGCATTGTAGTTGGTGGCTTTGTTTGGGTCACCCTGTATGAAATAGTATGATAGAACCTCTGCACGATCCACCATGCTGAAGGCAAGGCTTGTGTTTACATCAGACCGATGCCAGTAAACATTTTTCTGTCTCCCCTCCTCTATACCCCCACCCCACCCCCCCCCCTCTTTAGAAGTTACAACAAACTTGAAAACTTCTGCATGACCTACAATCCAGAATCAACGTCTTTTTGTCAACAATTTTGCACTGACAGCACTGGAATGATGCCTGCAGACCAATTTCTCTCTCCTCCTGTACCCTCTCCCTCTCCCTCTCCCTCTCCCTCTCCTTCGCCCTTGCCCCACCCCATCCCCCTCTCGCTTTACGTTAAGTACTATGAAAGAACTTCTGCTTGACCTACGATCCTGAATTCACGCCATGTTGTCAACAATGTTGCACCGACAGCACTTGATTAATGCCGGTGTAACACGAAATTTTTACTCCACGAAAAATTTACTCCGGAGTAAATATTTCGTACGAAATTCTTACTCCGAGTACACTTTTCGTACGAGAAAAGAACTCCCCAAGGCACGAAAAAATTACTCCCTCCACGAAATTTTTACTCCCCATTTTTTTTACCACCAGTAAAAATCTCGTACGCAAAAATGGGATGCGGGCGAAGGGATAATGCCAACAAGTGATCTCGCGCACACGAATGTCGCCCTACCCTCCTTCCACCCCTTCCACCACCAAGAACTAACAGGGGACAAGGGAGTAAAAATATCGCACACCTGGCACGGGAAGTTAAATTGCTCGTGTTGAGGTGAAGTAATTTATTCGTTATTTATTCGTCAGGGGAGTAACATTTTTGTACGAAATGTTTACTCGGAACTCACCTGTCTTGGGGAGTAATTTTCTCGTGTAATGGGGGAGTGCTTTTTTCGTAAAGGGAGTAACTCTTTCGTACGAAATTTTTACTCCGGAGTAAAAAATCTCGTGGGAGTAATTTTCTCGTGTTACACCGGCAGACGTTTCCCCCTCTCTCCCTGTAACTTTCCCCTTCCCCTTGCCCCACTCCTATTTCTTGCACGACCTACGTAACTTTAATCACTCTATATTGTCAACAATTGTGCACTGACAGCACTGGATATCCATAGACCAGATCTTCCCCTTTCCTATTGTAAACCCCTCCCTTCCCCTCTTCCCTCTCTCTTCAAGTTGTAATGAAAGACCTTCTGCATGACCTACGATCCTGAATCCACGCCATTTTGTCAACCATTTCCCCCTGACAGCACTGAGTTGATGCCGGCACACCAGTTTCTCTCTCTCGCCTCCTGTACCCCCCCCCCCCTCCTTTCCCTCCCCTTCCCCCCTTTCTCTAGGTTACTATGAAAGAACTTCTGCATGACCTACGATCTTAAATTCACGCCATTTTGTCAAC
>NC_090259.1:38258767-38263767 GCF_037325665.1 Littorina saxatilis | reverse complement strand
TATTTTTAATCTTCTCCAGTGTTTTGCACGTTTATCTCCCTTCCTTCGTGCTGTGCGTCGGCAAAGCCGGCGTACACCCGGCAAAGCCAGGTCCCCGGCGCAGCCGGGTATTCGGCTTGACTTCTTCCCGAAGAGACAATTTTCAGATTTTTAATGACCAAAGACATTAATTAATTTTTAAGCCACCAAGCTGAAATGCAATACCGAAGTCCGGGCTTCGTCGAACATTACTTGACCAAAATTTCAACCAATTTGGTTGAAAAATGAGGGCGTGACAGTGCCGCCTCAACTTTCACGAAAAGCCGGATATGACGTCATCAAAGACATTTATCAAAAAAATAAAAAAAACGTTCGGGGATTTCATACCCAGGAACTCTCATGTCAAATTTCATAAAGATCGGTCCAGTAGTTTAGTCTGAATCGCTCTACACACACACACACACACAGACAGACACACACACGCACATACACCACGACCCTCGTCTCGATTCCCCCCTCTACGTTAAAACATTTAGTCAAAACTTGACTAAATGTAATGAGAACGATTTGACACCAATACATTTAGCCGCTGAAATGGGAACGAATGTATTGCGTAATATGAAAAATGGCAATGAATTGGAAGTACATGGGCACTGAAAAAAAGAGGAGTGTCCACCATGAAGAGTTCTTGTCAACTGCTATGTATACTTGAGGACGAAAGTCGCTTGTTCATTCCAATGCGTGTTAGTCTCTCAGGTGCCAGGCCAGGAGATTGGTTCCGTATAACTCTCGCTTACTCCATTACAAATGTCGTATGCATTTAGATCGCTTTTTTTTCTTTTTGTCTATCACTACTGCCCCCCCCCCCCCCCCCCTCCGCCAATCACTAAGTACGGCAAAACTATCAAGCCCTTCCATAACAATTGCACCATTTCTTAGTTATACGACAAACTTGCGATGAAAGCGTAACAGGAAAACATATTTGGGTCGCACAGCTGTGTCCCAGGGAAAAAAAGAGAGAGAAAAAAGACTGGCTTCAAAGGGAAACTATAGATCACACGCGTACAGAAACAGACAAACAGAAAGCTACGAAGCTATATAAGCACATACACGGATGAAAATGCACTGACGCATAGATTCAGATACTGAGACGTACAAACAGACGCACACATACACGCATAGACATAACGTTACACACACACACACACACACACACACACACACACGCACACACACACACACACACACACACACACACACACACACACACACACACACACACACACACACACACACACACACAAATGCACACACAAACGGACACACAGACAAACAAATAGACAGACATACAGACAGACACACAGACAGACAGACAGACACACACACATACACACACACACACACACACACACACACAGGTAGACGAACACACTGACCCAAAGACAAAGGCAGAAGCAGACAGGCAGACTAACGGACGGACCGAAAGACGGACGGGCAGAAAAACATACTCTTTCTTATCATAACCTTAAACAAATTGCGAGGTCACGCCGAAAGTAGTGAAAGCAGCGATCAAAGTATGAACAGCAAACCTAAACAGAACCGTTGTAGTTGAGCATAATGATTGCATTCTGATTGTATTCAATTACAGTGGAACCATCCTTTTAAGACCTCCAAAAATCTGAGAAAATCGGGTCTTAAAAAAGGAGGTAGTCTTAAAATGGGGGTAATTTTTACAGAGGTTATGAACAGAAAGTCTGAGAAAACAAGGTCTTAAAAAGGAGGGAGTCTTAAAATGGGGTAATTTGACAGAGGTTATGAACAGAAAGTCTAAGAAAACAAGGTCTTAAAAAGGAGGTAGTCTTAAAATGGGGTAATTTGACAGAGGTTATGAACAGAAAGTCTAAGAAAACAAGGTCTTAAAAAGGAGGGAGTCTTAAAATGGGGTAATTTGACAGAGGTTATGAACAGAAAGTCTAAGAAAACAAGGTCTTAAAAAGGAGGGAGTCTTAAAATGGGGGTAATTTTTACAGAGGTTATGAACAGAAAGTCTGAGAAAACAAGATCTTAAAAGGGAGGGAGTCTTAAAATGGGGTAATTTGACAGAGGTTATGAACAGAAAGTCTAAGAAAACAAGGTCTTAAAAAGGAGGGAGTCTTAAAATGGGGTAATTTGACAGAGGTTATGAACAGAAAGTCTAAGAAAACAAGGTCTTAAAAAGGAGGGAGTCTTAAAATGGGGTAATTTGACAGAGGTTATGAACAGAAAGTCTAAGAAAACAAGGTCTTAAAAAGGAGGGAGTCTTAAAATGGGGGTAATTTTTACAGAGGTTATGAACAGAAAGTCTGAGAAAACAAGGTCTTAAAAAGGAGGGAGTCTTAAAATGGGGGTAATTTTTACAGAGGTTATGAACAGAAAGTCTGAGAAAACAAGATCTTAAAAGGGAGGGAGTCTTAAAATGGGTTCCACTGTTACCCCAGACAAAAGCGATTTTCAGCCTAAATCAGCAACACTTGCAAAATGCCAATATATACTACTACTTTGTCGCCATAGTATTCTATTACAATGACTTTTCATTGTATAGGTCTCTGAGGGTAGTATGCCTATGAGTCACGCATTTATGTA
Organism: Littorina saxatilis; assembly: GCF_037325665.1. Classification (NCBI taxonomy): domain Eukaryota; kingdom Metazoa; phylum Mollusca; class Gastropoda; order Littorinimorpha; family Littorinidae; genus Littorina; species Littorina saxatilis. The sequence goes on along the minus strand of NC_090259.1, from coordinate 38,261,166 downwards.
TTGTTACAGCGACAAAAAGAACTGTCATTTTTCACTCACAAGCGACATAAGATAATCACACTGTAATGGCAGCTGCTTTCGTTTACCCAATTTAGGCTGTCACAGTTCGGACGTATGGACCTGGAAATGGAGTTTGAAAACCCTAAAGCAAAAAGAATCATGTGAAAAGTGGCTGTAGATAATTTATATTACGAATAGACCTCTGTCTGTCTGTCTGTCTGGCCCCTTGTCAGCCTGCGTATCTGTCCGCCGCAGTTTTGATCGTTCGGCGTATGTATTGGCCTGAAATTTGGCATAAACCTTGACGTGTCAAGATATTTCTAACGAATCGGTACACTGTGTGTGTGTGTGTGTGTGTGTGTGCGTGTGTGTGCGTGTGTGTGTGTGTCTGTGTCTGTGTGTGCGTGCGTGTTACTGAGTGAGTGCGTGCGTGTGTGTGCGTGCGTGCGTGTGTGTGTGTGTGTGCGTGTGTGTGTGTGGGGGTATGTGTGTGTGTGTGTGTGTATGTGTGTGTGTATGTGTGTGTGTGTAGGTGTGTGTGTGTGTGTGTGTGTGTCTGTGTGTGCGTGCGTGTGAGTGAGTGCGTGCGTGTCTGTTCGTTCGTGCGTGTGTGTGTATGTGTGTTTTGTGTGTGTGTGTGTGGGTGTGTGTGAGTGTGTGTGTGTGTGTGTGTGTGCGTGTGTGTGCGTGTGTTAAGCTATCAGCCATCCATCAAGTCTCCGTGCCAGAAACAAAGAAATGTAATCCACGAAGATGCACACCGTCGCTATTTCAACCTTTAACCTGTTACCCTCACTTGGATGAAGGTACCTTTAAGGAGACGCTCTACTTCCGAGAAAAAAAAAGTCCCCTTCGACGATGAAGACTTCATTTTTGTTTCTTCAAGCTATCAGCCCATTTTGATAAGCATCGCTCCACAGCTATTGCCAGTTGTCTCTCTGACCGGACGCTACAGTCCTACGCGAATCTATCAAAACAAGCAATACAGAGTTATCTCCCATATGTTTTTCGCGAGCACTGATCTAAATTTGAGATCAGTGTTCGCGAGACGAAAATGATTGCAGATTGGCCGACTTCGACAGTGATCTCCGTTCTGTTCTTCACAGTTATGATAAAGACATCGTTCTAAGGTCAAAACAAGTCGAAATTTTGGGACTGCTGCCGGAAGGAGACCGTAATATATGGTTTCATCACTGTCAACTGGTTACAGAAAAAAATCGTCTGCTCCAGTGAGCGCCGAAACCAAACGGTTGATTATCACGTGACACTTTTGTCATAGTAAGTTGGTTGAGTTGTTTGCACAGTAAATACAGCCGCGAAAAATAGCTCGCTTGAAACTGTCTTACATATCAATTCCTTTGTAATTCAAAAATTACAAAACACCATGAAAAATCATTATCGACGATCGCGAATCTGCTTATATCAAGACAATAATACATTACAAAAAGCTCTAAATATGTAAAAAAAAAAATCGGTTTCCTTGCCAGACAAGGAAACTCAAGGCATCCTGTCAGGGAGAGAATGAACCGAACTCACTTTGACCTGAGTTCAGGATGGCTATCAGCCATCCATCACCGTCTTCGTGCCACCAATACGGTATTTTATTTGAATCCGCTAATATCCACACCGTAGCTCGTGTCTTTCAATCTTTAAGGTCCCTTCAAACCCACCCGCCGTTAATAACCCGCTCTCGCCCCGTGTCTTTGATGCGGCCCTAAGATCAAACACCGTCTCTGCACGATGCTGATAGACTTGTCCAAAGTGGGGCCCTTAAATCTGATGGCCTGCCGAGCCTGTCGTACAGGGGTTGATTTTGTTTTTTGGATATGATGGGACGACCTTTTTTGACAGAAATTTGAGATGCCTTGGCGGTTTTTGAAAATTTGATTGACCCGTCTTTGGTGGGTTGAATATCTCACTAGTTATTTTCCTCAAGCCGGTATGTTTTAAAAACACTAAGCCTGGCCTCCGCAAACTGCGCGTCCCTGCGTCCTATACGCACTAGAAGCCCATCAACACGTACTAGAAATTTATGGAGGGGTCCAACGACGCACTAAAACAGAGAAGAGCGGGTCCTTGGACGCAAAATTCAGTCGTACGAAATATCGTCACGATCCTAACGTAATTGCATATAATTATTACACTACATTTTGTCCAATCTCCGATCTTCTTCTTCTTCTTCTTCTTCTTCTTCTTCTTCTTCTTCTTCTTCGTTCATGGGTTTAGACTCTCACGTTCACTCATGTTTCCAGCACGAGTGGATTTTTACGTGTATGACCGTTTTTACCCCTTCATTCAGGCAGCATACGCCGATTTGGGGGGAGGCATACTGGGTATATTCGTGTTTCTATAACCCACCGAACTCTGACATGGATTACAGGATCTTTTCCGTGCGCACT
>NC_090259.1:38248767-38253767 GCF_037325665.1 Littorina saxatilis | reverse complement strand
ACCGAGGTCCCTTCGTGTACACTACATTGGGGTGTGCACGTTAAAGATCCCACGATTGACAAAAGGGTCTTTCCTGGCAAAATTGTAAAGGAATAATAGGCCGTGAAAAGTAGGATATGCGCCGAAATGGCTGCAATCTGCTGGCCGATGTGAATGCGTGATGTAGTGTGTACACAAATTCCATCTCACACGGCATAAATAAATCCCTGCGCCTTGAATATGTGCGCGATATAAATTGTATAAAATTTAAATTTTTTTTAAATCCCTGCGCTTAGAACTGTACCCACGGAATACGCGCGATATAAGCCTCATATTGATTGATTGATTGATTGATTGATTGAACTCATGCCTCAACTCAACTGCCTGGCTGCAGTCTGTTGAACGCTTTTGGAGAATCAGTGTTGCATGTTGAAATTGGTGTCACTGCGTTGCAACACTAATTGAAACAACAACAAAAAAAAACATGAAAAAGAATAACATTCACAATCTAGACAGAAAGCACCAACCTTTGTCAATTTTGCAAAAATAATTCAACATAACATTCACAATCTGGACAGAAAGCACCAACTTTGTGAATTTTGCAAAAATAATTCAACATAACATTCACAATCTAGACAGAAAGCACCAACCTTTGTCAATTTTGCAAAAATAATTCAACATAACATTCACAATCTGGACAGAAAGCACCAACCTTTGTCAATTTTGTAAAAATAATTCAACATAAAATTCAGAATCGGCACAGAGAGCGCCAACCTTTGTCAATTTTGCAAAAATAATTCAACATAACATTTACAATCTGGACAGAAAGCACCAACTTTGTGATTTTTGCAAAACAAATTCAACATAACATTTGTAATCTAGACAGAAAGCACCAACCTTTGTCAATTTTGCAAAAATAATTCAACATAACATTTGTAATCTAGACAGAAAGCACCAACTTTGTGAATTTTGCAAAAATAATTCAAAATAACATTTACAATCTGGACAGAAAGCACCAACCTTTGTCAATTTTGTAAAAATAATTCAACATAAAATTCAGAATCGGCACAGAGAGCGCCAACCTTTGTCAATTTTGTAAAAATAATTCAACATAAAATTCAGAATCGGCACAGAGAGCGCCAACCTTTGTCAATTTTGTAAAAATAATTCAACATAAAATTCACAATCGGCACAGAGAGCACCAACGTTGTTGATTTTGGGTATGTGTCCAAGTAGAGAGATAATCTTAATCCATACACTAATCCTGACACTAATCCTGACCAGATCTGAGATCGTGAAGCGAATCATCCGGGAGGGGGCTGTGCCTTTAAACTATAAGTCATCGTAACAACGTCTCTCAAATACGGTTCACTGTGTGTGTTCAGAAGGCGAAATCTAAGTGGACAGTTAATGCAATTTGACCAGTGAGTCATTGGAAACTTAAACCATAGCACACCAATTCCTTCATTTTCCCCCATCCCTCAGCTTTCCCCTTCCCCCTACCCCCTTCTCTCAGTCCCCCGCCTTGTTGCAGGAAAGGCGGAGGGTGTAATTTGTAATTGCCCCCCTAACTCTGCCGAGGGAGTAACTTGCAACTGCTGTTCGCCCCAGAAAGCCGTTCCACGATTGCTCCCTGCCCAGAGTGGTCCCTCTTACACATAGACCGAAAGGGGATGTCCAGAAAAATGACAAGTTCTTTTGCGGTTGTAAATTATGACATGTCAGTTTAGCCTTGATTAACACGCACAAGCATGGTTGAAAGGGCACACACGAACGCACGACGTTCTCCAAAGGGAGGAACTCGCTGACCTTTAGACAGACGGACAGACGGACGGACGGACTGAGAGATGGACGGAGAGATGGACGGAAAGATCGACGGACAAATAGACATAGATATACAGACAGAGATAGACATACGTACTCGTACATACAGACAGACAGACAGACAGACATACAGACAGACAGACAGACAGACAGACAAACAGACGTATTTACGACGCAATTAGCTCCCCCTCCTCTCTTCCTGACATTGATTGAGGATTTCTGTTCTTATTGGTGATAATGAAATGATATGATGATTACGATCATGATCATGATCACCATGATCATGATCACCATCATGATCATCATCATCATCATCATCATCATCATCATCATCATCGTCATCATCGTCATCATCGTCGTCATCATAATCATTTTCTTTTTCGTATTATTCTGTGACACCAGCTGGCTTTCGGCCGACAACAAGAGACATTTTTATGCTCAATTTTGGATTCTTGCAGCACAAAGGAAATTTCCAAAAGTGGCCTTGGTTTCCCCAAAGGTCCTTAATGCAATTCTAACTGTAGCAGGGCCGCTAAGCTAAATATTCTACTCAACGGTTATGCAGGCGTGAACTGTGACTCACTCGCAGAGAATTCTGTGGTTAAGGTTTTTGGGGTAGAGTTTATCTGAAAATCTAACACACAAAAAGACAGAGGAGTGAGCAAACGTTTGAATGAGTCTGTAAAGCAATGAACTCAATACGCATGACCTGATAATCAAATTTGAAAATAATTCATTTGGTTTTTTTTTAATACTAATTTTTGTTGATGCTATTAGATGAGAAATAGCCAATCCTAACCCCTTGATGAATTTGTCGTGTTTTGGGGGTAAATCGTCTGACATGATTTTCCCCCAGAAATTATGTGTTTAGTATTGCAATGAGATGACGCCGCAGCGTGATGACAAATAGCCCATCCTGTGGGTATATTTTCGTGCCTCCGCTGAATGCAAATCATTAACCTACAACCCCAACATTGCCAATATGAGACTGTAGAAGAGAAAAAGTCTCAATGCATAAAAACAAGATACAAGATAGAAATGTGAGTTGATCAAATGTCTTCTTCTTCTTCTTCTGCGTTCATGGGCTGAGACTCCCATGTACACTCGTGTTGTTTTGCACAAGTGGGGTTTTACGAGTATGATTGTTTTTACCCCACCATTTCGGGGGAGATTAAATGTGATCAAAATGTGGGAACGAAAGTTGATGACCAGGCCTGGATAAATGCAACGCAGGAAAATGAATAACAGAAAAGCCATTTCCTTGTGGACACAAACGACAGAGACTCTGTTTTACTTTTGAAATAAACGAAAAAAGTAAATGGAAAAACTTAAACATAAGTGAAAAAATAAGGCTGTTTAAAACCTAAAGGGTATTTGCCAAAAAAACAACCTTTTTTCCATGAGAGGACATCGGATGACTAATTCTAAATGAAGGAAAAGTTGGAAAATAAGTTGCGAATCAACAGTTTCAATGCAAAAATGAGCGGCAAAGAAACTCAGTGTCCCATTGTGAAAACCATTGAGCAGGCAGCAAATCGACTCATGCTCGTAGCAAACGCAGGCAGGGCAAATCAAATAGCCATGGCTCACCACACGCCATGTTAGTATTCCACCAAGGACCGACAAATCGGAAACGATGAATAGACAACAAGGGAGATAAGGGGCGATAATAGCGAGAGTTGCCCCCCTTGGCGATGGCCGCGGTGACTCATTTTTGGCGGCTCCCTGCACGGGGAACGTCCTGCAAGTCGGACATGACGGGTGATTTGTGTCCAACTTGTTGGTTATGATGAGGGCAAGTTTGTAAGAAGAAGAGAAAGATGGAGGGACGGGGATAGGGGCGGGGGAGAGGCAGGGGGAGGGATCAGAGGTCGACAACGAGCATGAGTCGAAGGTTCAAGGCAACTCACTCGTGCATTCATCCCGGGGTTATTTCTGACACTTTTCACTCAGACATGAGAAATTAACACGGCTCTAAATCTTGCTCATTTCTGGCCGCAAAAGACAAGCTTGCATTGGGTTACGAATGAGGGATGCTTGGGCTACGGTGTGTGTGTGTGTGTGTGTGTGTGTGTGTGTGTGTTTGTCCTGTGTGTGTGTGTGTGTGTGTGTGTGTGTGTGTGTGTGGAGTGCGTGTGTGTGAGTGTGGAGTGTGTGTGAGTCAGTGTGGTGTGTGTGTGTGTATGTGAAATGTGCGTGTGTGTGAGTGTGGAGTGTGTGTGTGTGTGTGTGTGTGTGTGTGTGTGCGTGCGCGCGCTCGTCAGTGTGGTAGAGTGTGGGTGTTTGTGTGTGAGAGCGAGAGAGACACACAGACACAGAGAGCGGGTGGCGAGGATGATGAGGTTGAACGGGGTAGAGGGGGACAATAGCATAGGAGCTTCATGAATCATAGGTCAGGGAGGCAGACACAAAGTCCCGCCAGAAGAACTAGTGTCTGCAGGGAGGGGTAACATTATAAAAGCTTCATCAACTCCGAGATCATTTTGTGTCAGCCTGACTAAAAAAAAAACTATCGTTCCAGTGTAAAGTTACTCCAAAAGGCTGAAGACTTTTGACTCATAGGGTTTTTTTTCTGCAGAAAAGATCAATGCACAGACTGTGGAACAATGTCCGTGGCAGACATGCAATTAAAAGGATCTATGAGAGAGAGAGAGAGAGAGAGAGAGAGAGAGAGAGAGAGAGAGAGCGAGTGTGTATGTGTGTGTGTGTGTGTGTGTGTCCTTTTACAATGACACGTACGGATGACACGTACGGACGCCAACCACGTTCACAAAACAGACAGTACAATCCCCTTGTAGAAAATTAAAATTTAACAATGAACAAACATAACTACCAGCCAATCTTTATAATATTTCCTGTCAAACGAATCTCTCAACCGAAAACAACCAAATCATTTCTGAGGGAAAATTAAGCTCAAAAGTTAGGACAATCGCATCTGACCGCACATTTCAAAAACATTCGAATCTAACAATTCATCATTCACAAAGCTTGTTTAATACCACCCACAGACAGTTACCTCCCTTGTGTGTTAAAGTGCTTTTTACAACCCAAGACCATACAAAACATTAATATTGTTTGTGAGTGTATACATGCGTAGATAACTTGATTTGTATTGTGGGTATCAGTTCTAGGTGAAATCCAGGGGTCATGGTTCAGGACAGAACAAAATGTCGGTGATGTGTGAGTGTGTGTGTGTG
>NC_090259.1:38202454-38247454 GCF_037325665.1 Littorina saxatilis | reverse complement strand
TAAATATATAAAAATTATTATCAAATTTTTTTTTTCGAAATCAATTTAAAAACACTTTCATCTTATTCCTTGTCGGTTCCTGATTCCAAAAATATATAGATATGATATGTTTGGATTAAAAACACGCTCAGAAAGTTAAAACAAAGAGAGGTACAGAAAATACAAGATGGCGGACGAGTAAGGACACGCCTGTTTGGCTCTCTCCCGTGTAAATGTTAGTTTGGTCGAGTTCTGTGGTGTTGTGACAGGTGTGGTCTGTTGGATAGACATGTGATGATCTCAGCGCTTTGTAACTTCAAGTAGGTGATAATATGCTTGTGATTTGCTTGTGATTTGCCGCATAATGTGAAGATTTTTGACATTTCCTTGTGAGTCTGTTGTCATTTTGCATCGACCGGAGCATGTCCCCCGTGCTATTACTCATGACATCTTGTGCTGCTATACGTCTTTGCACGTGCTGATGTGTGAGGTGTGACAATCGTCTTTCGCCTTTCTCGTTTTCTCATGACACAGGCGCCAGGAGAAGTATTTTAAGTTCTCAGAGGGATCTGTCTGTATTAGGTGTCTGTTTTGTGTATGCCACAAGTACCAAACATAAATTGTGGACATTTCTAAAGCGAGACTGTCTGCGAGACTGTCTACATTACGCGTACGCGTAGTTCTGAGCTGCTATTAACTTGGACTTTTTGCAATATTTTTCTCGACATTGCCGTCGACAGTGGTTACCAAGAGTGTGTCGATGTCTAAGCGCTTAGCCTCACCGCTGCAAGACCTTGAGAAGCGGCCGTGCCCCAGTGACAGTTTATCGGACCCGGACGAGACGATCATCACCTGTTCCAACGAGCTGGCTTCGAGTACACCAAAGCCAAAGGGGAAGATGAGCCAAGAAGACCAACTGAAGGAAAAGATCACGACCTTCCTGTCCGATCCAGACATACTTAAAGTCTTGTCCAAAGCTGTGGCATCCCAGGTTATCGCTGAGTTTCGCAAGGAACTAGGCGACCTCAAGACGGAAGTTGCACATTACCGTGCGGAGGTGGAGAAACGCGACTCAGAGATTGTCCAGCTCCGGGAGAAAATGGATGACTTGGAACAATACAGTAGACGGAACTGCATCCGAATCAACAACATCCCGGAGATAGACAAAGAAGACACCGACATTGTTGTTAAGGCTGTTGGGAAGTCTGTCGGCGTTGACCTTACTGACGCGATGATAGACAGATCTCATAGAGTCGGTAGGAGACCTGGCCCAGGAGAAACATACAACAGATCGATCATATGCAAGTTCACTTCGTTCAGGTTCAAGCTCTCTCTTATGAGGAACAAGAAGAACTTGTCCCAGACCGACCCCAGGAAGATCTTTCCTGATCGTGCTTGGCCAGCTGCCCGGACGCCCACCCCAAAGCTCTTCATCAATGACGATCTGACTCAGGCTCGGTCAGAATTAGCCGCCAAAGCCAGACAACTGAAAAGGGAGAAAAAACTCGAAGACACCTGGGTGCGAGATGGTGTAGTTTTTGCTAAGCAAGGCAGTGCAGTTTCGAGAGTCACTACCATGCGAGGCCTCCTCGCTCTTCTGTAACTATATATGTGTTACCTTACAATCAGCTTGCTTCCAGTGCTGTGTTCCAGACTTTTCTTCCCTGAATTTAATGAGGTAGCAACCGTTTATAGTAACAGAATATGGAATTGATTTACATATGTTCTACTGATGCTTCTCATTGATACTTGGAATATACATTCAAACGTGATATACAATAATATTAAGTTGCTACTATTGATGATACATTGGCAACGAAAACATGTGCCTATTGGTGGTATTGCCTGTCGCACGAGCCTTGGTATGCAGTTATCACCGATGTAGAGCAACGTGACGGTATTCAGCACAGAAACTCTGTCTTTGTAACTGTCCCGTGCCTTGAGTGATGTTGACCTACTTGTCGCATCAGCCGTGCCATGTGTGTGACTGGTGCGAGTGTGTAAAAACAGGCCATATCAGTAACCAAAACAGAAATATGTCACTCCAGTCCGCGTGCTCGCCTGTTTCAACCCCCCCCCCTCTTGTTTCCTGGTATGTTGAAATGAGAGAGAGCCAATGGCCATATGCCTAAAAGGTTTCGTTTGAAGCGTTTATTTATAATTATTATCTTTTGATTTGTTTCGTACTTGTTTACATTTTCCCGATCAATAATTTTCTTGTTCTCTTTGTTGGTGTTGTTTGTGGTGATTGTCTTGTTATTTTATTCTTATTTCACTCTCATCCTGAGACATTGTCAGATGATGTTGTTATTCTCTTTTCCTTTCTCACTCATCCACTATTGTAGCATTGAATATGAATTAGTTTTTCCCGGTTGTATCATTCTGAGCGCGGCACTGACGTGGTACCACCTCCTGGCCTCTGACTGGTTTGAAATCTTGCAAAGAGCTGTGACGTAATGAGTGGATGTAGTCTTCAACAGTTCAGGGCCAGGATTGGGGGCTACTCCGGTGTCGCAGTCAAACTATCGACGCATAAACTTTATTTTATGAATATCAGAAATGTTAATTCATGTCTAGTTCTTTTGTTGTACGGGTCAAGAGGCTTGTCGCTAGCCCTCTTATTGTTCTTGATATTAAACGATGCCAGTTTTTCACACCATTTGAGTCGTCGAAGTCGATGTTGTAATAACGGTTTGAAAAATAAGACGAACTTTTCTAATGTCCTCGTCAGTACATTGATGTTTGTGAACATGCTTTTCTGTTTCATATGTTTGTGTTTGTTGCTGCTTTGTGGGGATGTGGAACCAAACCCTGGACCAGTCCTTGATAGAGAACAAGGCATATCTATTGTTCATATTAATGTGCGAAGCCTTAAGAACAAAATATTTCATTTGCAGGCCGAATTAGGACGTTTCGATATTATTACTGTATCAGAAACGTGGTTGTCCACAGATGTTGATAATGAAGATATTAATCTGAATGGTTTTCATCCACCAATAAGATGCGATAGGCCTGGTGATGCTCACGGGGGTGTGGCGGTGTATGTGAAGAGTGATTTGATATGCAAACCCAGATACGATTTGAGCATACCTTCTCTAGAGGCGGTATGGGTGGAAACCAAAATCGACCAGGAGACCCTTCTTGTTGGTACTTTTTATAGACCACCAGATGCTAATGTAAATTACTGGGACTTGATTGATGAATCATTTCAGTCAGCATCAAGGACACCACAGAAATTGATAATACTTGGCGATTTTAATGCTGATTGTATGAACAACCCTCCGCCTCACCTTCAACGATTATTAAATGTTAATAGTTTGTTTCAAATCGTGACAGAACCAACACGAATTACAGAACATTCATCCACTCTTATTGACTTGATATTAACCCCATGTCCAGACATGATAGATGCAGTTGATACTTTCCCTCCAGTTTGCAGTGACCATTCTTGCCCGTATGTTAAAATAAAGAAAACAGTTAATTTAAAACGTTCATTCAAGCGCACCATTTATAATTATTCAAAACTCAATATTGGGAAATTTGTAGATGATTTGCTAAATATAGATTGGCCTGAGGTTGTTAACTTAGAACCACTGGATGCAGCAGTCGAATCATTTACGGATATACTAATGACTACTGCCAAGCACTGTATGCCTGTAAAAACAGTTGTGATAAATGAACGAGATGCCCCATGGATAACCGAGGAAATTAAAAAGTTGATAAGGAAAAAACAAATAATACACAGTTTAGCTAAACGTTTAGATTCTATGTGGTGTTGGGCGTTATTCAGACGCATTCGAAACATTTTAGTAGACAAAATTCGTAAAAGAAAAGAAGAATATGATATTGAATTGGATGATAGAATAAATTCGCAAATACATTTTGGTAACAAAGATTGGTGGAAGTTAGTAAATAAATTCATGACCAAGAAAGGCCTATCACAGTCAGAAATTCCACCAATTGACAATAACGGAATTATTTGTTATTCTGATGAGGAGAAAGCAGAAGTATTTAATACATTTTTTGTTAACCAATCTTGTGTTGATGATGAAGATGATCCTTTTCCAACCCTGCCAGAGCACCCAGGATCCGCTCCTCCACTTATCATTACTACTGACATGGTTTCTGGAATTATTAAATCCCTTGACCAAAACAAGGCAGTTGGTCCCGATCTTGTTCATAACAAGATTCTTAAAGCAGCCGTAGACGTTGTCTCTGATCCACTTTCAAAACTGTTTAGTAGATCATTAGCCGAAGGTAAATTTCCAAAGGCTTGGAAAGTGGCACATGTTACCCCAGTTTACAAGAAAGGCGAGAAGTCACTATGCACAAATTATCGCCCAATATCCTTATTAAGCTGTATCGGTAAAGTAATGGAAAAATGTATTCAAACTCATATGTTTACGTATTTGACAGATCATAATTTATTGACAGTATCTCAGTCAGGCTTTATTCCAGGTGACTCAACTGTCTTTCAACTTCTTGGTATATATGACGATTTGTGTCAATCTTTGGACAAGCAATGTACATCACAAGCAATATTTTTTGATATTTCCAAAGCGTTCGATAGAGTATGGCATCGTGGTCTGATTTATAAATTATACGCAATAGGTATAAGAGATATGTTATTAGAATGGATTAAAGATTATTTGTCTGATAGAACTCAAGCTGTAGTTATAAAAGGTTGCATGTCAAATTACCGCTGTGTTCATTCTGGTGTCCCTCAAGGGTCAGTCTTGGGGCCACTTCTGTTTCTTGTTTATATTAATGACATTGTTGTTGATATTAAATCAATAATTAAATTATTTGCCGACGACACGAGTATGTACGTGTCCCTCGATAATACACTTGAACGCACTGAAATTTTGAATTCTGATGCACAACAGATAATGCAATGGGCAAAAAATTGGAAAGTTAATTTTAATCAGTCCAAAACTGAATTATTGACTGTCTCTACTAGAAGACAACCGGAAACATTGCCGCTAAAATTTGGCGAAGAGATATTAATTGAAACCACTGTTCATAAACATGTGGGCGTGTATCTGCAAAATGACTGTAAATGGAATCATCATGTACACTCTATAGTTGTTAAAGCTCGTATTTTAGTTGCATGTTTGCGTTCCTATAAATATCGGCTCAGTCGCAAGGCACTAGAAATGATGTATAAGGCTTTTATTCTTCCTCATTTTGACTATGCAGATGTAATATGGGATAATTGCAATGCAATGTTGGCAGTTGAACTTGAAAAAATGCACCTAGATGCTATTAGAACTATTATCGGAGCTGTTCGTGGAACAAGCCATCAAAAACTTTACAATGAGTCAGGTTTTACAACACTGCAAGAACGGCGCAGAAAACATAAATTGATCGTTTATTTTAAATTAGTTAATGGTCTAGCGCCAGTGTACTTACTTGATTACTTACCATCTCTCATTTCAGCAGTAAATCCGTACCACCGACGCAAACCATATGATAGGCAAATGTTTCGATGTAGAACTGAATTATATAAGCATTCCTTTTTTCCTTCTGCAACATCTTTATGGAATGAATTACCTGATCATATAAAACAAACGAATTCAATTGGTTGTTTTAAAAGATTTTTGTCCAGAGATGACCCTCTAATTCCCCCGTATGTCTACTCTAAAGTTCGAAAAGCAGAAATCATTCATTGTAAATTAAGATTAGAGATAAGCGATTTAAATGCAGATATGTTTAAAAGACATTTGACAAATGATGTTTTCTGCAGGTGTGGTTTTCATGTTGAAAATTGTGAACACTTTTTATTTGACTGTCCATTGTACACGAATGTTAGAGCAACCACTATTGACACTCTACCAGATAATAATAATATTACTGTTTTGTGTGCTATGTACGGTAATAGTGACAAGTCCTTGGCTGAAAACACAGCGCTGTTTTATCAGATTCAGAAATTTATATTAGACAGCAAACGTTTTTGTTAACACCATATTATGTTTAGTCATTTTGTTACTAGAGCATTGAATTGATCTATAGTGGATGCAATCTCTCTCTCTCTCTCTCTCTCTCTCTCTCTCTCTCTCTCTCTCTCTCTCTCTCTCTCTCTCTCTCTCTCTCTCTCTCTCTCTCTCTCTCTCCCTGTATCTGATTGTCCTCTGTGTCTCTATGTGTGTGTCTATGTGTGTGTGTGTGTGTGTGTGTGTGTGTGTGTGTGTGTGTGTGTGTTTTTTTGTGTGTGTGTGCACGTGTGTGTGTGCACGTGTGTGTGTGTGAGTGTGCGTGTGTGAGATTTCCGTACCACTGTTGCTATAGTTATCGTTGTTGTTGTTTTTGTTTTCATTTGTTTAAATATCATGCATTTACAATATTGTCCGCCACATTACTCGTTTGTTTCTAAGAGCACATTTATAAGTTTATCCTGTTGTGCACCCTTAATTACAATTTTCAATTACGGCTTTGTATTTATGCAACTGAATAAAACTGTTTAAACCAAATGTTTACTCCACGAAAAATTTACTCCGAACTAAAAATGTCGTACGAAATTCTTACTCTGAGTACACCTTTCGTACGAGAAAAGAACTACCCAAGGTACGAACAAATTACTCCCTCCACGAAATTTTGACTCCCAAAATTTTTTACTTCCAGTAAAAATCTCGTGCATGAAAATGGGATGCGGGCGAAGGTATAATGCCAATAATGTGATCAAAGAGTGTATCCCTACGGAAAGAGGGGGCACTTCGGCCTGGAAGCGATGCCAGACCTTAAGTTGGGTACACCTGGTGTGGGCAGTAAATTGCTCGTGTCAGGGTGGAATAATTTATTCGTTAATCATTCGTCAGGGGAGTAATATTTTCGACCGAAATGTTGACTCGGAATACACCTGTTGTTGGAAGTTATTTTCTCGTGTTATGGGGGATTAGTTTTTTCGTAAAGGGAGTAACATTTTCGTGTTAGACCGGACTAAAGCCTCTAACCTCGAGTCTTGCGACTCTGTAAACAAAAGTTATGTGAGACTTGACAGAGACATCTCACCTTTTACTTTACCATGCTATATCTTGTCGATGTTATTTCTGTTTTTATTCTTTTCTTGTTTGTTTGTTTGTTTGTTTGTTTTTTGTTCCTTTATTTATTTATTTATTTCGTCCTTTCTGTCTTTTTTTTGCTTTGCCTGTCTCTGTCTGTCTGTCTGTCTGTCTGTCTGTCTATATATGCACCAATCGATCAATCTATCTATTTATTCCTTTTTTCATATATCTGTTTATTCATCCATTGACTGGGAGCAGAACATTTCCAGACAGCAGGTATACACCAAAGACATTGAGAAGTCAAAACACAGGCCACCAACTATTACGTGCAATAAAAAGTTAGACAATTGCAAAACAGTTGACAGAGTATTGCCAAGAATGCCGGAAAATGCAGTACATCAAAGGGTTAACACTGGCGTCAGTGACTCGCTAAACAGCAGCGATGTATGGGTCTGAATCAAACGCTAAACTGTCCCCAAGAGAATCGCCATTTGCCCATACATGTATTGTGGCTGTTCACCAAGTTTCAGTGGCTTCGGGGGAGTTTTTATTGAGCTTGTTTGGTGACAGAATGACCTGTTATTGTTCGTATGGTAACTTTTAGTTGTACCCTACCCCCACTCCCCTAAAAAAAAAGTCCACATACAAAAAAACGGCTATTCCAGGCAGCGGGTGACTCAAAAGAAGACCCTTAAAAAAGCTCTTTTGGCGACAGCATTCGCAGGGAAGAGCTTTGGAGAGTTTTACATTCAGTTTTAGTGGTGACAGAATGATCCCTGCGTTGCTGTTCGCACAACTGTTGCAAGTTTTAGACTTGTTTGCATGCTCAAGTGACATTCATGAGTATAGCCATACGCCGGAGAGTCCAGCACTGACCTAACCTAATTGCACCCCTGAGAGATTGGCCAGTCGCGTGCCCAGTGACAATAGTGCACCATCAAAAGTGCACCGTCAAACTTGCAAGATAATGTCCTCGGCTATATCGTGTCTTTTGCTTGTACACTTTGAGGGGTAGGTGTCATGTCGACTTCGTTATAAGTACACGACACTACCCAGGTAAGTTGTTACACAAACAAAGAGATATGGATCATGACTTATAGGTTTGGTAACTCGACCCAGCCCGCTCGCCTTATAGACTCCTCCCTTTTACCCCCCCCCCCCCCCCCTTCTCTGTCCGAATTTAACGAAAAGGTGCTTTTAAGCAAATAGACAACAGTCATAATTCGTCAGAAAAAAAGTTCAAGTCATGCAACCTCTATGAAATCATCATCTGAGTAAAGCCAATCAACCTCACGCTCAGATGCACTCGCTGCACTGAGATATCAGCTTGCGATGATTCCTGACTGTCAATCACGAACGTTTGCAACAATGGTGAACAGAGGCGTACCCAAAATAATAATTTCGAAAAATAAACGATTTGCGATGTCCGCATGACAACCCTCCCTCTCCCGAAACCAACACTGTGCGTGTGCTAGTCGGGAGCATTAGCAACCCATGCATGACCTTCTTTGCTCTTAGTAGTCTCAGGCGAGAAGCCCAGAAGGCATCAAACTGAACAATCTGCATGATCGGGCCATGAAATAATTCTAAACAGTTCCTGGGCGGATTCAGTCACGGTTTACACATTTGCAAAGTTTTTAGGAAGCCACTATACTTACAATGGAAGTATAACAGACAGTAGACAACGTTATAATCTCCTTAGAGACATTTGGAAAAGTATCAGTCCCTGCAGAGTTGGGTTAAATGGGTTGGAAGTAGTCAAAGCATGATCTTCACATGAATAGAGTTTGCACCGTTTTCAGGTAGCCAGTATACGTACAAAGGAAGTATAACAGACTGTAGACAAGGTTATAATCTCCTCAACAAATTTGGAAAAGTATTAGTTCCTACAGAGCTGGGCTAAATTGGTTGAAAAAAGGCATGAACTTCATGGAGTTTTAACCGCCCAAAACAGTGTCGCTCTTGTTTGGTCAGTCCGTGCAATGTTCATGCACGATATGGCTGTGCATTAGACCTGAACAAAACGAAGCTCATGAGTGCCCTCTTTGAGAAACAAACGAATGTATAACGACCACCCAAGGGATTTCACACGATAAAACGCACTTTTTATGATTACTAGTTTTGATTTCACACAGTGACTCGATTTCACCAGACTAATATTATACGTCAACATAATAAGTAAGCTCACGAGTTCAAAGTTTAAATTTAGCAAGCGCAGCCGGCTTTAGCAGAGACAACCCGAACTGGGCCAAATGTAAAACTGTACCCAAACTAACTACATACTCGTTTCTTGCACACGTGTGCAGTTCCGATTGCATGTGTATTCACCCCTAGTCAATATAACCCCCAACCCTTTCACCAGCAACAGAGCAAGATCAAACTGTGCAAGCCGTCTGAAAGTGTGTCGCTAGTGCACGTGCAACCCCACGCTGCCTGTATTAATCCCACACGAGTGCTGACCTACATGACCCGCACAGCGTCCCAGCACAAACTCGCCGCGAGTGGCGTGGTACAGGCAAGTGTGCTCGTTAGCTGCAATTAGTCCCATTAACCCCCCCCCCCCCCCTTCCTCCCGCTACCGCCCGGGGAAAACGTTGAGGGGAGGGTGAGAGGGGATGTAGGTGATGGGGGCAGGGGAGCAAGCAATTGGTGGTGGTAGGGAGGAGGGGGGGGGGGGTGAACGGGGGCGTATCTATAGCTCAGTGTTGAATTCTTTTTGTTTGTTTGTTTGTTGTCGTTTTTGTTCAGGGTGGTGTTTGGTTTGGATGTGTGTGTGTATAATTATGTGTGTCTGTGTGTATGTGTGTGTGTGTGTGTGTGTGTGTGTGTGTGTGTGTGTGTGTGTGGGGGGGGTGATGGGATGTAGGCTTGCTTTGAGTGGTTTGGGCAGAGGTGTAATTAATCAATGTTGCTTTCATATATTCTACGTGCTATAAATGCCTCACTGCAAGATGTTCAACCATGGATGTCAATTTGATGAAGTGTTCTTTCGTTAGCATATATCTATATACAAAACCAGTCGATCTGACTTTTGAGTGCGTTTAGCTGCAAGGGCAATCAAAAACATGAAGATTAGAACCTTCTGTTTCCAAACTTGTGTGCACGATTGTATTCTGTGCTAAGTTCAATTTTATGGTTGAGTAGGTCGTAGAGGAGATACTAATAAGGAGGGACAACCTTGTCGCCAGACGTTGCCACCTCTGAGATCGTCAATTATGTCTCTCCCTCATGCTATATCTGCCTGGATTTAAAGAGATGCGATGTCGATTAACAAAACGACACACACACACACACACACACACACACACACACACACACACACACACACACACACACACACACAAACACACACACACAAACCAACAAAAACAAAAACAACCAAGACGTCTCTTGTTGATCCTCTCTTTCGGAGTGAAATCTCTAACATCAGAAACCAAACAAATAAATGCAAAGTCGCCTGAAAAATAATCAGAACCCCTGTTTTTGAAGAATTGACAAAACTGTGTTTTATAGGAGTACGAACAAGTACTAGGGGGTCCTTAACGTCCTCACAGGAACTGTTCCTTATAGGGACAGGAGTTGATGATTCGCTACAAGGTACGAACAACGTACATCAATCTATTTATATAGGTCTGACGTATCGCAGTCAAAACCTAGAGAACATCAATTTAGGGTTCAACGCTGTGAATGAAACAAGCAGTAACAGCTTTTAATCGAACAGACATCGTAGTAATTACTCAGAGGGCAATAATTAGACAGTTAGCTCGGAATGAGCCATGTGTATAGGAATGAAGATGAACTGTTCTGCACTGAATTGAGTAAACCAAAACGCTGTTACTGAATATGAATCGTGGTCTAAACTGAACTTATTTATAGCTTTTCATCAGAGTCTGCAGCTGTGTGAAATGAAATTATCAAACCTGCTGGCATTAAAGCAAATCTGTGACACCCCCCTGCCCGCTCCATCCGCACCATCCCCCCCCCCCCTCCCGTCTCATAACAGGGACGTGATCATCAAAGAAACAATACAAAATAGCCAAACTTGGAAACGTCCATCTTAATCTCTTGGGTTTATAACTTTTCACAACATCATAAAAGACGCACACACACAAAAAAAAACCCGAATAATTCCGGATTATAAAAAGATTAATCTTTGTTATTATCACCTTAAGGGGATTCTGAAAGTACATATACATAATATTTATGGCTTCCTGAAGACCACACGCAGCCTTCAGCGAGCAATGTGTGTGAGCCTGTGCGTGTGTTTGTGATAATGTTTTTTAGAGCATTGTGTTATTCATTGATATGTGTGTGTTTGTGATAATGTTTTTTAGAGCAATGTGTTATTCATTGATATGTGTGTGATTGCACGTTAAATAATGTTTTGTTGTCGTAGTATTTTGATTGTACAGCGCTTTGAGCAGGGTTAAACCCTGGATACATGCGCTATATAAATATTATGCATTATTATTATTAATTATGTCCAAGAACAAGGTCCAAAGGAAGCAGTCGGAAAGTTTCAAACTTTGTATAGAAAGAACAGTGTTGGTGGCTTGACAATCAAGAACAAATCGTGACAAAATTTGATGATGTTTACTTTCAAATTTGATTTCATTACGTAAATCTTATGTTTGAGTTTAATTGAGAGATCAACTACTTTTTCTACAACTATTGCTACTACTGCTACTATACCACATCAACTGTTACTACTCCCGCTACTTCTACTACTATTCCTGCTACTTCTCCTACTACTACTATTACTACTACTATTACAACTACTACTATACTACTACTACTACTACTACTACTACTACTAAACCGGCACGGTTGGCCTAGTGGTAAGGCATCCGCCCCGTGATCGGGAGGTCGTGGGTTCGAACCCCGACCGGGTCATACCTAAGACTTTAAACTTGGCAATCTAGTGGCTGCTCCGCCTGGCGTCTGGCATTATGGGATTAGTGCTAGGACTGGTTGGTTTGGTGTCAGAATAATGTGACTGGGTGAGACATGAAGCCTGTGCTGCGACTTCTGTCTTGTGTGTGGCGCACGTTATATGTCAGAGCAGCACCGCCCTGATATGGCCCTTCGTGGTCGGCTGGGCGTTATGCCAACAAACAAACAAACAAACAAACTACTACTACTACTACTACTACTACTACTACTACTACTACTACTACTACTACTACTACTACTACTACTACTATGAATTAAGTAGATGTGCAACGCCAAGGCACTGCATACCCCAGCGAAAGACAAACCTCTCTCTCTCTCTCTCTCTCTCTCTCTCTCTCTCTCAAACACACACACACACACACACACACACACACGCACACACACACAAACACACACACACAAACTCACACACACACACACACACACACATCCTCAAAGTCACACACGCACACATACACACACTCACTCACACGCACTCACTCACTCTCTCACAAAAACTTCATACACACAAAACACACACCCATACGCACATATGGACAGACAGACATACACACCTTTACAAACAAACACACATACACGCACACACATACACGTATGCACACACACACACACCACACACACACGAGTACAGACTCATGCACGCGTGCGCGCGCACACACACACACAAACACACACCCCACACACACTCACACACACACGAGTACAGACTCATGCACGCGTGCACACACACACACAAATACACACACACACACACACACACACACTCACACACACACACGAGTACAGACTCATGCACGCGTGCGCACACACACACCCACATACACACCCACACACACAAATACACTCACACACACACACACACCACACACACACTCACACACACACGAGTACAGACTCATGCACCCGTGCGCACACACAAATACACACACACACACACACCACACACACACTCACACACACACACACACACACACACACAAATACACACACACACACACCACACACACACTCACACACACACGAGTACAGACTCATGCACGCGTGCGCACACAAACATACACACACACACCACACACACACTCACACACACACGAGTACAGACTCATGCACGCGTGCGCACACACACACACAAATACACAAAACACACACACACACACACACACACACACAAACAGTAACACTAACACATGTGCACAAAATGAACACAAACACACACACCGCGCGAGAGAGAAAGACTACAGGGAGGCATGACGTCATGATGCATTAATTGACGTCAAAGACTTTCGACCGTGACGTATTCTTCTTACGCGAGCTTCATCCATAGACTTGGAAACTACGGAATTTCTACCCGTCCAAAGCGGCCTTGGGTGGCGTTTGCTCAAAAAATGGGGGCGCCAATTTTACCCACCGTATTTTTGTTAGTATGGTCCCAATTTTTGGTGAACTTCCATCTCCAACTGTGGCCCATTTTCGGGCACAAAGAATCCTTCTTTATCATGTATTATTCGGTATGCACATTTCTCAAATCGATTACAGTATAGCGTTCACGGGATACCTCCAGCTTCGCTGGGATAACATAGAATACTAAACTACATCGCGGAGAGTTGGCGGAGAGTGTCACTTTTGGGAGAGTATTCTTGTATATTACTCTGCAGCCGCATGTTAAAGCCATTTTGCACAATGAATCCAGGCAGCCGAAAACCAATAACCAAAGCTCCTTTTCCAGTGAAAAGAACCCTTCTGAGACAAACTTCACCAAAAGCAATGTTGATTCAGACCTACGTCCTAAACCTTTGGGATAAAAAGCCAATTTCTTCTCCAGCACAGTAAAACATTATGTCTGCACTTGTATAAACCAAGCAAATGATACAAAGAAACAAGATGTGAAATCCCAAGCCGCCAAAAATCTGTGACGTTATTCTTCACTTTGTGCAATGTTGATGCACAAAAGTTACTTTGAATATCTGTTCACGAACGAAAAACAAAAAATCCCCAAATAGCAAAATAGTTCTCCGAAGAGCTGCAATATTTTCTTCACCCTCCACTCTTTCTTTTCAATACTTTTGTAGGGGAAGGCCGCCTAATCTGGATCAGATGTGAATTTGTCTGTATTTAAGATATTGCCCATTGTTAAATCAAAGCTAATTCGCTCTAATTAGGCCTGACGATTTACTAAAGAGAGAACAACTACCAAGCACAAAATTAAATTTCTTCGCAAGAAAACAAATAATCAGGATGAAACAGAAAGTGGTCCAAATTAGGCGACCTTCCCCTAAATGTATTTTTCAAACGGAATAATCCCTGAACGGCATAGTCTTCAAACAGCAAGACAATTTTTTGCCGTCCATATGTCAACTGTAACTATTTAAGTGTTGTTCACGCGTTTAAGCTTTGTCTACGAAAGAGCAACACAAAAACACACAATATAAACCGCACATTAGTTAAGCTTCAAGAGACGTTCTCCCCTCCACATATGACTATTACAATAATTGTTCCGTCTGCAAACGGAAAAATCCCTGAACCGCGTAGTCTTCAATCGGGGGAGAATTTTCCCCTCCATTTGTCGTCTGCCGCTATCGGAGCAGGACAGCAACATGGCGACGTTTGTAGCCATTCTCCTCGACCAGGAAATGTAATTTCACCACGGCGCCGTTTGCTTAGGATCAATTGAGTGCCAACAGTTTGGGCGACAGCAGCGAGAAAGAGAACTTGTCTAAAGGAATTGTCCGCAGCATTAGCCGCTGATACTGAATGAGGTTAATTGGAAGCCAAAATGTGTGGTTTTTTGGTGTGAGAAATCATGCGATTTTGTTGGTGTGTGTGTGAGTGGTTTCAAGTGGTTTTTTTTGGGTGTGTGTGTGTGTCTGTGTGGTTGTGTGTGTGTGTGTGCGTGTGTGTGTGTGTGTGTGTGTGTGTGTGTGTGTGTGTATGTGCGTGAGCGTTGGTGTGTGTGTGTGTGTGTGTGTGTGTGTGTGTGTGTCCCAACCGTACACCTCAGACGAGTATTTGAATTGTTATAATCACTACTGGGTCTCGTGAACCTTTAAATTTGTTCTTAGGCTTTCTTCTTCTTCTTGTCGATCACACTAGTTAATATTGTCAGCACGGGCAGCGAGACGAATGATCCCGTCTTCGCCAGGTCTTCCTTTCCTCCTTTCTTAGGCTTTGAAATAGACGAAACAATACCTACAATACCAAGGATGCGGGAAAGATTACTAAACAGAAGGAAAAAAACAGACACAGTTAAAAGCCGTTTATTAGGTGACTGTTCTGTAGAAGCCAGCTCATATTTGTATTGCAACGCAATGCGGCATGAGTTGTTTTTTAAATGTAGTAAGCAGCATATGTAATTTCAGCTTTATTATTTTCTTGAACTACATTTCTGTTTTTATTGAGACTGCATAAATCTGTGTCACGGCCATAATTATAACATCGGTAATATCAGGAACAGTTTATAATAATATTTCTTTTGTGTTCTTTAATCTGGTTTTGCGTTCACTTTCAGGTTGTAATCTGAGACTTCAAAAAGATGTGTCAGGGCTTTCTAATATCAGTTTTTCAGAATTCTTCGCTCCGTGCAGACCTGCTTCGACCTCATTTTATCGAATCCTTTCCTCCACTCCCCTTACCTTCCCCATTCCCTCTCCCTCTTCTCCCCCCTCTGTCCTTCACCCTTCTGCTTTTGTTGTGGATACAGACAACTGATCTACGTTGCGTAAAATTGCATAGCTTTGGCGTCCGGGTAGGGTTACACGCATTGCAGTTTAAAGAGACCTTCCTTTCTGCAAAAATGAGCGTGTGCACCATCACACTTCTCTTCAGACCGGATATTACAAGGAATACGAGCATCCTTCCACTTGAACGAATACAAATTATCGGGATTCGAACCCGCAACCTTCCGCACAGAAGGCCAATGTCTTATCTACTCGGCCAATACGCCCGTCGGGTCGAGATTTGAACCCGCGATCTTTCGCATTGGAGGCCGCCGTCTTATCCACTTGCCACTGCGCCCGTCTCTTATCCCCGTTAAAAGCCTAGGCAAGTCCATGTTGATTTAACGAGCCAGTCTACACGGGTGGGAAGGCGTCTTTAACAAGGTTGCACAAGGTATAAATGGCGGGTGGCGTGCAGCTATTAGAGTGATGTTGTGTCTGACAACATTCCCCACCCCCATGTCACGCCTTATCACCGCAGGCCAGGAACCAGGGGCAGGGATCCTGGCATTGCACACACACAGGCATTATGAATCGGAACAGATAGAGTTTAAAGTGTAAAGGTTTTGACTTTGCACACACACACACACACACACACACACACACACACACACACACACACACACACACACACACACACACACACACACACACACACAGGTGTAATTATGGACTGACAGAAATCGCCTACTTTGGTCGAAATGGAGGGCAAGAGTAAGGGGCATGGGACCTGACATTACAAACACAGGTACGTGCATGAACTGGGAAGGATTGAGTTCAATTAACATAATTTAGGGGTATGAACTAGTGGCAAGGGATTTGACATTGTTTTAACACAGGTATTATGAATCGGAACAGATAGAGTTTAAAGGCTAAAGAATTTGACTTTACAGGTCTATGAACTGGAAAAGGTTGAGTTTAACACAAAAAATGGGTATGAACTATAGTGGCAAGGGTTTGGACATGTTTTATCAATCGGGACAGAGTTTAAAGGGTAACGGTTTTGACTTTGTACATACAGGTTTATGGACTCAAAGAAATTGGCTAGTTTAACACAATTTGAGGGTAAGAATTTAGGGGCAAGGGTCCAGACATTGCAACCACAAGTGTATTTATAAACACAGAAAAATATTGTGTTTAACACAATGGATGGGCACGTATAAGTGGCAAGGGTTTTAACACTGTAAATGCACGTTTATAAACCAGCACAAATTGAGTTTGCGGTACAGGTATAAGGACAGTGCATCGCTCACACAGGTGTCACAACTGAAGACAATTGACTGTCACACTACTGCCTCGTGTTAATGATGTTAGATGACGAAATACTGCAGTATCATATCTCGCCTATCAAGAAAAGGCGAAAAGAAAGAAACAAAGAAGGACAGAAGGATCATGCAGGGTATTTTCGTGTTTCTATAACATACCCGATCTCTGACATAGATTACATGATCTTTTCCGTGCGCACTTGGTCATGTTCTTCCGTGTACACGTGAAGGGGGTTCGAATCCCGACCCGACGGGCGTATTGGCCGAGTGGATAAATCAAATTAAAAAATTAAAAAAACTTTTGTTTTTACAAGAATGTTAGCGGAATTTTCGAGGACATGCCTAACCACAGGAGCTTGTATCCAATCGCCGGAATAGTAGTAGTAAGGAGACTGTAATAAGGAGTAAATAATGATCGACCGAGAGAGAGAGGGAGAGAGAGAGAGGGGGGGAGAGAGAGAGGGGGGAGAGAGAGAGGGGGAGAGAGAGAGAGAGACAGAGACAGAGAAAGAGAGAGAGAGACAGAAAAAGAGAGAGAGAGGGTGGAGAGAGAGAGGGTGTAGAGAGAGAGAGAGAGAGAGAGAGAGAGGGAGAGAGCGAGAGAGAGAGGGGGGGAGAGAGAGAGAGAGAGAGAGAGAGACAGAGAGACAGAGAGACAGAGAGACAGAGAGAGACAGACAGAGACAGACAGACAGAGAGAGAGACAGAGAGAGACAGAGACAGAGAGTGACAGAGAAAGAGAGTGCGCAGAATCGTTCTGTTCCACAAGATTTCCTTCACAAAAAAAGAAAGACCACTATGAACAAAAATCAACATTTCCAGTCTTCATGTTTTCCTACTCTAGCTGAAAGCGCAGTAAACAAAAATCGTGACTGCGAAAAGAGCAAGACGCATTTACACACCTCCTCCTTGCGTTTTGTGCCTAATGGATGTGAATGAAGCTCCGAACATTTATAATCATCAGACAATGTGTGAGACAACACAGGCGTTTTCTTTACTTGTGCGTGGATTTGATCAAGTTATGCCAGCGTGCGTTGTGCTGAATCGTAAGTGCTTTGCAAGTTTCGGCGCAATAAACAGACAAAAGCCGGCACTTAAATTGCAAAACATTTGCAGAGGCGCATATATCAGTGAGAAAACAATGCAGTCTCACATTCCTGGAAGTTAACGTTGTTGTTACTGTTGTGGTTGTTACTGTTGTGGTTGTTGTTACTGTTGTGGTTGTTGTTACTGTTGTGGTTGTTGTTAATGTTGTGGTTGTTGGTGGTCGTGTTGGTTGTTGGTGGTCGTGTTGGTTGTTGGTGGTCGTGTTGGTTGGTGGTGGTCGTTGTTGGTCGTGTTGTTTGTTGTTGGTCGTGTTGTTTGTTGTTGGTTATGTTGTTTGTTGTTGGTTATGTTGTTGTTGTTGTTGGTTATGTTGTTGTTGTTGTTGTTGTTGTTGAGAATATAAGGCCCTCACAACCACCTCCAACTGAGTAAAGAACACGCAAACGCAATTAAAGAAAGAAAAAAAAGAAACAAAGAAAGAAACAAACAAAGAAACAAAGAAAGAGACAACAAAGAGAAGTATACTGCCTCATTTCTACTCGTTGGTTTCTTTTCAGCCCTTATATAATTATCCTACTTTGTTAGGAAACGCTGCCGTTGCTGAACTTTGGTTCAGTTTTGTGTGTTGCATGTAGTTGACTTATTTGTACTTTGTGGGAAAGTACCGATATTATATTTTGTAAACACAATATCTATGTTTGGACGAGAATGCAGGTGAACTTTCTAGTCCTGTCAAAACACTGAAGTTGTTTACCACGTTGTTTTGAGTCGTGGGTTCGTGGCGTTCGCTCGGATTAAGTGGGTTGGCACTTTTGATGTACGTCACAGAGAATGTCACTATTCTAGTCCATGAACAGTTCATCTAATTTTAGTTGTATCATGTTCGGTGTGGAATATTCTCGAGATTGAGTATTTACTATATAGGCCAGCGCGATGTGTATGTTAAAGAGCTTCTACTTTGAGTTCTGCTACGATGTGCAGTTGTGTGTATGGAATGTTAAATAAATCCTCGAACTCAATTTGACGAGTTGTTGTCTGCTGCTGTGAAGACGGGCCACGTAGGATAAAAGAACACAACTATACGACATTTGAGAACTTCGTCAATCTCAAGTGTCGTGTAACATACTTGTTCCGCTTTTTTTATTTTATTTTTTAAATTAAAAATGTATCGGTGCTTTGGAGACAAAATGCTGGTCATTACAGTACTCGACATCCTTTTGTGTAATTTCGAAAAAAAGTGTCTCGAGTTTCATTCTCTGAAATACCACTTAAATGCACGGTCTTTCACTGTGTTCGCGAGTCCGAGATGTGCTCCTGTATGACGGCTTACTAGTGCCAAAACCTGGGGTTACCCATTATCACGTGATAATTACTAATTAACGCTGTCAGTTACTGTTTTCACGCGTTAGTTACTCATTTTCACGGGATAATTAGTAATTTTCACGGGAAAATGACTAATTTTTAGTTTTGGCACTAGCAATCCGTCAGGAAGTGAGCCAAAACTAAAAATTAGTAATTAACAGGTGAAAGTTAGTAATTTTCCCGGGAAAATTAGTAATTAACACGTGAAAATGGTAATTATCAAGGAAAAATTACTAATTTTCCCTTGATAATTACAATTATGAGGTTTTGGCACTAGTAAGCCCTATGACGGCTTACTAGTGCCAAAACCTGGGGTTACCCATTATCACGTGATAATTACTAATTAACGCTGTCAGTTACTGTTTTCACCTGTTAGTTACTCATTTTCACGGGAAAATTACTAAGTTTTAGTTTTGGCACTAGCAATCCGTCAGGAAGTGAGCCAAAACTAAAAATTAGTAATTAACAGGTGAAAGTTAGTAATCGTTTCGGGAAAATTAGTAATTTTCCTGGGAAAATTAGTAATTAACACGTGAAAATGGTAATTATCAAGGGAAAATTACTAATTTTCCCTTGATAATTACAATTATGAGGTTTTGGCACTAGTAAGCCGTCATACTCCTGCAATGCAGACATCATGAATGCTGAGCACCTGCTGCAGAACTGCCGACTCCATGACGCTCCCAGGCAGGCATCGTTGCCGGAACCAGTACCACTGAGGGTCAAGCTCTTCGGCGGCCTGGAGGACCTACAGAGGACAACTGCTTTCGTGCCGGCGATTGGCATCTCCATCTAGTGAACGACGAAGAAGAAGAAGACTGTGTTCACGATTCGACTCACAATATCAGAGCAAGTCAGGCTTTTACACGAGATTTGACCACCCTCCGCCTTGACACATATCAAAAATCAACTGTCTGATTGCTCTTTCTGTTCAGAATGATATTGTTTATGAAGTAATTTCTCACAAAACCGACTGGTCGCTTAAGAAATTATTTCATTAAAATAAAATCAGCTCTGCACAGTTAGCAGCCAAGAAGTTGATTTTCTGTATCTGTGCAAGTAATACGAAGCTTTTTTCACAGATAAAAGCGTGTGACTTACAAGATGCTCTATATGATACGGAGGACATCTTCAATACTTACACACACAGACCGGCACGGTTGGCCTAGTGGTAAGGCGTCCGCCCCGTGATCGGGAGGTCGTGGGTTCGAACCCCGGCCGGGTCATACCTAAGACTTTAAAATTGGCAATCTAGTGGCTGCTCCGCCTGGCGTCTGGCATTATGGGGTTAGTGCTAGGACTGGTTGGTCCGGTGTCAGAATAATGTGACTGGGTGAGACATGAAGCCTGTGCTGCGACTTCTGTCTTGTGTGTGGCGCACGTTAAATGTCAAAAGCAGCACCGCCCTGATATGGCCCTTCGTGGTCGGCTGGGCGTTAAGCAAACAAACAAACAAACAAACAAACTTATAGACACATTCTTTCTCGAGAAAACTGTTCGGCTCACCACCTAAGATATATGGCCTGTCTTTAACATAGAATAAGACCATCCCTCTACTTGGTCATATACCGAAAAATTAAGACCCTGACTGGGCGGCTTGTTGTGGGGAGTTGGACCTTTGGATGAATTACTGAATTTCTTAAACAGTCACTGGTGCCTTTACCGACATAAATTCATTAAAAAAATACAGTCTCACTTTCCACAAAGAGCCCCCATGCTGTTGACTTTGTGTATGTGAAAAAGTGGAGGGATGGTCTCATCACATGTACAAGCCTGGCAAGATCTGAGATGGTGAGCCCACTACGAGAAGGAGTGTTTGTTAAGGGTGATATCAGGACTGGTATTCAAGAAAGTTCTTTAGCGCCACTTGGCCGCATGGTGGCGCTGTTTGAGCTGTAAGTCGCGCTACTCGGCATTCACGAAAGCCCGTTGTGACCCGCCAAAGTCACGTGACGCCTTCAAAGTTACAGGACCTACCCCTCGTCTCTACAATCGCTAACACCGTGTTATCTTCGTGATTCAAGATGGCGGCCTTCATGATGTTGGAATATGCCGAGAGAAGAAATCTGAGAAGAATTTTCCGGGATCGCATTCATCCTGTGGATAAATATGACGATGTAGATTTGTACAGAAAGTTTTAGTTTTTTTTTGTCTCCTCTTTTACCTTTGTTTTTTTAAGCGGGGAGCATCCTGCTTCATATTTTTTTTTTATGTTTACATGTTTAAGTTATCAAACTTTATCAATAAATTAACATCATGGTAACCCCCCCCCCCAAAAAAAAAAAAAAAAACCCAACCCATTCCTGCCTAAAAAATTTGTTTTTAAATCAATTTGCTATTATAACGTACTCTTTTGCACATGAAGAAAATAAACAAAAATAAACAAATGCCAAAGAGTAAAAAAAATTACGGACAGATGGAGATTTGAACTCGACTCAATCGCGCATCAGGCGAATGTGAGAACCGTTCGGCCACGGAATCAGTAGAAGAAATTGGACACTGTAATGCATTAAAGAAGACGCTAGCACGCTTTCACCACATCGGTTGAAATCTTTCGCGAGCAGTATCTCGTATTTGTCCGCGTTTCGCTGTCAGTCCAGTTAGCCCTTCGCTTCCTCTTCCCCTCCATCTCTTCCTCGTGTGCCTGCGCTTTCGCTTGTCCGATGGATGTTCCGTACATGTCGACTAAAGTAAATGTAATGCACACGTGTTCGTTCGCGGAATAAAAGCAATGAAGGCGGATAAGACCTACTGCACGTGCGCACTGAACAGGAAGTAAGGGAAACTCCGTGGTTTATAAATAGACAACCTTGTTAGCTAACAGCGTTCGGAGGGGGACTCGTGAATGCCAGTTAAAATCGGAAGTTAAAGCGTAGTAGCTAACACGGCTTCAGAATCTGAAACCACCTCAAATTCTTTTTCTTCTTGAATACCACTCCGGGGCGGTGCTGCTTTGACATATAACGTGCGCCACACACAAGACAGAAGTCGCAGCACAGGCTTCATGTCTCACCCAGTCACATTATTCTGACACCGGTGTAACACGAGAAAATTACTCCCACGAGATATTTACTCCGGAGTAAACATTTCGTACGAAAAAGTTACTCCCTTTACGAAAAAAGCACTCCCCCATTGCACGAGAAAATTACTTCCCAAGACAGGTGAGTTCCGAGTAAACATTTCGTTTCGCTGAGAGCACGTGTTGAAATATCTCATCGATGATATTGTGTCCGGGGTGTAGCTGAATACGGTGTCCAAATTTGAAAAAGATCCACCGAGAACTTTGGCGTTGTGATGTGGTGTAGCGGCTATGGTGTGTCGGTATGGGGGCCCGGGTAAGCTGAGGTGGAACCAAAATAGCTGAGGTGGAACCAAAATCGGTTCCGCGCTGCGCGCTGAGAGCACGTGTTGAAATATCGACCAGGTTGTGTCGTGTCCCGGGTCTACCTGAATATGCCCACCAAATTTGAAGCAGATCCATCGAGAACTTTGGCCGTGCATCGCGCACAGATACACAGACAGATACACAGACACACAGACACACAGACTCTAGTCGTATATATATATAGATATATATATAAATTATATTTCCCCTCTTTATTGTTAAAAAAAAAATATATACAACTGTGCAATTCACGGTTGTGGATGCATTGAAAATGATACACAATGTTGCAATACACAATAATAACGAGGTTTGATTTGAAGAAAAAAATCAGATTTGTTTTTCAAGGAAATTGTTTCAAGAAGATCAAGTTTCAGTAATAAACAATATCCTTGTACTACTTTGATAAAAAAAAAAATACGTGCACATGCACTGTGGTTCATCAATCATGGACATGTTCGGCGTCCTGTTACCTTGGAAATGAAAATTGCGAGCGTTCTTGCACCAATCATGATCATGCAGGTATGATGACTGAAAAAGAAAGCGTGGAAAACAACCAGGGAATGCAGTGACGACACATTTGCAGATATATTGCTTATAGCAAATTGTCCCCTTTTTTAAGCACTGCCCCCCCCCCCCCCCCCCCCCCCAAAGTATGTATGCAAGACTGTTCTTAATATAAGCAGTTGAGGACCAGAAACCCGCAGTCCCTATCTCACTCACTCACTCTCTCTCTCTCTCTCTCTCTCTCTCTCTCTCTCTCTCTCTCTCTCTCTCTCTCAGTCTCTCTCTCTCTCTCTCTCACTCTCTCTAGCTCTCTCTCTCTCTTTCTCTCTCTCTCTCTTTCTCTCTGTCTCTCTCTCTCTCTCTCCATGTGAATGCTCGTGTATCATATATTTGATTGGAGTAGTCCCTCGCCTATCTGTCTGTCTCTTTCTATCTGTCTCTGTATGTGTGTCTGTCTGTCTGTGTGTGTGTGTGTCTCTCTCTCTCTCTCTCTCTCTCTCTCTCTCTCTCTCTCTCTCTCTCTCTCTCGAAGTTTCAGAGATAAGGAAACAAAATTTGACATGAATAGAACGGCACTTGATGACATAGGCGAGCGGATGCTATGTAAGATGTCATGACTGTTGTGAGTGCACGACTATGACCAAAGCTGTTCTTCTTTGATAAAAGATTTTATACTTTGAGCAAAGGTAAACTAAAAGTTGAAAAACAAAGTAATTCTGTACTCACAAATACAAAAACAGCACATACAAAGCTAAATGAAATGTTCGCCTATGGGGGATTCTTCAGGACTAACAACCCACAGACAATGAGGGAAAAACAAAAAAACAAAAGCACACGATAAACTAAATTGACCAAATTATAAGATGATATTCTACTTTACTACGGCTGTGTGAACAAGTAGGTGCGTTAATCACAGGTCGGTCGGGCAAGTCGCAAGTGTGTAATTAACAAGAAGAAAGGCGTGAGAATTCGGAAGTAAGTTCGAACAATGCAACCTCAGACAAGCCTTTCCACGACGCTACACAATGAAGAGTAGTTTCCCATTATGTTGAACGAGGGAAGGGAAAGAACTCCGGCGCTTCAGGGGACAGCACTCGGTTGACAATGACACCTTGCAGTTGTCTAAGCAGACGACACATGAAAGGAGATAGTTTTCTGGGAAACTCTTGCTTCTTGTGTTGATCGGATAAATAAGAAGGCTATTTAAAGGAACTTGTTGAATCCAGCTTGGAAACGACTGAAGAGGAAACACAGCCTGTTCATGACGGAAGGGGCACAGTGAAAGCAAAGAGAAGATTTCAATACAACTGGACAACTAAAAGCGACAGGAATAGAGAGGAAATGGAAGGTGCGCGTTCCTTGTTTTGGCCGTTGCCCACAGTCATCGTATAAAGTAATGAGGTTGTAAAACCAATTTTATTTCTCTTTACATGTTGAAACCTTACTGAAACACAAATATGTTGCCGTACACGTTTCAGTTCTTTCCACAAGATTAATCATCTTCAGTTCTGACAAAAGACAGACAAACATACAAGCAGAACGAAAGACAGGCAGACAGAAAAATGAAGTATAACATGAATCAATAAACTGATTAAGTACAACAGAAAGAAAGAAGAGAAAGACATTTAAAAAAAGAAAGAAGGAAAATCGGAGCACGAACAAGTAACTAAACATGACTTCATGAAATATAAACAAAAGGTCGATAAAGATAGGTTTAAATGACACTACAGGTCTACACAGTGATAACATGATTCGGAAAACTTGGCGACGCCATGCTTTTCTTATTTTCATGGAGTTTAGGCAACAACAAAAATAGGTCTGTTTACGGTAACATAGGGTGAAAAAATAAAGTCGGTAGGTCGGCTTTTTTTTCAATTTTTTTTTCAATTTTTTTTTTTCTCCCCTCTCTATGATGTTTCACAGTTAATTTCTTCTGAGTTCTCATCAATCCCTGTTTTTGCCTGTTGAAAAACGTTAATGATACTAAAACTCGCTGGATAGGTACTGATAATTTTGAGCGCAAACAGCTCTATTTTGGATGCGGGTTTTTTTTTTTTATTTTTTTTTATTATTTTTTTTTTTAGACGATCCAAAAAAAAAGATTAGGGTCGGGCCTAAAAACTAGGGTCGGTCGGGTTACCGTAAACAGACATATTTTTGTGTGTGGCCCTAACACACCCCTCGTGGAAATGAAAGCAACTTTGTAATTGTACTGATTTAATAACATTCGCACACACTTTCAACCGCTTGCAGCACGATCATCCTTGTCTCCATCGTGTCCGTATCTCTGACAACATTCCACCTCCTCCTTCTCGCCACCCCCCTCCCCCCCCCCCCCACCATCCCCTCCATCTCAGGTACAGTAAAACCTGAGTCTAGCGGACCCTTGTTGTAACGGCCACCTGCTACATACGGACAGTTTATCATGGCACGAACACGATTTCAACAATAACTAACCTTTAACGGGCGGACACCTGCCACTTACGGACGCGGACACGATTTTTCGGACCATAGGAAGTGTAAACACTGTCACAAACGGACACAACGTACATAAAAACGCAACTTCGAAAACTCGACTGTTATGCAGTCAGTGCTCGGCAGCCGTAGCCGTAGCACAAATGGTTGTTGATTGGTTGTCTTGTCCCTTTTCTGACCAATCAGTGGCTTGTTTAGATGGAGACCCACTTTCGCTCACTCACTTTCGCTTCGCTCACTTTCGCTTCGCTCACTTTCGCTTTTCCGCATTGTGGATACAGTCACAACCAAAAGCAACAGTAGACTACTGTGTTTGAAAATGGAATCTCCAGCAGGAAAAAGAAAAGCGTTGACTTTAGAGCAGCGTGTCGCTGCCTTGAAAAAACTAGATAGCGGCCAATCATGCCGAGATGTGGCGAAGGAGATGGGATGTGGTAAAACACAGATCGCGAGGATCAAATCGGAAAAAGAAGACGTGATGAAGGAGTGGGAGTCAGGTGCGCGAATCGACCAAAAAACTGTGAAACGTCGGAAAACGCAATATGAAGACCTGAACAACGTGGTATGGCAACCATTTATCATTTACCACTCCCCCCTTCCCCCCTCCTACTAATCTCTCTCTCGATCTCTCTCTCTTTGTAAGCAATCGTTCGAAGGAAACAATAGTTAACACAGCTAAATTTCTGTTCCATGCATTTATGCTGAGACTAGAAAAACTGAATGAAACAAGAGCTGACCCAATTTGGTCGAGACACACTGCGGAATTTCCCGTTGAATGACTGATGAAGAGTCAGCTATTTTTAGCTTTGTGACGTCCGACTTGCGTAAGTTTGAATGCACAGTGTGTGTAGGGAACGGGGTAGGTGGGGGGATGTTGTTGTTGTTGTTGTTGTTGTTTGCTACATGTATCATTTGTTTACTCACATTTTCAGTGAGTATCATGTTCAATCCAATAAATACATACTACAGGACTGACAAAAAGTGTCTTGTTCATTTTACGTGCTCTTTGTAAAATATTGCCCCGGCCCCTCCACCTGTGAAGAAGGGACACCTGTCTAATAGGGACACTATTACCATTCCCCAAGGGTGTCCGTTTGAGACAGGTTTTACTGTAGTTACAGGTGGAAACTTCAAGGAGGTGTTCGGCGGACGACACCCCCACTTCACGCATTGAAGCGAAAGAGAAGGAGGATCAGAAGACCGCAGGTAAAAGTGATTTTCATTCAAGCGGAACAAAATTTAAAGTCGCGTAAGAAGAAAACTAATGAAGGAGAAATAAACGGAATGAGAGGAGAAGAGCAAGAAAATGGAGGAGGTGGGGCGGGTACAGTGTGTGTATGGAGGAGGGGAGGGGAGGTGGGGGCGGGTGTGTGTGTGTTGGGTAGGGGGAGGGTTGTACCTGCTAATGTTCGGGGTGGATGGGAAGGGGGTGGATAGGGATGTTATTACTAATGTTCTATCTCACACCACAGGGACAACA
Source organism: Littorina saxatilis (assembly GCF_037325665.1). NCBI lineage: Eukaryota > Metazoa > Mollusca > Gastropoda > Littorinimorpha > Littorinidae > Littorina > Littorina saxatilis. The sequence continues at coordinate 38,220,290 of NC_090259.1, read as the reverse complement.
GATACAGATTAGAGGACGCTATACAGTGGAACCTCCCCATTAACACCCCCCTCCCCCCGCATCCAGTCACGCTTTGAATCCTTGAAGACAGTAGTCTTACAGATTTTCAAAAAGACGGAGAGAGTGTCGTTTTCTCATTTTTTTTAAGCATCTGAAAGGACGGGAGGGGAGGGGGGGGGGGGCGAGGGGGTTACTGTATTGAAGCCCTGTGTGACAACACTTTGCAACAACAGGCGGAAGATTAAAGGACGCTCTACATGTGTACTCCGTAATTTCGGCCCTATTAGTAGAAAGATCAAGCGAATTTCAAAGGCACTAGGCGCACTGCCAAATTTTCTGTGACACTCAACAATTAGATTCTTAAGATTCATGCCAGTCCATATCCATGTAAAATTAACAAATAACACCCGAGTGTGGTTGAGTTCTGACAACAGTAGAATTGATAACAAAGTACCCCAACAATGTAAGAAACAGAAGGGAAAAAAACCACAGACACACGCACACAAATCCAAAACAACACAACAAAACAAAACAAAACCACTACACTACGTATAACTTTTTTTCACAGATAACTTTCATAACTTCATGAAAATAATTGGTTCACTTCGTCTTACATTTCTCTTCATTGTGTTAAATAAACAAGTTTTTTTTTATATATATCAAAACTCTTGGCATTTAGAAAGTGAAACAAAAAAACAAACAAAGCAAAATTCAGATTGAACACTTTTTACCATTTTTTCTCAATTTCTATAGGTTCTAAGACGTAGTGAGTTAGTGCTGATACAATAACATTTTCATACATTGTTCTGTATTTTGAGAATGTTCAGAAATTGAAAATGTAAAAAAAAACTTCACAAAAGATGTCTTAATCTCCAAAAATCTAGCATTTCATTGATTCAGTTCTCAATTTCACAACAACAATAAAATAAAAAATTGTTGATTAGTGAAATATATCGCGTCCTGAGGAGCTTCTTGGAAGCACAAACGTTATTAATCGGTGTTATTTTTTCTTTTCTCTTGTTATAAGAAAGAAATACTGGGGTTTTTTTTCGCCAAGTTTATTAGTCAAACATACATTGACTGTACTCCTTTGTCGTTTTGTATTCAAACATATTTATTATGGTGAAATTCGCAGAAACTAAAACACACACACATTTTGGTCAGAATGCCCCCCCCCCCCCCCTCCCCCCCCCCTCCTCCCCACTGACTCACATACAGCAAGCTTTAGGTATAACAAAACAAGACAGGTTATTTTGGGGAACGTTCAATTCAGGACAATACAACAGGTTCACAAGAACCGGCCTCGGCCTAATATTAACAGGCTTTTAATTGGACAACCAAGAGATACAATAGACGAAAATAAAGAAATGTTGCTTTGACTTATCTTAGAATGTCACCAATATGGTCGTAGCAGTGATCAGACAAATGTAGGTATGTTTTGACAAAACTCAGACGTGGAGTCTGAATTGTACACTTTTCAGTCCCTCCTTCGTGGCATTCACTCAACACACACACACACACACACACACACACACACACACACACACACACACACACACACACACACACACACACAAGTGACACGCGCGCGCACAAAAAGAGAGAGAGAGAGAGAGAGTGAGACAGAGACTGACAGAGAGAGAGAGACTGAAAGAGAGAGAGAGACAGAGAGAGAGAGACAGACAGACAGACAGACAGAGATAGAGACAGACTATCACATCAAGTCAGTGAGTCAGCCAGCCATCATATATATAAACAAACAAAACTATAAACAGTCTTCGATCAAAAGACAACAAATAAGACTCCATTTAAGTGTCCAGTTATAATGCCTATTCCGTCCACAAACTATCCTTTGATTTGAATTTAATCACACCAGATGAACCTGTATTTAATAACGATAACTCAGACCACCACCACCACCACCATCTCTCTCTCTCTCTCTCTCTCTCTCTCTCTCTCTCTCTCTCTCTCTCTCTCTCTCTCTCTCTCTCTCTCTCTCTCTCTCTCTCTCTCTCTCCCCATTCCCTCTCCAGAAACAAACCCTCACCCGTAGAAATGTGTGTTAAATGTATGTACATATGTATTTATGTATGTGTATATATTTATATATATATGCATCAATGAATATATGTAAACATGTGTATTAAAAAACTAAAAAAAAAATAAAATAAAAAATAAGACACTGACCTTCCCCGCCAGTGATGCCAAACATCATGAGAATCAACACAGGTATCCACACCCTTCGCAACATCATCATCGTCGTCGTTGTCGTCGTCATCATCGTCGTTGTCGTCCTTGTCCTTGCTCCAGCCATCATCATCTGCATTTCTGCTCTTATTCCCTCACTCTGGACAGACTCCCACTTTTTCTCTCTCCTCGCAGTCTTATTTATAATGTATTTCTTGGTTATTTTTTCTTTCTATTTTCCTGTCCTTATGGTACCTTTTCTGTCCTATTTCTGGTCCTTTTTCTGTCTTCTTTTTAGTATTTTTACCTGCTTTTTCTGTATTTTTCTAAACTTGTCATAAACTTGACGCTGACACAATTCTTGACTGAAGTACCAGCGGCGTCAGTTTTTTTTTCTCACGTGCGTTCACCGGTTTCGTTTGTCAAAGAAGTATGTCCCAATCACTTGTTATTCTTCGAGAAAGCTGCATTGCTTTGCGTCGACTGAAAGGCTTATTTTGTCTCAAAAGTCATGGACGATTATCCATACTGTCGATCCGGTGTCCAAGTTAGCCGAAACCGGTAATTCACGAGACAACTTCGGCGTTACGAACTGTTCTTGTTGAACGAATAGACTGGAATTGCGCTAGTATCTAGTTAGGGAAATGATTATATTCAGGTCACATAGAGTGTCACCACTGAAAAGTAACGGAATCTTATTCAAACAAGCGAAACGACTCCCTTTCACAAAACGTACGCCACAAAGTAGTCTAACACTGAAACTGGTGAAATTCGTGTCTCGGTCAAACGCCAACACAAGTAAGTTCGTGTCCGTGCGTCGAGTCATCGGGGATCCAGAGAACTGCGAACAGAGCTGTATGCAAAACTTCTCAGGTCAGTAAAAACGCGCTTGCCAATGTTAGAGTAAAGCTCCGCACAGAATTGTATTGATCCACACACAGTCTTGATTTCCGTGGCTCTCACTTGATGAGCAAATCCAGCTGATTTTCGACCAAAAAGAAACACAGTTCGATGACGATTTTAACATCGAACAGCTGGAAAAAAAACCACACACACTTCCAAGTTCAGCGACGTTATTGATAAGAACTCACTTCCAAAAGTTACTGTTCCGAAGCCTGACAACTTCAGAAGTTCACAAACTTTTATCAAGAGAAGTTCAGCCACTGGATGGCTTCTGTTCTGTGACGAAGCTGATTAATCCAACACAATCTAATCCACTCCGTTTGTGGAAGAAGAAGAATGAGAAACCGTGAAAAAAATCACCGGACACACAGCAAATTTGTCACCCAATCGAAAACACAGCATGGGTAAGTCAGTTCAAGCCATGGTAAATTCCCAGACAGGCATGTATCACTGTATAATATTATCCACTACCGTGACTGCAGGGATGTGTCACACTCTCTCTCGCAGACAGAGGGGGTGTGCCTCCGAGTGAAGCGAACCCTCCAGGGGGGGCGAGGGAGGAGAGGGGTGCGTACGTCGCTGACAACAAAAATCCCCACTGCGTTCCCTAACTTTTTCTATCAGAGCGTTCGCGCGCGTGTCTTCTCCTGTTCGTTACTGCGTACGTGCCGCAGCGTGGAATATGCTAGCCAGAGCGCGTGCAGGGGCAAAAAGTGAGGAACGGATGCGAGCAAACTGAGCGAGAGCACGCGCGCCGGCGACGGAAAGTTTAATCAGCCAATCAGAAGCGAGAGCGGTCTTCAGTGCGACGTGGAGCCAAGACTAGACTGTCGAGTGTGGGTCGTTTGCTGAGCACTGAATGGTAAAGTGGTGGAGTGTGTGTGTGTATGGAGGGGGGAGGGAGGGGGGGGGAGAGAAATGTTGCTTGATATTCTAGAAGTGTGCGAACTTTGAGGGGAAGCATTTATCAACCTGGCTTGCACAGGCGTGAAATGGTATTACACTAACAGCCGGCTTCGCGATAGTAGATGATGATGATGATGATGATGATGATGTATTAATGTATAGCTTCCCATTCAGTCCTTGCTGCAGTCGAAAGTCAAGTTTTGAATTCTGTCTGATAAGGACTGACTCCTTGTCTCTGTGAACTGTGACAAACCCTGACTGCAGCTTGGAAAATTACATTGTATTTCCTGTACCCAAAGTCACTATTATTCTCTTACCATTTACTTGGAGGAGACAGTTTCAGTACAATGCGGAATACGGAAAGTTTATTGGAATTGGCCTAAGGACCCTGTTCATGGGCGTACAAGAATCTGCTATTGCCTCGATAACCAACTTTGAAAGTGCAGCTCATTTTGTAAGACAGCGCGTTTTAAAACTTGCGGTAGTGGTTTTCTTGCTTAAAAATGACTGATTGTCAATATTAGCTTATTGTTTGCATCAGCAAACGAAGCTATCCCAGGCATATTTTAATGAACAGTAGCAGCCAGCTAATCTCAAGTCTCAAGTCATGGCGGACTCACACGCACACACACATACACACACACACACTCACACACACACACACATTGACACACACACACACACACACACACACACACACACACACACACACACTGACCGTGCAAAATGACTGACGCACGCACGCGGCGGCACTCTGTGACTGACGAACACACAGTGACACATGTATAGTATACTGACACACACACACCACGACACTGGGACACACACACACACATCATACACACACACACACACACACACACACACACACACACACACACACACACACACACACACACACATGATATTTAGAATGCGTTGTTCATGAATGTAGGCAACCAACGGAAATCCCATGTAAATGGTATTGTCATCATTTTCACGAGTTTTCATTCACAAGCACCTGGTAAATAAATCTCATGTTCCCCGGGGAATAAATCCCCGGTTACCATAGTTGCAGGAAGCCCTATTACATGGATAATCAAAAGCAAACCCAATAGAAACGCTCGAGGATTCTTCGGCTCTTTTCATTGGCGTTTCCCCAGACCTAAACAGACGACAAGACACTGCTTTGCAAAGTTCCAAAAACCAACTGGCAAACTGGCAAAAGTAAACAAAAAAACAAAACTACTTCAATAAATTCGTCACAAACAAATGAAACCTACCGATATGTCATGTCTTCTTACAAAGTCATGGAGTGCGTGTATCTTTGTGTGAGAAACACGAACGTCAAGTTCAAGTCAAACCAATTGACCCCTGAGATGACACACACATTTTGACCCGTGCACAAGACGTTGTATCGATAAACGAAGCACAAATAAGAAATAATGATAAAAGCAAAGAAAATAGCAACAAGATATGCAAACATCTCACAAAGCCGAGCAAGCAGATTGACAGGTCTAATGAAAAACAAAGAGGTACTGAGTCGGAAACAAGATCGCGATTCTTTCCTTCGCTGCACGACGCAAATCTTCTGTGACCTTTGACTCAACGTAGCTTCCACATTCGATTACTAAGCTTAATACTCACAACTGAAAGCCGAGGGAGTGGAATACCGAGATGAACAAACAGAACTGTGCATCCTCAAACCTGACATATTCATCCCAACATTTTATGAACTCTAAAATACAGAAAGTTGCTTTCACACGCCAGCTTTGATTGCCAGTGGTTATCCGCACGGAACTCGTGTGGTTATCAGCACGGAACCCGTGTTTCAAAGCATGGCTCCCTGTGTTGATTGTTATCTTATTTTCTCACTACCAAAATGATGACAAAAACGATGTTTGGTGGTTTGTTGTCAGACCAGCTTTTTTTGTCGGTCCTCGGGGGGCATATCGACTTTTGTTTCATATTTATTGACCGCGGCCTTCGGCCTTGGTCAATAAATATGAAACAAAAGACGATATGCTCCCCCTCGGACGACAAAAAAGCTGGTCTGTCAACAACCCATCAAACATCTTATATTGTCATCATTTTCACGAGTTTTCATTCACAAACACCTGGGAAATAAATCTCATGTTCCCCATGCAATAAATCGAGGTGGTGATTGGGTTTGAGCTTTCAGGTGAAACGTGGATTGTCAAAGTAAAAGCCAATCAGGCTGATTGTTTGATGTGTGGAACCATCGCGGCTTTGGATTTGTGTTTCCGAGGACAACGATTGTAAGCATTCACTCTCAAAGACCCAATCAATGTTGATAATTACCGCGGCGACTCATGGTCAATTTGCAACTTATCTCTGTAATCGCAAAATCCACAACGAAAAGTCATAAACACTTAAAAAGAAAAGAAATATGCTCAACACTTACTGAACTCACACGTATGATCGCAGCTCTGTACATTTTCAGACTGGAAGAAAAGCGTCAACAAGCTACGTTTGACGTCACATACAAGGTTGACGTGTTATCTCGAGCTACTGTGACGATGCTTTGTGGCCCGGAGTTGGATTCTAAAAATTCGTCTCCCTGTGGGTTATTGTGCATTTTGTTGCACAACCAAAATGATGACAAAAACGATGTTTGGTGGCTTGTCGTCAGACCAGCATTTTGTTGTTGGTCCTCGGGGAGCATATCGCCTTTTGTCTCATATTTATCAACCGCGGCCTTCGGCCTTGGTCGATAAAGATGAAACAAAAGACAATAATTTTATGGTCCCCTTGGACCAACAAAAAAGCTGGTCTGTCAACAAGCCACCAAACATCTTATAATGTACGTCACACTCGCGACCTCCACTGCAACATATCACTTGGCTCATTTTGACTGGTCCCGTCTTTGGCAATAGATTAAATTGGTCAATTTGTCTCGCTGCTGGGGTCATGGATAATTACACCCCCGGTATAGGGGTGTGTATAGGTTTCACTCGATGTGTTTGTTTGTTTGTGTGTTTGTTTGTGTGTTTGTGTGTTTGTGTTCGCAAGTAGATCTCAAGAATGAACGGACCGATCGTCACCAAACTTGGTGAACAGGTTCTATACATTCCTGAGACGGTCCTTACAAAAATTGGGACCAGTCAAACACACGGTTAGGGAGTTATTGGTGGATTAAAATTATCCAAGGACTTATAGAGGCACACCCCCGTTGGTCAAAGGGAAAAACCATTCTCACTGCCACCAACTGAGAAGGTTATTTCCCTTTGACGGGGGTGTTTTTCCTATCGGAGGAATTTCTTGTTTATCTTATTTTGTGTGCACAGCAAGGAAGACGAGCCTGCATTATATTGTTGGTTTGTGTTCTCTGTGATTAAGCTCATTTTGAGGTTTTCGCTGGAAGCATGTGGTGCTAGATTGTTACCTTTCTTATTGTGTTGATCCAGCATTATACTCTGCATGACGTGAAGGTGCCTGCATGCACATCTGAAATCACTCCACATCAGGAATGAAGTTCTGGTTGGTTCATTCTTAATGCTTTTAATTCTTAATGCTTTTAATTCTTAATGCTTTTGTACACATGCATGTATCTTTCTTTTGGAACATTTTTCTTGCAATTTTTTCTTCACTGCTTGTGTTAGTGTTTGCACTGCAGGTACTTGCGCTTGAGCAGCATGCAGGTCCTGCGTCTGCATGATTCTGAGGCACATTCATTGGCATTCAATGTTATATTGCTTTAATGATTGCATTATTCTGTCATTATTTCTTTAAGTTTGTTATTAATCTGGTGTTTAACAATTACAAAATTAGATTCAGGATGCACTATTCAATTGCAAATGGTGCATGTCTACATGTGGACTTTGCACTCAGTCGGCTGTTTAATGTTTTGTTTATCACTATAATCAGTCTGGTCGTTTTTGTCAAAAGCGCTTCTTAGACTTTGGAACATATAACCATTATGGGGTTCAATCTGCCTGAACCCTCACTGTTTAGTGCTCTGACCTTTTGTTGAACGCTACGTTCAGCTTTGCTTGACAGACCAGTAGGCAGCAGTGATGTTGTTTATAATACACATCTATTTTGTTTTCACTGTTATTGGAGTTCTGTTTCCCATGGCGGTTAGTGGTTTTGGCAGTGTTAGATACTTTGTTTCTTGGGTCGCAGTTTTTCTATTGTAAAATATATGGGGTCTCTATATCGCAGTGGAACTCCCCCAAACAATTTTTAGTGTTTTGCAAGACCCCCAAATTTGTATGTCTTTCTCTTTTTAAGATCTTGATTGTTAATTTTTTAATTTTTTTTATTTCAATTTTTTCAGGCGAAGTTGACAAAAATAAAAATGAATAAGTACAGAATGTATGATATGATTAGACACAATAACATACATTGGCAGAGTAATTATACACAATATAAAATGTAAAACATGAAAATATTATTGGTTAAATAAATTGTTATACATTGCCCATTTTAGAGTAAAATTATGTTCCCTCATTTCAATTTGATGTACATATCGGTCAACTTTATATTGGTAATTAATATAATTACAAAATGCCAAAAGGCGTGGTTTACATTTATTGAAACGACATGTGTACATAAAATATTTGGCATGTAGCAACAAGATTGATTGTTAATTTTGTTTGTTCACAACATCTGTAAATTTATCTATGTTTTTAGACTCCTTCCTTTTCCTTTTTTTTTAGACCTTGATTTTGTATTCAGATATTTTGTAAACAACCTCTGTAAATGTACCTGCATTTTAAGACTTCTAGGTTTCAATTCTTGTTTAAGGTTCTTGATCAAAATCCTCAGAAAAAGTGTTTGTTGTCCTTAAAGGTGATATATGTGGATGAATTATGGGTCAAAATCATGGCACCTGAGAGAATAAGACACATTGACACGAATAAACAACTTTCATCCTTAGGTATGATTTATGGTTCGGAATTAGTCTCGGTCAACTTTTGTACGTTACTAGTCTTACGAGTGAATAGTTGTTAAGGATTTGGTCGAGAACAAAACAGAGAATAACGGCATCGATGCTGAATCGATCTCATAATATAATGTATATGACCCCCGTGGGCTCTCGAGAAAAGACATATGACACAAGACATAAGATAATTTATTGTCCATACAATTTAAACAATGGATGGAAAAGTTTGGTTAGTCTACTCTTAAACAACCACAGTATTTACACGAGCGAGCAGACAAAGGTCGCGACTGTGTCGCGCCCGAGAGCACCAACCACTATCACTATAATAGTATATAGTCTTACGATGTCAGACTGACTTTTGCATCAAAATGATGCTGACACTCATGACTGAAGTGCAGACTGCACGAGTGTCTCCGGAAAACACGCAAGAAGTATTATTTCCGCCAATACTCTACCGACAGTCGAAGACAGTACATGTTACAGCGGAAGATATTCACAAAGGGAATTTCCGTCATGCAACTGTTACTAATAATTATTACTGAACTGGTCTTTCTCAGTGTTGGAGGAAGACAGCGTAAACTGTGATATAATTATTTTTGATTGCACGTAAAAATTGCAGAACACACTGAAAAAGATGTACCACTGCGATACGGTCCCGGATAGCGTAAACTGTGATATAATTATTTTTGATTGCACGTAAAAATTGCAGAACACACTGAAAAAGATGTACCACTGCGATACGGTCCCGGATAGCGCATATAGGCTGTGGGGACGATAACACAGAAACAAAACAAAATAACAACACAACACAACAACAATCAACCAACCTCTTCTATGAACTGCTGATTATTTGTGATTGCGGTTGAACCTGCCCTGGCGACCACCTCTTAATAGCGTTCACCTGCTTATTGCGACCACCCTCCAAAGAAACCCCAACGACGTTCTTTCTTAAATAATTCAACTTTCCATTACGAGCACCAGAGGAACTGTTTGAAACAGTGATTATGACTGTGTGTATGGTTGTTATACCCATTTTCATTATATATGAATGAGCTCTGAGCTTTCCTGGGGATTCATGATTTACAATACCGATACATGCAGTAGTGGGGACTTTAAGAGTAATGTTGTCCTGCGTAAAGAGTTACCGTAAAGATTTAAGGCCTTATTTTGAAATTATAATATATTCCATTAAACATTATTTTCAAAATAAGGCCTTATATCTTAAAGGCCTTACTTTTGGGATGTTTGACCCTTTGTGCCAAGGATACCGTGATTCTGTGCTTATCGTGGCTTATCTTATTGTGTCTGCAATATCAATAATATTTAAGAAGAAGAAAAGAGAAAAAGGCGGATTTTTAATGAAAACACGACTGGTCTGAAAATTACTTATTTATCGAAAGCTTTATGTCAATTAAGAAAAGCTAATAGCGTTCAGTTTTGTTGTTGAACTAGCTGCCTTTTTTGTTTGGTTGTTTGTTTGTGCTCTGGTTTGTTGTCGTTTCGTTCACCATGTAAATCAAGAACTATGGAAACTGTATGTATACATTATTGGACGGACTAAAATCTCATTTTCAGTTCCTTCTGACGTTAGAACTAAAGTATCAGGTAGCAGCAATCACAATGACTACTATCTGAAGTAAAAATCTATAATATTCACAGAGTCTCTCCCATACAGGCTGAATTACGGTCGAAGTTTATCTCTTCATTTCAACACAGTCTGCTCACTCTCCCCTCTCTCGTCAGGTGAACGGAACAAAGGGTTTTGCGCGTGCTTGTCTAAACCACGATTGGTCCTTTGTCTTGATTCAATGCAGTTGATTGGTTGGCCGGGGTCGGAGCAGGGGAGGTCACTTGCTCCCGCTGCCAAAGGGAGGTCACTCCCCGGGCACCTGTCATTGCCAAGAACGGTAACCGCAATCAAGAAAATTGGCGAGACGAACTTGGTTAGGTGAAGGCGCTTTGTAGTAAGTGTCGCAATTAATTCATCAGAGTTTCTGGTGGTTTCAATGACGAAGTGAAGGACAAAATAGAATACGTTAACAAATATTTTGATTTTTGTTGAGAATTCTGCAGTTAGTGAGAAAGTCGGTAAGTTAGTTAGATAGTTATTTATTTAGTTAGTTAAAGGCTACCATATTCGTAGCGTTCATTAATTAATTCATAATTGTTTACATGTGCCAATAATGTTATAAAACTGTACTTAAGGGGATATAATAACGATTGGCTGTAGCTTTCGAACACAGAAAAAAATATTTCAGTATTGCAAAGTGTCGAATGTAAACAGAACAGTCTCAAAGTGAAAGTGGATGTTTTCCGGAAATTGCGCAGGCGGAAATATACGATCTCTCACAGCACATATTCGCAAGAATAAGGCCACAGGCTTCAGCTGACAAGCTACAAGTGCATCTACTTTTCTAATAGGCTTATGTACTCACGTGTCCAGCAAAACTTTGGCGAGTTCAGTATCCCCTTTGTACTTGGTTCTCAATTTGAAGCGATGGGCCTCTGACGAAAACAATCTTTCTTTCAGCGTGACCCAGCGCTGGTGCTGCGTGGTGATGAAGCAAGGAGTCCACTTTCTCTTCTCAGCAGATTTAGTGGCCTTGACAGCTTTAGACGGGTTTACTTCTATCTTGTTTGCCATTGTACGCAACCGCGCTTTGACTGTCTCCGACGCCATCTTTTGTTTACGAAACGTCACGAAGTGACGTCAACTGTCTAAAAATAGCCCCAGTCCTGGAGAACTGTTGCTAAACAATGCAATAAAGAATTAATGATTTCTCGTAATTGGTAAGGACTTCAAACCTAAAACTTTGCAGGAAGCTTAATTTATACATCCCCGCAACGATGGGAAAAGCCCTGGAAGTAATTAAACTAATTAAATAGGACTATATATGTCAGCCTTTAATCAGTTAGTTACTTATTTACCTAGTTCGTTAGTTCGTTCGTTCGTTCGTTTGTATGCCAGACGTTGGCCCGTAGATTCCCTAGTTCACTAGTTCATTCGTTCGTTCGTTCGTTCATTGCGAAATTAGTTGGTTAGATAGTGAGTACGTTGTTATGTAGGTAGATGAGAGGTTATCAGTTGTCTATATAGGGATTATAATGTAAGTGAGGGTGTCAACATTAGACAAAGAAAGGCAACAGTTGCCCAAGTTGTATGTGACACAATCGGTGTCGTAACGTTGTGTTGTGTCACAACTAAACCTTCTAAACACATACCTTGATTGGTTGTTTTTTTATTCTCAGCTTTATGAATACAAGGAAACACGCATTGAATAATGTGCTTACTCCCTCACTCATCAACTCATTCACTCCCTCACTCACTCACTCACTTACCCACTCACTCACCCACTCATCCACTCATTCACTCACCCACTCACTCGCTCATCCACTCAATCACTCATTCACTCACCCACTCTCTCACTCACTCGCTCATCCACTCAATCACTCACCCACTCGCCCATTCACTCACCCACTTACTCACTCGCTCATCCACTCAATCACTCCCTCACTCACTCGCTCATCCACTCACCCACTCACTCACTCACTCATCCACTCACTCACTCACGCACTCACTCACTCACTCATCCAATCAATCAATCACTCAATCAATCACTCACTCAATCAATCAATCAATCAATCAATCAATCAGTCAGTCAATCGATACAAACCGCATGACATCAGAGTAGCGAAAGTACCCGTATTTGACTGTTTCGTACTTTACGACCGAACAGGCCTCGACACCTATCAGGGACATTCATCTGGTGATATGATATATTTCGGACAGTTGAAAGTTGAGACAGCAGAATTGGACTGTCAGTGTCCAGAAGTCAACCGGTCATGGACAGACGGACAAATAAAACGGATAAACCTCTTGCAATAAAACTAACTTCCAATGAAAAAAACTACCTTTCACAGCAAAATGATGTCAAAGAATGAAAAAGAAACTTTACACAGTTGAGAGTTGAGACAGAACAATTGGGCTTTCGTCATCCCGAAGTCAGCCGGTCATGGTCAGATCTAAATGAAACGAAAAAACCTTTTGCAATAACAGCACTAAAGGAAAGTACCCTCCCTCAGTTCACAGCGAAATTATGTCAAAGAATGAAAAGGAAACTAATCTTGAACTTTTAAACTCTCCCTGTCCTTAGTTGTCAAGCACAAAAAGTTCGCTGTTCCTTCTTTGAGAACAATTCTTTTTTTCATCCTAAGACGGCCGCGATTCTTGCCAGCCGACCTTCCCTTCCTTCCTCTGGGCGCGCGGTGCATGACGGGTGGTCACGTGACATGATGGATAGAGCGACAGCTCTGCAGAAAGAACACTTCGTTATTTTGTCAGAGCGTTACAATCTAAGCAGCGTCTCTCGGGCTCTCCCTCTCTCCCGCAACAAGTGATTGCCTGGGGTCCAGAGGGGGCATTGCTGGATTTCTGTTTTCAACTTTCTATTTTTCTTTTCTTTTTTTCTTTTTTCGTTTCCTTTTTCTTTTCCCCCCTCTCGTCCTTTTGTTGAGCATTTTCGTTTTGTATTTTGGGCTAGGGAGCCGAGCATAGAGATTTGTCAACAAAAAAAAATCCAGCCAATCGTGTGCAACATTGTGATTGATTTCATATGCACGTGGGGCACCCTGGGAGCAAAATCCGAAAAAGGATAGAATGCACTACATTCGCTAATGTAGATTGATTTATTTCTGTTCGAACTTTGTTCTCTTAACCCCTTATATTTTGACGTCAGGCATAAGCAGCATAGAAAGGTATCACATGGCAAAGGCGTCTGTAAACTGTTTTAGAAATACAGTACTACGATTTTTGATTGATGTGGTTGTTGATGTGAATGTCGCTCTTGTTTTTGTAAATCAACTAGATTTCAGACAGGCAAGAAACGTATAAAATGTTAGCTGAGTTATCAACTCGGTATTTGAAGGCAAATGTAGGGACGGTCTTATCCCATGTAAAAGACTGGCTAGATCTAAGGTTGTGAGCCGAACTCTTTTTACGAGTGTAACCGTGTGGCGATTTCATGTACTGTTGTCCCTCTCTTTTACTCCCTGTTTATTATCTTCCCCTGACCCAAGTTGTGTCTCCCGCTAGGATTATTGTGTGTTGTAGCTAATTGTAGGTGTGTAGGGAGGCTGGTTTCTTATTGGTTGATTGTTTGAACGGGTGCGCGCGTGAGTCAGAATAATAGCGTGGGCTAGAAGAGTACCCGGTGTGATTTCGAAGTGTGAAGACGTGTCAGTGTGCGTATCTTGGATTGTGATGTTTTAGTTGTAGTTGAACGATGTTTGTGTTTCTGTAATAATCAATGCAAGTAGTGTAGTTTGGGCCATTATAACTGTATTTTGGCGAAGGAGTGATTCGAGGATTGTTTAGAGACTTTGTGTGTGTGTTCAGTTGAACAAACTTTTTAGAGATGGGTTTATATCAGCGAAGTGACTTTCGACCGGGATCGTAATTCAAGTTCCGACGAGTTGTGTGCGGCTGTATATTAAGGAAGGAACTACACTGCTTTCTGGTGTACGTTAAATAAAAGTCACGTTATCGCAACCTCTGTCTTGGCGTCTCATTTATGCTTCCTGGCCTATTTCCCCCCTTTCCACTCCACCCTATCGCACGAGGCAGAGTGTGTCTTTCATTGTGTGAACAACAAACAAACAAACAAACAAACAATGTCACAACTTCTCAAGTACTCTAGATGACAAGCACCACATTGGCCACGTTAACCGAATGATTTCCTGAAGAGGTTTGCAGGGGCAATAACTCGATATTTTCCCCTTCAACGAATATTAGGGTTATCGTTTTTTATTGGACAAGCAAAAGGCTATTTCTATTTTTCGGGTTCAGTAAGTTTGGAGGAAAAGGCTCGGGCCCTCTTAAACCACTTACACTCTCACCCTCTCGCCATTTTCTCCTCAAGAGGGGAGACAACTCGTTTGAACTGGCGGTCTCAGGGGAGATAAGCCAACACTTGTTCAGAACCTTGTTGAATTTGTCCATCGATTGGCGCGACGGTGGCTTGAATAGCGCGCTGATCGCGACCACTGAAACTGACAGGCACGCGGCGGCGTTCTCTCACGCGCACACAAAGAGCGCGTGCTAGTGAAATGGACACGAGCAGACAAGTCTTGCTGTTCTTTTCAACTCCCGCTGTTCTTGTTCGGGGACTTTCGATCTTTTTTTGGCAAGCAATATACTCCGGGGTTATTTTTTGAGTTGTGTGTGGGTATGACACGTTTCTTATCTCTTTTTTGTTTCTGTCTCTCTTTTTTTGTGTGGGTATAAAACGGTTCTTCTCTTTTTTTTTTCTCTGTATTTTTCTCTCTTTCTTTTTGTGTGTGTGCGTTGGAATCGAAACAATTTTGTTTTGAGAGAGAGGGGCGGAATGATAGGGAGAATAAAATGTTGGGACATTAGTTTTGGCTGCTAAAAGGTCACAAGAGCGTGGGGATCGGGGTTAATCTGAAATGTACGACATCTTTGTGTCACATAAATACGCCTGTTTTTTATGCTTGGAAGGAAGTCTGTGAAATTGTTACTTGGAGACAAGTAGTAACACGTGTATGTTGCACACAATCGTGACGCGAACTGCTGTGGCGTTTTGTGGGATCTTGGCTCTGGGATATGCGTACGTGACCTTCATGTCACATGTGTGAAAAAGAAGTTCTGATCTTGAAAAAAAAGAGAACGTATCCGTCTCCTCCTCCTCCACCCCCTCCTCCTCCTCCTCCTCATCATCATCATCATAGTCGTCATTTTCGTCGTCGTTCTCCTGCTGCTACTGCTGTTGCTGCTCCTTCTCCTCTTCCTCCTCCTCCTCCTCCTCCTCCTCCTCCTCCTCCTCCTCATCGTCATCGTCATCATCATCATCATCATCATCATCATCATCATCATCATCATCATCATCATCATCATCATCATCATCATCATCATCATCATCATCATCTCTATCCATCGACTGAGCCAGTAATCGGTGACACCCGAGGACATACGAAGCAGAAACTCTCATCCTCAAGGCTGTTAGGCGGCCGTCGACAGAAATCATGCAGGAAAGCTCAACATCGTCCACTCCTTGACGTTGTCCGGCTAGCACTTGCGTTGTCCCTCGCGTCTTCGTCCTTCTTGGGCAGTGCCTTGCGTCATGGTTTGGAAAGCGTTTCATGCCTCATGACGTGACTAAGTATAAACCACGCCAGCTTCGGTCGCCTGACGGTTGTGAGGAGAGGTTTTGGCGGACTCAAGCGGTTTCTGACCAATCTCTGCACATAGTCCTTTCATGTTTTGTGCTCTCTGTATGAGGTACGAAGCAATTTCTTCCTAGCGCTTGGTTTGGAATGCCTGAATTCGTCTTTTGTAGTCAGCCGTAGAGCAAAATGAGGACAACTAGAAATCTGAAGAGCTTGGATTTCGATTGGAATCTAGCGTTGCTGTTCTATACCATGTTCAGTCTAGCAGTCGTTGCTGTGGCTGTGGCAATCTGGATGCGGATTTCCATGAAGGTGCTATCGTTGAAATAGGCCACTTTTTCACTGAGGGGTATTGGTAGTTGGTATGTATTATTGCCCTTGGTGTTGATGTTGACACTGGTGGTTTCTTGCTGTTCGCCGTGACCGTGGAACTTCAGTAAACTGACTTCCATACAATATTATATACACTGACTATTGCAACGAGCATTGTCTAGATGGATTCATCAAAACAAAATCATACGCTTGACAGAAAGCAGGCAAGGTGTTAAATTTTGGTATGCGTCCAAGTGGAGGGATGGCTTTATCATCAATAAAAGCATGGACATATATGAGATGGTGGTTCGAATCATTTATACGGGGAGAACCGTGTCTTTAAACTAGCAAGGATTGAATCCTGGAATACATACGAGTAGGGCAAAGAAGGGCGGTGCAATGCTTCACGTTTGTCACATTCAGCGGGTGTGTTGTGTTATACCGACGACACCGTATTATTATCAGCTGTGTCAAGTTCGTAATATCCACGTTGTTAGACATAAAGACAGCGTGGGGTTGCGTGTTGAAACTGACGATGAATGTCCGTTTGTTAAAACTGACGATCGATGAATGTCCGTTTGTTGAAACTGACGATGAATGTCCGTTTGTTGCAACTGACGATGAATGTCCGTTTGTTGAAACTGACGATGAATGTCCGTTTGTTGCAACTGACGATGAATGTCCGTTTGTTGCAACTGACGATGAATGTCCGTTTATTGCAACTGACGATAAATGTCCGTTTGTTGAAACTGACGATGAATGTCCGTTTGTTGAAGCTGACGATGAATGTCCGTTTGTTGAAACTGACGATGAAGTGTCTGTTTTGCTGTTGATGTCTGTTGCTTCCGAGTGCAGTTGCATCTGTCTGGACATAAGTGCCCAGTGTGTGTGTGTGTGTGTGTGTGTGTGTGTGTGTGTGTGTGTGTGTGTGTGTGTGAGAGAGAGTGTGTGTGTGTGTGTATGTGTGTGTGTGTGAGAGAGTGTGTGTGTGTGTGTGCGCGCTCGCGCGCGCGCGTGTGTGTACGTGTGCGCGCGCGTGTGTGTGTGTGTGTGTGTGTGTGTGTGTGTGTGTGTGTGTGTGTGTATGCTTGCGAGGGGTACATGCGTGCACGCGTACGTTTTTCTCAGTGAAATTCACCTTGTATCAACAACAACAAAATAATAAAGAGAAAAAAAAGCTTTATCCAAGGGCTGACGCAAGTAGAACCAAGACTGAACAAGTCGCGTAAGGCGAAAATACAATATTTAGTCAAGTAGCTGTCGAACTCACAGAATGAAACTGAACGCAATGCCATTTTTCAGCAAGACCGTATACTCGTAGCATCGTCAGTCCACCGCTCACGGCAAAGGCAGTGAAATTGACAAGAAGAGCGGGGTAGTAGTTGCGCTAAGAAGGATAGCACGCTTTTCTGTACCTCTCTTTGTTTTAACTTTCTGAGCGTGTTTTTAATCCAA
>NC_090259.1:38197422-38199754 GCF_037325665.1 Littorina saxatilis | reverse complement strand
GCGCGCGCGCGCGCGTGTGTGTGTGTGTGTGACATCGTTACATTTTGCCAGCATCATGACCAGACCACGGCCCAGTAGCTAAACGGAACTCTTGCAGCTCTGGTCATTGACAATCGCAGTTGGTCAGCCGTCAAAGAGGCTGTCAGCCAAGCCCATTTTCACGGCCACGGATTACACAATCACTTCCCCAATCAAACACCGATTCTTCCATGTTGGACGTTTCACCCTGGGATAAGCCGATGGACAGATTCCACACCGCAGTTTCTACACTGGTTTATTGTTCGCTCAATTAGTCACTGGCACAATTAGTCAACGGGGGCTAACGAGGTTTTGAAATCACGTCCGAGAAGCGAAATCCCGCTATGGTGCGAGATAATGTTCAGCTGGTCTCGGTGTGTGAAATTATGTTCTGTTAGTGTTAAGTCTCGGCTTGCCAGCTGCTGCTCCTTTCTGGCTCGATTGGGTGCCATGCTATGCTAACTTGCTTTTGTTTTTGTTTTTTGTCTCCAGAACTAGTGTCTATTTTGGGACATGACGGGGTTATATGCCAGGTCGATGGGGTGGTGACAACGATTTACTAATGTGGGACGAACATTATTCTGTTCTAGCTTTTGAAGTTGCAGCGAGATTAACTGAGAATGATGAGTTTATGTTCTGTTTCTGTCATTTCTCGAAGAATACTGGGTTAAATGTTGACAGATATCGAGGTTTTGATGAATACTTTATTAATTTGCATGATGCTCGATATTTTAAGACGAGAGAGTTTGTGATTTACACATTAATTGAACATTATTTGTTAATGCCAGCACACATACGCACACACTCACGCACGTACATACGCACGTACGTACGTGCGTACGTACATACACGGTTACACGTGAGACACGCACACACACACACACACACACACACACACACACACACACACACACACACACTCACACACACACACATACACACACTCACACACACACACTCACACACACACACACACACTCACACACACACACTCACACACACACACACACACTCACTCACACACACACACACACACACTCACACACACACACACACACACACACCTTTACAAACAAACACACACACACACACACTCACACACACACACACACACACACCTTTACAAACAAACACACACACACACACACACACACACACACACACACACACACACTCACACACACACACACACACACACACACCTTTACAAACACACACACACACACACACACACACACACACACACACACACTCACACACACACACTCACACACGCATGCACACACCAACAAACATTGATAACAAAATAATGTCTAAGCATGAACTGAATACTCTAAGACTGAACGGATTTAGGGAAGAAGAAATGAATCCTTCGAAATACATGCGCATAAACAATCGCAATTACCCATTCACACTTTTTTTCTCTTCTTTTTTAATGCGACCATCCTATTGCCACTCAAACAGAAAACAAGAGTATAAAATAGATAATAATTCAGGTCGTTATGACCATTGGTTGGTAGTTCAGGACATATATATCTCATTATGACAATTCACAAATGGCGGCCTTCCTTCATCCGGGTCATTCAAGCGTCCAGCCTCGATGTGATGCTTGCTAATTGTGGCCGAGCCGGGTGATTAATTGATCTTTGTCTTCATGCGCAGTTCGCTCCCTTGGGGATGACACCATCGCGCCATCTGGGGGGAAGGGGCGCAACTGCAAATTGGCTTTTGTTGTCTGGGACGTTCGAGAGTGAGAAATCCTCCACCTCTTGAGCCGTTTAATTTCTTTGTAACTGGAGTTAAAACAAAAGCGTGTCAGTGGTGGTGAGGTGAGTGAGTAATAACATGAGAGAGAACAGTCTGCTGGCATTGAAGCAGGTTTCAAAGTCACAGCCCTCTGATGAAAACAGTTCGGAAGACCATCTCAGTCAGACCTGTCTCTAGGTTTTTACATAGAATAAGACGATAATATTAAATGCACAGTGAAATAAGTTGGACTTACCATCTTAGATCTGCCAAGAGATAAGACTATCTTTCAACTTAGATACATACCAAACATTCAACACCGGCACGGTTGGCCTAGTGGTAAGGCGTCCGCCCCGTGATCGGGAGGTCGTGGGTTCGAACCCCGGCCGGGTCATACTTAAGACTTTAAAATTGGCAATCTAGTGGCTGCTCCGCCTGGCGTCTGGCATTATGGGGTTAGTGCTAGGACTGGTTGGTCCGGTGTCAGAATATATAATAATAATAATAATTCTCTTTATTTATATAGCGCCTTATCCGAAGTTCAAAGCGCTTTTATGCCGTGTGAGAT
>NC_090259.1:38184922-38189922 GCF_037325665.1 Littorina saxatilis | reverse complement strand
ATACATGTGTGAGAAAGAGTGTGTGACGTCATCTGCGCGCGCGTGCACAGGCAGCGCGTGAGCTTTAGCGTAAGATGTCCATATATGGTGAGGCGGATGGGGCAGAAAACGCCGGCCGGCAGCGGAAGTGAGATTTCTGGTGTGAGAGCGGCCATCTTGAAACTGGGAGAAATGCCGGTAGCTTCGAATTTCGCTTGTTTTCCAAAGAAAAAGGGTGTGGGGGTACTACGTAATTTTCTGTCGTAGATTCTGGAAGTGCTCTGAATTTTATAAAAGGACAGGCTATGACTCATTAACACAAAAAAGGGGATACGGAATTAAGACTACTTTAATCAGGACAACTGACACACATTTTCAAACTCAAACAGAAAACTGGGACAAATTCTCGAACAGACAAAATCTTTCGAAAAAAAACCCACACCAATTATTTATGAAACGACCAGAGACTTATTACTTTCCGATTCCGATCCTACAACCAACGCGACACAGAAACTAACAGGTAAAAGAATGAGTTGACTACCCTCAAATAAGCCCTCGTGAACGACTTGACTAGAATGGTTTTCTCATTCAGTGCCAAGAATGTAAGCTGCACTTTATATTTTTTGGCGCACGTGCAAAAAGCATTGTAACAGCTCAGCGCTGACTAGACAAGTTCGCTGCATCTGCAATCATTGTGGTTGGACTTCTGCCATCACTTGTCTGTACTGTAGTGCACAATTCTGCTTGGCTGTCAAATTTACTTACATAAGGATTGTTTCTGTGTCTTTTTTGTTTAACCGGCAATCATTTTTTCAGCGTTTTGGGTCTTGATTATGACACCTTTTCTTATCACAAGCATTAGACATGTTTTGGGCATGTTACTGCACGTCTCATTGCAATATATATATATACTTTAAAATGTTTTACTGGCCAAAAGCACACATCTTTTTCCTGAATTCGGATTGAGAATATTCTGTTCTTTCTTCCCACACTCGTTATTTCGTTATTTCAAGCATACAATCAGGCTTGGTTCTGAACAATCTGGGAATGCCTATAGAATGGGTAGTACACTACACACCAATGACACTACAGCACAGACATAACCCAGAAAATAAGAGAAAGGAAGGAAAAGAACAGCGACATTATGAGAAGAGGGGAAACAATACGGAACCTTACAGAAGAAACACAAACAGAAAATCAAACGCAAACACCATACGTCTCTTGAATCAGGGTACAGCAAATGCTCATAGCTTTGGAATCTACAATGTGGACTTTCAAAAGGGAACGATATATAATTTGGAAACTTGTAGTACGGACTTCGCAAAGAGGGGATAGAAAGTAAGATGGTAAGAGGTTCCTCAGACTGCAGAGGGTGAACCATAGAACGAAATGTCCACGTGTGCGGCACAATCTTCTAGCTTCTGCATTTAAAACGAAGACTACCACAGAGGAAAGAAAGATGCTGCTTTATTGTTTCAAAACGTGTAGTTTAAGCCTGTCGCAAAGCCTTCACACACACAAAAATGCTGAATCCTTTATTCGACATTTGGGATGAAGACCATGGCCAAATACTTTCACCAAGGAAACAGCGAAGATTTAGAACTTATTAACAGGGGAAACCAAAGAGAATCCTGGCATCAAGAGTTGGAGCATTGACTATAGTTAAAATCCTGTCACATGGGGGCAACGGGTGCTAGCAGTTTTGAAATGTGACTTAGAGATTAGAGATTGCAGGGTGGGGAACAAGTAAAGGGGAAACAAAGGTGAACAATAGCATCAAGATATGGGGTGCTGACTATGGCAAAGAGACAGTCACATAGAAACCACGTGTGGGAACAGATTTGAAATTTGACTTAGAGAATATCAAAAAGAGGAGAAAGACAAAGAAGATACAAAATAAAAGTTTCTTTTTCTTACCTGGTGACGGGGTCGGCCGACGATTGAGGGGAAGACGGCCCTGGGGGCATCGTCTCCGGCGAAGCCGGCTTTGCACATGCCGGAGCCATTGTCCACGACCAGAGCAGCTACTTCGTCGTCGCACATGATGATGTGTGTTTGTGTAGGTAGTGGAACTAAAGTCCTTCAGCAAATCCTTCACAAAGGTTGGTATGGGTGCAAGAGCAAGCTACAAGTGACGATAGAGCCAGGGCGACCGCAGGGTTTTATTCTTCCAGGCTCGAAAAGTTTCTCGGAAATTCTGGCCACGGTCTGTGAGGGATTTCCCAAATATGGAGAGCGGCCCCTCTTCCTATTTGGTCCGATGAGGGAGGGAGGAGGGGGTTGGGGAGGTGGAGGGGGGGGGGAAGAAGGGAGGGGGCGGGGTAAGTGGCTGAGAGAGAGTGTGTGTGTAGTAGTGGGAGAATGGGAAGGTGATGCTTGTGGGAAGGGGGAGGGGCTTAGTGTAGGAACCGTACAGTGGACGTGCTGTGAGAGAGCTGGTGCCAGAAGATCGCAAAATCCCTCAGAATGTATCTTACAGCGCGCAATGCTTCTAAAGAGAGAGAGAGAGAGAGCGAGGGGGGGGGGCTATACAGACAGAGAATGAACGAGAGAGAGAGGGCTATACAGAGAGAGAGACAGAGAGGGAGAGAGAAAGAGAGAGAGAGAGAGAGGGCTATACAGAGAGAGAGAGAGAGAGAGAGAGAGAGAGAGAGAGAGAGAGAGAGCGAGAGAGAGAGAGAGAGAGAGATTCGCTAACATTATTTGCTATATGCTTGTAGAATATTGCAAAACTGCTCGTATATCTGTCCGAATTGCGCTGCTTTGTGTCATGGGTTAGCGAAAGGGAAAATAAGAATGGAGAAAATAGGAACTCGAACTCGAACACTTTATTACGGAAGTATAATAGCATTAGGTCCATAAATTATGGTCCTTTTTTTTACAGCTAGTCCCTAATACAATACAATACACACATAAAACGACGAACAAGAGTGAAGAATAAAACACACACACACACACACACACAAACACATACACACAAACACAAACTCACACACACGCGCACACACAAACACACACACACACACTCACACACACACATACACACACACTCACGTACACATACACACACACAGACACACACACGCACACACATACACACACGCGCACACACACACACACACACACACACCAAAAACACAAACACACACACACAAACACATCAAAGGGAAGAGCACTGGTCAGGACATTCTTTTGACAGTCTGTGTCATCCAGCAATCAGAATATCGCAAATCCTCTCGCAAAACTCACTATCTTCCCGCTCTTCTAGATTCGTGTATGTTTACAACAACAACAAAACAAGAGAAAAACATGGCAGGAATACCCCGCTATGTGATGCCAGAATTACGGCCTATTCCAGACTTGCCTGGTTTTTGTCTATGTGAGATCTGCCAGTGGCTTGAGTCAGCGTTCGTTCAGAGCGCGGGAATTCTGCTTTGCTATTCTAGCAGTGATGAACTGAGAGCGTGGTTTTTTGTGTGTGTATGTTGTGTATGACGGTCAAATAGCGCCAAAAGTGAAAAGTACTAATTTCACTTTGATATGACTGATTATCACTAACACTCAGTGTATATGTACTAATACAACTGAACAGTATCAATAGCATTCAGTTTTATTTTTCACTTTTGGCTCTACCATGCTGTCATACCAGCGCGAAACAAAATCGCCAATGCCTTCTGTGTTCACGGGCTGCAGCGCCCACGTATACTCGTCCTTTTGCACGCGAGGGTTTTTACGTGTATGGCCGTTTTACCCCCGCCATTTAGGCAGCATTAGTCCGTTTTGGAGGTGGGTTATTATTGTTTATTGTCTCTTCAGCATTTGAATGCTAATCGAGACTGCCGTTTTGTGGGATGTACGCTTGGTACTTCATGTTTCTATTGCCCAGAGAACGCTCTGACATGGATAGCAGGATCTTTTCCGTGCGTATTTGGCTATAAAAACGAAAGGAGGATAAGATATAAGGCACTATAGCAGGTCTACACATAATATGACCTAGGAGATCGAAATAATCTGGCGAGGCCGAAGTTTGAACACTCAAACTTCCACATGGGAGGCCAGTTTTGTATCTACTGGACTACTGCGCCCATTGATTTATTCATTTATTTATTTATTTGGTGTTTAACGTCGTTTTCAACCACGAATGTTATATCGCGACGGCGCCCATTGATGCATGCGGAGTTATATAAATAGGCCTAATTATTATTTTGTGTGGGCTTATGGTCGGAGGGCATACAAGCGCAAAACCTGACAATACTTGTATCATCCAGAAATACAAGCTATTCCGAATTTTTGTTTGTAAATACATGTAATAGTATAATTATTTACTGATAAATATAAGCATCACTTCCTTGTGGTTCACTTTTTGACTACTCTTTTTGAATCAACAAATGCACTAAAAGTAAACTTCACTGATATTACCGAATGATACTGATATTTCCGCAGTGATATTTGTAAATGTCAGTGATAATTTTTAATGTTTCAGTAATATAAGGATTTTTCACTTTTGGCGCTAGTGTGCCGTCATAGTTTGGCTTCCGAGCAGCATCTTCGGTGCTCCAGAAATGGTTCGCTTCTGCTGTCTGCATGCATAATACATCTTGCGATGTGCGATGTGCGAATGTGTGTCATAGTAGCCCAGTTTCTTCGGATAACAGAGAGTTCCTGTTTTCAGTGGAGTTTGCTGGCATTAGATTGAGCGAGTGAGGGAGGGAGAGAGAGTCTGTCTGCCTACAGTTTGTGTCTGTGTTTAATAATAATAATAATAAGAAGAACATTTATATAGCGCTAAATCAAAAACTTTCGTTAAAAAGGCTTGCTCTAAGCGCTTGACATCTAAACTAAAACGTCATTCACACTCTTTGCAATGATGTACAAGAACTTCATGTCACACTCTTTCATTCAGTATAGCACCATTCACACAGTTGTTATTCTGTACAAGACAATAAGTTAGTCTAACATTTAGAATGTTCATAAGATGAAACAAGAGAAAACCAGACTGATTAAAACAACTGCTTAGTACT
>NC_090259.1:38179922-38182422 GCF_037325665.1 Littorina saxatilis | reverse complement strand
TGCTGTCTGTCTGCTGTCTGTCTGTCTGTCTGTCTGTCTGTCTGTCTGTCTGTCTGTCTGTCTGCTGTCTGTCTGTCTTTCTGTCTGTCTGCTGTCTGTCTGTCTGTCTGTCTGTCTGCTGTCTGTCTGTCTGTCTGTCTGTCTGTCTGCTGTCTGTCTGTCTGTCTGTCTGTCTGTCTGTCTGTCTGTCTGCTGTTTGTCTGTCTGCTGTCTGTCTGTCTGTCTGTCTGTCTGTCTGCTGTCTGTCTGTCTGTGTCTGTGTCTGCCTGTCTGTGTGTCTGTCTGTGTGTCTTTCTGTGTGTCTGTCTGTCTCAGTCAGTCTGTCTGCTGTCTGTCTGTCTGTCTGTCTGTCTGTCTGTCTGCTGTCTGTCTGTCTGTCTGCTGTCTGTCTGTATGTCTGTCTGTCTGTCGTTATGTCTGTATGTTTGTCTGTCGATATGTCTGTCTGTCTGTCTGTCTGTCTGTCTGTCTGTCTGTCTGTCTGTCTGTCTGTCTGTCTGTCTGTCTGTCCACTTCAAAGACCAGTGGGTCGACGTACTGTAAATGTAACGTTTTGTTTTGTCAATGATTAAACGTTTCAATAACCTACAATTCTTTTTTTTTATTTTTTAAATAGTAATTTTTAAGTTCTCAATATGGAAAACCCTGCCTGCAAATTAAATACAACACATCGTGGGCAGCGTACAATCACTATGCCCAAAGACAGATAGCCAAAAGAAACAGGCTCCGGCGCTGCGTCCTCCCACCAGAAACCATCATCACAATCCATTCCCAAATTAGACGTTTGCGTGACCTTGACGATTTCAAGCGCCTGTTGGCTGCCAGTGCTTGTTCTGCAATTCCCCGTGAGTGGGAAACTCTGGCACCACTTTGTGCCACCCATCTTCTGCAGGCATGAGATCACGCTCCGGCACTTCCTTCACGAAGGGACGAACCCTTCTTTGCGTCTCGTCTAGCGCGCTATTCTGTAGACGCCGAGTAAAAGATGAAACAGTGTGTCAGTGTGGAACACTCGACTGTAAGAAGAGCGCGGTATTCATCATGAGTGAAATCACGGAAACAGTGCACGAACGAACGTTTATTACACATCGCTCTGTTGGTCTCCTTGCGCGCTTTTCTCAGGACCTCTGCTTAGGCTTACACCCGTCTATTCGTCCAATATAAGAAGAGCGAAGTTTCACCCTTGTTGTGGACAAGCTCGAGGGAAAGTCTTGCCTTTGGAAGCACCCGGCGGTTTGGCAGAAAATGGCAGCAACAGTTCCTGTTGTGTTCAGTCTTGCCATCGCATGTCCCTGGCATGGTCTAAATTTCAGAAACGCGGACAATGTTAAGCCTGTGCTTACGAAGTGTGAAAAGAGCAAGACAGCCTCGCTAGCTAGCCTCCTGTGTGTTTAACCGACGCTATTGAAAACGATATAATCTGCAACGGTGTGTCTGTAGTCCGATGTTTGGATGGGTAAATGATTGGATGCCGAATGGATGGGTGAATGGACGGATCGGTCGAAAGATTGATTGATCGATTGATTGATTGATAGATTAATAGATTGGTTGATTG
Source organism: Littorina saxatilis (assembly GCF_037325665.1). Lineage (NCBI taxonomy): Eukaryota > Metazoa > Mollusca > Gastropoda > Littorinimorpha > Littorinidae > Littorina > Littorina saxatilis. Next base: position 38,180,867 of record NC_090259.1, on the reverse strand, counting down.
ATTGATTGATTGAATGGTTGATTAATATATTGATTGATTGATTGATTGATTAATATTTTGTATTGATAAATCGATACATTTTTTGATTGATTGATTGATTAATGTTTGGATGGATGGATAAATGGATTGATTGATGGATGAAATGATGGATGAATGGATCGCTTGCTTGCTTGATTGGTTGGTGGGTTGGTTGCTTGATTGATTGCTTGATCAAGTGATCGATTGGTTAATTCTGCCTCAATGTTTATTTCCGGCGTTGTATCTGTCGCTTCTTTTGGTGGTGTTTGTTTCTTCTTGTTACAACGAGGGGATGGAGAGGAAAGGATGGGGGTGGGTGTAAGTGTTGAGGTGCAAACACTGAGGTTCAAGACTGGGGGGAGGAGTTTTTTTCACGACTTAATCCAAGCAGAGCGCGGGCGGAGCCCGCGCGTAGCGAGGTAGTTTTTTTTTTCATCTCCCAGCACTGAAATTTTTTTTGCCAAGTGGTGTCTGTCTGTGAACATTGTTCTAGAATTCATCTTTTAGCACAATATTAGCGACACTGTTTGGACAATTCTATTAAAATTAGGCGTACAAACTGATTTTGTTTCGGGGAATCCTCTCAGAGGATCAGAATTTTCATATAATATCATCGGAAGCTGTTACAACGGGAAAATGTGAAACTTTTGTCACTTTTTAACATGGAATTTCATCTTTGAGCGTTTCAAGCGGACTTTAATAAAATAGTTATTTGCGAATTAAGCAGCGGAAGACACTCACCGGTTCAACATGTGTATGGTCATTAAACCTCAAAACATTTCAGTAAGTGGTTTAGACAAACACCTCGGAAATGTGAGGGTGACTGGTTTGTAGCTGAAGAGTTTTTTTCTAAAGTGTGTTCTAAATACAAATGACGTACTGGTAATGATGTAATGAGTTGTTCTAATCTTGTTCTTGGAACTCTTG
>NC_090259.1:38169922-38174922 GCF_037325665.1 Littorina saxatilis | reverse complement strand
GGTTAGTGCTAGGACTGGTTGGTCCGGTGTCAGAATAATATGACTGGGTGAGACATGAAGCCTGTGCTGCGACTTCTGTCTTGTGTGTGGCGCACGTTATATGTCAAAGCAGCACCGCCCTGATATGGCCCTTCGTGGTCGGCTGGGCGTTAAGCAAACAAACAAACAAACAAACAAACCGACGGGCGCAATGGTCCGGCGGTTAAGACGTCTACTTTCAGTATGGAAGGTTCGTAGTTCGAATCCCGGCTGCCCTTGGTGGTATTGCCTATTGGGTTTAGGGTGGCCATTTCTGCGCGTCTTTCACACTCTGAACTGAAGCGTTCTACTTTTGAAAACACGCTTTCTGTGTCCTGTTTGGAACACAGTGTGGCATAGTACATATAGTTAAAAAAAAATGTAATACTTTAATTTATAGTGCAGGTCAACTTATGTGCAGACCTGATATAGCTTACGTCACCCCCCCCCCCCCCCCTTCATATGTACAGGTAAGCACAAGACCATGTTAGTGAAAACAGTAAAGATCCTAACATATATAATTATTGGAGTTCGCTGGGTTATAGAAACATAACAATATTAAGTATGCATTCGCCTAAATTGTGGGCGGGGGGGGGGGGGTGTTGGGGGGGGGGGGAGGAGGGAGGCCTTACACATTGTACCAGTCTCATGCGCGCTTGAGGAGTTGCAGTCCATAATGCAGAAGTACGTACGTAGAAGAACAAGAAGACCGTAGAAACGCAGAAACCAATCATTTCACCCCAAGAAGAGGCGAATTATTCCACCTAAAAATAAACCCCCTCTCACGAAGGAAAAATGGATGTGCGTACATGTCACTTGAAAAAGTCGATAGGGTGGGTTTTGTAAATGTTACCCCAAATATGTTGGACCCAAGACAAGAAAAGAGCAAACACGAAGATACTCGAGCTCTCCCACGCCAGAAAGAAAGGACTGTTATTGCCTCCTTCGGATGTGAGCAGAGAAACTGTTATGCTGAAATTAATTTCGTTTCATTTATTCAATGGAAGTGGTTTCCCTTGCTCCACCGAAATTTAAAAACAAAAAACAAAAACAAACTGACAAACAATCAATCAATCAAACAAACAAATAAACTATAGCAAACTAGAAGACAAACAAACAAACAAACACACTAGTACTAGCAAACAAACAGACACACAAACAAGTACATTATTTGGGTCTTTCCCTTCTCCTTGGTTTTTCGTCCGTTGACATATATATGTGTGTACAACAACAACATAACAACAACAACAACAACAACAACAACAACAACAACAACAACAACACACACACAAACAAAGAATAAAACACCTCCTCTGTAAAATGTAATCAAATACCATATGGATTTGCCAAATTGTTTACAGGCACCTTGTGTCTAAACAATGAATATCTGAACTCGCCTTCTTCTTTGTCGTTTTTTAATTGTGGGCTCATGTCACGAAAACGACCCCTTCAGGCGATAGGCTGCAGCAGCTCCCTTTTTCCCTTTCCTGTGCTGGCACTAAAAAGACGTAAACAGGTGTGACGCTGTAGTCTATTAATACCTGGGATTTTTGGCAGTCCAAAACACTGCGCTAAGCAGAGCTGCCGGTTTACAAGCTGAGGAGGAGGGGGCGAGCAAATGGCTATACTGCAGGCTATACATCTATCGCATGTTTATTTCAGATCGAACATCAGGTGGTGTGCTAATATAAAGCAGAACGGAGTTGAAAACAGGCTTCCATTTACGCTCCCATTAGCGGACACTTGTTCCCCCCTCTGCTTCGTTCCATCTGTAAACTGGAAGGGGTGTTTATGTTTCGGTAAACACCCACATTTTGACAAAATCAAGCCTTAAAGGGCAGCTGTCGGGTTGCCTGGTCTCAAAAATGCGCGGAGTCGCGTGCAAAAACGCGTTTAAGAGTTTTCCGAGTTGATTCAACTAAAGACTGTTGATTTGGTCCAGAAGAAGACACTTTCATCATTAGTTTGAAACCATTAAAATGCGTGAAACTTTCTGCTAGTTCTCACAATCCGCAAAAAAACGAAGCAGTTGGCAGGCCGAAACGACTCAAAATCCGCGACCGACAACTCTGTCAGAACAAGAAAGACGCCGCAGCGTTAGCCTTGCTGTGACGTCACTCGAGAGAAGCCGATAAGGCCGCTGTGAAGTTTACAGTACAATGTAGACTACAGCTGGACATCTGTAATGCTGTACGCGTGATTGATTCTTGCACAAAGTAAAGTAGGATGGTGGTATCTTCTCAAGACCCACGTTCCCATTTTCTCTTCTTTGATCTGACCGACTGCAACTGTCACGTTTCAATATATCACTTAAGGTGATTATGAACCGGTTAATTACTACTAATTAACTAACCACACCACGATCCACTCTCGCAGTCATACAATTAAATAGAGTCAACAAAAGTATAAGTTTCAGACGCCTGTTTATGTATAAACTCACCACCTCCCTCGAGCCTTCACTCAAAATATGTTCCTTTTACGTTCTCAACACGTAAAAAACCCGTGGTCACTGACAAAATGCCAGTGGTATATAGAAAATTAACGTAACACGCTGAACCCGTGTAAATACAGTCAAAATGAGAATGTTCTGTTCAAAAGCTCTAGTTCATGCAGGTGTCACACACCCCACGTTGTCACTACTCCAATGAAATCACAGATAAGAAAAGACAACGGTGGTCAACGGGGTGCGTAAGACATGGTGCACTTAGCTTTCTTTCTGTATGCTGGTTAGCCGGTATGCTGGTTAGCCGGGTTGCTGGTTAGCCGGTTTGCTGGTTAGCCGGTTCGCTGGTTAGCCGGTCCGCTGGTTAGCCGGTTCGCTGGTTAGCCGGTCTGCTGGTTAGCCGGTTAGCGTAGCTTCCTCAGGTCCCAGCTCCAACGTCTGCAGCTAGCAATGTCCCGCCAAAGGCAGCCGTGCAGCAGGTACAGGAAAACGTAACGAACGAACGAACGAAGGCTGCAAACAGAAAGCATCGGTGCACTAAACATGTCTGCTACCCCTCACCCACCACCTTAAAACGTGTCATCTTTAAATACCTCATCGAGCACGTGGGCCTGCACAAAACGGACTTTTTACAACAACAAAACAGTCATTTTCCGTCCTTCTCTCCCTATCTGCAAAAACCATATACAGATTAGTATTTTAGCGTCACAGAGAGTAAATTATGCGCTAACCTGGAAAGAACAACAGAGAGTATTTCATTCCACAAACACAGACTCATCAACAGCGTTAAATAATGATTTATTACCTCAAAAGCCTATGATTGTACTCTCATGGAAGCAAAATCCGCTTCCTCCCTGGAACAGCCTCTGTTCGTCAACAGTGACCGAAAACCTCCAGAACCCCTTGTCGAATCCTTATGCGAAAGCCATCGCCGACGAAGGAATGTTGACGACTTGTCCTCAGCAAAATATGTGGCAGTGAGAAGGAATAACTAGTGGAAGCTCCCCTAGAGTGCCGAATACAATATTCGGTGAAAAACCATCATACTCTAGAAACTGTGTATTAGATCCTTCCCCTTCTGCCGCTGGGTGTCAAGTGTGTCGTCCTTTGAGTCTCTGACAGACCACCTAGCCAAATACACGTGACTGACCTTGTCACCAAACCAGTCCAGCTATACACAATTCTGCCTCCCAAGCAGAAAAAAGACACGAGAAACTCAATCCGTGAAAATCCCGTGCGCGCTGTCAGCGAAAAACCGTCAGCCCTATGACAGCAAAAAATAACCGCTGTGAAACTCGTGCGCTACAAAACATCCGTGCTCATTGAGCACTGTCAGCAAACTCTGCTGTAGCCCAATATCACGCACAGGCGCTTTCTATCATACTCGACCAAGAACAGGCACTCCACCGAGTGACACTTTCCTGGTCTCTGTCACCCGATCGTGACAGCAACCTTTACAAGTCATTTCTAAAGTGGTTCACATGCTGTTGCTACTCCTCCAGTCCACCCGGTTAAACCATAAAGTTGCTCAACCACAGACCCTCGTGTCCCTTGTCAGCAGACACTGTACACTTATGAAGAAGGTCCGCTTGAGGTGTCACACCAATTACCGTGTACGTGTGAGGTACTGAATTCAAGACAAAAGCCAACTCTGTCGGTGGGAAAATCTAGGAAAGAGATGATGATAATACATCTTCAGTTACTCACTCAAGTAGATAGACGAGATAAGATAAAGGGAAGAGAGACGGAGACAAAGATGAAACAGTGGATCTAGTGTGGAAAATGGGGGAGGGGGGTTCGGCCGCAAAAAATCAAAGATGAATTTGTCAAACTGTGTTTGTGATGGTTATCGTGTGTGTGTGTGTGTGTGTGTGTCTGTGTGTGTCTGTGTGTGTCTGTGTGTGTCTGTGTGTGAGTGTGTTTGTGTGTGTGTGTTTGTGTTCCTCGACGCGTGACAATATCTGCCAATAAGTTGAACAAAAACAGGGTTCAAGTGGAACAAAAGCAGGAGGGGGACGGAAGACATGTTATGAACTCCGTTTTTTACTGCGAAATTTTGGCCTGGGAGAAGTCAACCCATCCTAAGTTTCTCTTCACCTACCCGTGAAGTATGCTTGAGGGCTTGACTAGACAACCCGATTGCGCCCATTACACGGCATAAAGAGAGCACCGTTCAACCCGGCCGATTCCGCGGCTGACGTCACGCGTCCAAGGGAAGTAATTTTCGAGCGGGCTGCATTGACTTGGCCAAGAATGCAAACTTTCTTCGATTAAAGACATTGTAGCATGTCTAAAGTCTTCGGACTTGTGTTATCAAGCTGTCAAAATCACCAAGTAACTTTTAAGTATAGTTTCAGTTACATGATAACTCATTCTAAGGAACAGATTTTGAGAGCCACAACCCGACAGCTGCCCTTTAAAAGGAGGGGGTCAAAATATTGAGTTAAACAGTCCTACAGAGAAACTGAAAACTGATAAGGCCCTAAAAACGATAGAGAGAAGTTGTTGGTGTGTGTGTGCATGTGTGTGTGTGTGTGTG
>NC_090259.1:38154922-38164922 GCF_037325665.1 Littorina saxatilis | reverse complement strand
CCTCTGAAGCTTGAAGGTAACCATGTGGTAGGTTCAGTCACTGTAATCATAATAAAGCGTTAATTGAAATCCCGTTATAAATCTTTTACAAGGCGCATGTTTACTTGTTACAATGTTTCATTGTTGCTTGTTTGCAAGGTGTGTGCAACATGATTCTTGTTTGTGTGTTGACATTTTGATTTCCCTTTTTTTCTTTTCGCTCCGTGGTCACTGAGCGCTGAAATTTCGGTTGTTTCTGATATCTGAAGCCATTCGATTTGACCTGAAGTTATTTGTCTTAGCGTGAGGGATACCTTACACAACAGCAGGACACAAAAAATGTCCGCAGTCCGATTCGCACTCGGCGATTTATTTTTGTCTTTTGTAATTTGTTTTGGTTTGTGCTCTGGCAATTTTCCGCTTCTACTGCAGCCTTTGCCAACTTTTTTCTCTAAAATGTTTTTTTTTATTTTATTTTTTATAACATCTTTTTTCTGTACAAGAGTATGTCTTCACTGTGGTAAATAGACACTTGCTGGAAGTAACTATAAGTGTTGTCACGATTTTCGTACATTTTCTAAGTGACAAACTTTTTTGAAAACGACAAATTGTTCTTGCATTCTCCACCCTAATTCGCCCCCACACACATACACGTATAACACACACACACTCGCGCCCACCGCACCGACGCACACACGTACATAAACACACATGTACACTAGCACGCGTGTGCACAGCCACAGGCAGACAAACAGACACAGACTTACCCATGCAGACCCACACACTGACACTCGAGCACAGACACACACATACACAAACAAACACATACACACAAACACACACACACACACACACACACAGTCACACACACACAGTCACACACACACACACACACACACACACACACAATGATACTCACGCAAACATAGTCACACAGACACACACACACACACACACAAACACACACACGCACAAACACACACACACACACACGCACACCCTCCCCCCACCCCCACCCATCCACACACACACACATAATGTACAGTTAGGCCTACACGACTGAGCCATTCTGCCAACACGAACTGAAGATCCTTTTCTTACGCATACCTGACACACATACACACACCAAAGTGCACACACTCACACAAGAGCTCGCAGACAAGAAGATGAATCGAGAGGATTTCTTTAAAAGGCTGCGCTAGCTTCTGCCGCCTGCGTGCGCGAACGGTTGCTTGCAGCGCGCGTGCTGGGCTAAAAATAGCTTCTTCCCACGCTGTCTTTCGGTTTCATTCACAAACCTGCAGGTGAGATGAGGGAGAAGGGGTGGTGGGGTGGGGGACTTTTGGGAAAGGGGAAAGTGAGAGGGAAGAGGGTGAGAGTGGATGCTGATATATATATATGGGATGACGATCTTCCGAATGGGGTCGTACGGAGAGAGAGAGAGAGAGAGAGAGAGAGAGAGAGAGAGAGAGAGAGAGAGAGAGAGAGAGAGAGAGAGAGAGAGAGAGAGAGAGATCAAATCAAATCAAATCAAATCAAATTTTATTTTACGAGGGTTGTGGCATAAGCAATATAAACGAGCTTCTTTTCAACCAGCCCTCGCCCAGAGAGGGACTATTCTTAGAGAATATAGAGAGAGAGAGAGAGAGAGAGAGAGAGAGAGAGAGAGAGAGAGAGAGAGAGAGAGAGAGAGAGAGAGAGAGAGAGAGAGAGAGCGTGAGAGAGAGAGAGCATGAGAGAGAGAGAGCATGAGAGAGAGAGAGCGAGCGAGAGAAAAGATTTGACAAGATGTGATTGTAAAAAAAAGAGAGACAGAGACAGAGACAGAGACCGAGAGAGAGAGAGAGAGAGAGAGAGAGAGAGACACACACACACACACACACACACACCTACACACAGACAGACTGGCAGACAGGCAGGTAGGCAGGTAGACAGACAGACAGACAGACAGACAGGCAAACAGTCAGACATACAAAGAGAGTAACAGAGGAAGACACAGAGAAAGAGGCAGTCAGGCCGACAGGCAGACAGGCAGATCGACAGACAGACAGTAAGAGAGAGAGAGACAGAAACATTGGGGGCGGGCTCTTCACAAGTAGATAATATTCCTTCACTCACTTGAAGAAGGTGAAAGGGAGGGGGGGGGGGGGGAGGAAATACCTGCAAAGAAAATTATCTAACTCCCCCGACACGTTAGAAACAAATTCCTGGCACGGCTATACCTGTACTGACAGAATTCTTGTTCTTACATGCGTAACACTTCACAATCATTACCCGCTGCGGGAAAACATCATAACTGCATGTGATCTTAGTTTTGTGGAGATCGAGCAACGTCATAATGGCACACTTTTCCTTTAAGATGGTTGCATAATTATTGTCTGTTGTGCTGTTGTTAAGGTTACCACGTATACTACTTGCATCCACACCACCCCACCTCCCCTCCCCCTCCGTACCCTCCCAAACACACAAACATACACCCCAGAACAAAATTACTCAAATATAGATGTAGGACTACAATCAAATTGGTTTCCTTGCAGATTGGGTTACAATTTTAAACCACGGTTGATGTTCTCCAAGTTCTTTACTGAACAAAATTTAATGTATAAGGATAATTAAACACGTTAAGGAGAAAAACAGAAACCACAACCTGATGATTTTGTTTACTTAACTCTTAAAAACGGGCGGGGATGTAGCTCAGTCGGTAGCGCGCTGGATTTGTATCCAGTTGGCCGCTGTCAGCGTGAGTTCGTCCCACAGAGATATATCTCTGTGGTTCGTCCCCACGTTCGGCGAGAGATTTATTTCTCACAGTCAACTGTGTGTGCAGACTCTCCTCGGTGTCCGAACACCCCCCCTGTGTACACGCAAGCACAAGACCAAGTGCGCACGAAAAAGATCCTGTAATCCATGTCAGAGTTCGGTGGGTTATAGAAACACGAAAATACCCAGCATGCTTCCTCCGAAAGCGGCGTATGGCTGCCTAAATGGCGGGGTAAAAACGGTCATACACGTAAAAGCCGTGGGAGTTTCAGCCCATGAACGAACAAACAAACTCTTAAAAACAGTTATATTCCCAGAATGGCGACATGCAAAACATGCACAGGTCATTGATTCTTTTTTATAAAAAAAAAAGACAGATCATTCAACATTGTGTCACTATGTGCCGTGTATTTGTTTTCAAACACTTTGTAACCATTCCGTATTCAAGCACTGTGTACCAACGTTTATTAAAACACTGTGAAATCGAACTTTGTCAAGAATTAAACGTTCCCATAATTCAACCTTTTCTGTGTGTTTTTTATTATTGTTATTTTTAATTGGAATGTTCGCAGTCTATCAATTTTCGTTTTATCATTGAATCTTCTTCTTCTTCTTCAGCGTTCCAGAATTGTCTGGTTACGTGTGAGCTCGTTTGCCCATTTGGGTTCCCCACACAATACTCTGAGAGCATAGTCAGCTTCACTCCGCTTTCGTTTAGTAGGCATGCTGGGTATTTTCGTGTTTCCATAACCCACCGAACTCTGACATGTATTACAGGATCTTTTCCGTGCGCACTTGGTCTTGTGCTTGCGTGTACACACGAAGGGGGTTAAGTCACTAGCAGGTCTGCACATACGGTTAACCTGGGAGATCGGAAAAATCTCCACTCTTAGCCCAACAGGCGGTAGCGACCGGGATTCGAACTCACGACCTCCCGATTAGGAGGCCGACGTCTAACCACCAAGCCACTGCGCCCGTGTGTGTGTGTGTGTGTGTGTGTGTGTCATGTGTGTGTGTGTGCGTGCTTACGTGTGTGCGTGTGTGCGTGCGTGCGTTAATCATGCGTGAGTGAGTGTGTGTGTGTGTGCGTGCGTGCGTGCGTGTGTGCGTGCGTGCGTGTGTGTGTGTTTGTGCGTGTGTGTGTATGCGTGCGTGTGTGCGTGCGTGAGTGAGTGAGTGCGTGCGTGTGTGGGTGCGTGCGAGCGTGAGTGTGCATGCGTGTGTGCGTGCGTTCGTGCATGCGAGCGTGCCCGCGTGCGTATATGTGTGTGTGTGTGTGTGTCTGTGTGTGTGTGTGTGTGTGTGTGTGTGTGCGTGTGCGTGTCTTCAAAAGTTCTTCGATTTTCTTTTCAGTTCTGCTCAGCTAGTCCGCAGACTCTATATACAGAGTTTTCCGTGACGATGAACAAAAATCTGAAGTAACAACTAGGCCCCGACGCTGATTCCGACAGCAGACTTTACAAGGAGTCATGCACTCTGCGGACGCCTTCCGAAAACAGGCGCTTCAAGAAAGTATTTTTTTCATGACAATGCATGCCTTTGACGCCGGCCTCCAAAGCGCAATGTCGAGGGTTCGAATCCCGGCCGCGCATTTTGGGGAAAGGGTGTGGATGTTTCCGATCTCCCAGGTCAACTTATGTGTAGACCTGCTAATGCCTTATCCCCCTTCGTGTGAACACGCAAGCACAAGACCAAGTGCGCACGGAAAAGATCATGTGAATCCATGTCAGAGTTCGGTGGGTTATTGAAAGACGAAAACACCAAGCATGCATCCCCCGAAAGCGGCGTATGGCTGCCTAACTGGCGGAGTGAAAACGGTCATACACGTAAAATCCCACTCTTTCAGGATAAAAACACGAGTGTACTTTGGAGTTTCAACCCATTAACGCAGAAGAAGAAGAAGACATGACATTACTCATGGAAGGCTGTGTCTACAAACAATTATGTTGCAAGAAAGATCTTATAACAAAGTTTCAATTTAAAGTCATTTAAACAAAAAAATAACTTGTCGTGTGATCATTCAATGGTTGAGGTCTTGTTATAAGCTAAGCACACTCATCTCAAGCGCCTGTGTTATCGGCGCTGCTGACGATGGTTTGTTACACTTGAGACACCAGGGATACAAAATTCCAGACTTTTTGGTTCGGAGCTACCTGCAAATGAGTCAGAGGCGCTTGAAAGTACAGGCGTTTGCCACTGGGCGATAGGGGTTGGGGTATGGGTGGGGAGGTGTGAAGAGAATGTAACCAGGCTACCCCCACCACCATCCTCATGTGCCTTTGCTTGACAATTTTCAACAAATGGGTTATAAATTGAGTTGTCCCGTTTGATTCTTGTGTATTGAATTTGTTTGGTTTAAAACTCAGGTAATGATTGAGTGTTTGAACGAGGGCGGAGGATGAGGTGTGTCTCCCTAGGTGTGAGTGTGTGTGTGTGTGTGTGTGTGTGTGTGTGTGTGTGTGTGTGTGTGTGTGTGTGTGTGTGTGTGTGTGTGTGTGTGTGTGCACAGTTTTGCGTTTGTTTGTAAATCATACGCTCTCATCCACCTCCCTCTACACTTTTGCAATGTTGCACAACAGATTGTAACTAATGGTGTTCTGGTTGCATGGACATTTTTCTTTGCTTTTAAGTCAATAAGGAGAATCCTGACGAGTTAACGTGTAACAAACATCAAACAAAATCACAGGGCAAGCAAGCCGGAATCAACTCTAACAGTACATGCACGCGCCCAAACCAACATTGACGTCCGCACGCAAGTACGCTCGCAAGAAAGCATGCGCACGAACACGCACACACACACAAACATGCACGTGGTTTGTTTGTTTGTTTGTTTATTTGTTGCTTAACGTCCAGCCGACTACGCAGAGCCATATCAGGACGAGGAAGGGGGGGATGAAGGGGGCCACTTGTCAAGCGATTCCTGTTTACAAATGCACTAACCCATTACTTGTGTCCCAGCAGGCTTTAGTAAAACTAAATTAATACCTACTGGAAGATTACCAGTTTCCAGTATGTTAAAATAGGCTTAACCTATCTACTGCTGGACTTACATCAGAACACTAACAGATTAAACTATACATGAATCGCGAGACAAGCGGCAAGAGAAGAGATTTTTGGAAAAAATACAGGTGAATGAGCAAGAAGGCAGAAAAAAGAAAAGAATTCATGAAGAAAAAGAGAGCATGACAGGAAAGAGGAACCAAAAATCTACCTAACAGCAAACTAGAAAGCTCCTGCGGTTCCAAAAACAGGAGGGGCTTTTAATTTCATAACCGCAGTGCCCCACTGCGGGAATGCACGTGGTACACACACACACACACACACAAATACACATACACACACGCGCGCGCGCACACACACACACGCGCGCACGCGAACACACTCATACACACACGCGCGCACGCACGAACACACACACACACACAGACACACTACCTCCCCCCCTACACACACACACACACACATACTTACACACACACACACACACACTAACACACACACTAACACACACTAACCCACACACTAACACACACTAACCCACACACTAACACACACACTAACCCACACAGTCGCACACACAACAAACACACAAACACACACACACACACACACACACACACACACACACACACACACACACACACATATCAAACCAATCTTCAGTACATTTTTTTTATCAGTATGAGAAAAAGTAAGGATGGTGTCACTTGGTAAAACTGACACTCACAAAAAAAGAACATGCAGCAGTTTTGGAACAGATATTTCAAAGACGAATTAGGTAAATACTAAGTAACGTACACACACGGGGAAACACATGCATTACTATAACTACTTCATGGCCAAAACATGCACTCTGGTACGTAGTGTAGCGTCATTACCACGCCGTTCGGAAAGAAATATAAGGCCACACCAAAAAAAATAGTCTGTTTACGGTATCCCGACCGACCCTATTTTTTCGCGCGACCCTAGACTTTTTTTTTGCATTTGGGAAAAAAGTCTTTGTTTTTTGGCAAAATAACTTAAAACATATGGGTTTTTTGGAGAAAAAAAAAATCCCGACCTACCGACCCTATTTTTTTGTGCTTATGTTACCGTAAACAGACTATTTTTGTTGTTGGCCTAATAACGTATTAAAACAGTACTTGCAGAAAAAAAAGTACTGTTATCATTACAAGCAAGAATGGTCAGATGTGTGAAAACAGTCAAATCATTAATCAATCAATCAATCAATCAATGAGGCTTATATCGCGCATATTCCGTGGGTACAGTTCTAGGCGCTCAGCAGTGATGCCGTGTGAGATGAAATTTTATACGGCCAGTAATTTGCAGCCATTTCGGCGCATATTTACATTTCACGGCCTATTATTCCAAGTCACACGGGTATAGGTAGACAATTATTAACTGTGCCAAAGCAATTTTGCCAGGAAAGACGTGGGATCTTTAACGTGCACACCCAATGTAGTGTACACGGGGGGGGGGGGGGGGGGGGGGGGGGGGGGGGGGGGTTCGGACATCATTACAATTTAAACAATAAGCAAGACTGAGAAAATATGTGAAAATTAAGGCACAACTCGAACAAATGAAAGAAGGAATGAATAAAAAAAGGTTGGTAGAACATAAGGAAGGAAGGAAGTAAGGAAGGGAGGAAGGAAGGAAGCAAGCAAGCAAGGAAGGAAGGAAGGAAGGAAGGAAGGAAGGGAGGAAGGAATGAAAGAAGGAAGGAAGGAAGGAAGGAAACATGCAATACAGACTGAAAGAATAACACTTTTAAGCAGTATTGTGGAGTTATAGTTGTATATCAATATATCAATTATAATAATAATAATTATAACGAAACAAAGGGTATTTATATCAAGGCAAAACCTACTTTAGTTCTAATCACCTTACAAATAAATAGTTAATACATAACTAAATACATCGCGAACTATAGCGAAAGACAGCTAGCTAGCCAGCCAGCCTAAGACAGAAAGTCTAAATTGTACAGTTAGTAACATATCCGTTAAAGCAATGCACGATACCTATGAGACAGCGAGGATGCAACGAGCAGTCGCTCGGCTGGTCCAGGGGAGACAATCAACAATTTGCTACAGGGGAATGGTAGCAAGTTTGTTTCTCTTGTGCTTCTGTTAAAATGGCTTCCGGCCCGAAATAATGTGAACAGTCTGACATCAGTCTGTCCATCGACAGATTTAAGCTGAATCTTTACACGCACTTCAACTCGCCCAACTCGTCGACGAAAATAATGTCGCACTAAATAATGAAGCTCAATGCTATTTTTGTAATCGTTCAAGCGTAGCGTCCCAAATTCATGAAAAAACTTAGCTTTTACCAAACATGCCTATATTAGTCTTAATGCTGCGTCGCTCACAAGAAATAACGGTTTTAGGAGTGACGAAAAAAAGAACAGGGCCTGAGTTCGGTGATAAATACAAGACTTATTTTACAACCATTTGAAAAATACATACATCCCCCGTGGCTGCCCGCATAACGAAATCGTTTTTCTCGTGTTTTGAACTTGCCAGTGTTACAGCACAGAGCAGAGTCCGTCCCGCACTTTGCTTTGTGTACATCACGTGGCCACCCAAACACCCGCACAACGCAACATTTTCACGAGAAAAACACGTTGATTTGTTTGCTTTGTCTGTATTATTACACATTTCTATTTACATTTACCACTGACAAACCAAATTGTATAAGTTTAGTTTGCAAGTGAATCTTTATCATACAAAATAACGTTATCACGAGACGAACAGAGATCTCAGAGATCGTCTGCTTCTCAACTGTTTCGCGCAAATCATGTAATATCTATTTTTGCGGAAACCTCCCGAAGAAATGCAATCTCCGCGGCTTCCACTTGCAACATTGTCGTGCTTATTTGGAATGTGACGTCCTGTTCTTCGTCAGTCACACCTATCTCGAAAACTAAGCGTCGCACAGAACCAGCGCCCTTCCATTATCTCTCTTTATGTAAAATTACGGTTTCTTCTCATCTGTTTGTCGACCGAGTCAGTCATCGGGCGGTACCAGCCACATTAAAAACAAGTCGCGTAAGGCGAAAATACAATATTTAGTCAAGTAGCTGTCGAACTCACAGAATGAAACTGAACGCAATGCAACGCAGCAAGACCGTATACTCGTAGTCCACCGCTCACGGCATAGGCAATGAAATTGACAAGAAGAGCGGGGTAGTAGTTGCGCTAAGAAGGATAGCACGCTTTTCTGTACCTCTCTTTGTTTTAACTTTCTGAGCGTGTTTTTAATCCAAACATATCATATCTATATGTTTTTGGAATCAGGAACCGACAAGGAATAAGATGAAAGTGTTTTTAAATTGAATTCGACAATTTAATTTTGATAATAATTTTTATATATTTAATTTTCAGAGCTTGTTTTTAATCCGAATATAACATATTTATATGTTTTTGGAATCAGCAAATGATGGAGAATAAGATAAACGTAAATTGGGATCGTTTTATAAATTTGTATTTTTTTTTACAATTTTCAGATTTTTAATGACCAAAGTCATTAATTAATTTTTAAGCCACCAAGCTGAAATGCAATACCGAAGTCCGGGCTTCGTCGAAGATTACTTGACCAAAATTTCAACCAATTTGGTTGAAAAATGAGGGCGTGACAGTGCCGCCTCAACTTTCACGAAAAGCCGGATATGACGTCATCAAAGACATTTATCAAAAAAATGAAAAAAACGTATGGGGATTTCATACCCAGGAACTCTCATGTCAAATTTCATAAAGATCGGTCCAGTAGTTTAGTCTGAATCGCTCTACACACACACACACACACACACACACGCACACACACCACGACCCTCGTTTCGATTCCCCCTCGATGTTAAAATATTTAGTCAAAACTTGACTAAATATAAAAAGTATGTCTTCGTGGTGTTGTATAATTGTCGAACTAAAACCTGGAGAACGCTCAGATCTGCATGATTTTTGAAGTGGTTTAACAGTAGAGAAAAAGGCCCTCCGACTGAGTCGATACTCCTTTTTTCAAACTTTAATGCTGCGCATTTGTACATGCTGGATCCCAAAGCTAGAAGTTTTCACACTCTCGGTGCAGCCTTAATTCTGGAAATCACCAGAGGACTGTTGCACCCGGGATCTTGCCGTGAAAGATATGTGTACAAACTGGATCCACCCCGGCAACAACTCCACACAGCTCCGATTCTGGAAATCTCCACAGGACAGTTGCACACGGACTCTTCGAGTGGAAGAACATGTGTACAGACTGGATCCAC
>NC_090259.1:38144922-38152422 GCF_037325665.1 Littorina saxatilis | reverse complement strand
GCACACATCCATCTTTCACCAATGTGTTCTTGTTCCTGTTGTTTGACATCTTGATCGACCTGCCAACGTGACACATATTGGCACAGACACAAATACAGCCAGACAGATAATGCCACACGCAAGCGCGCACGCACACACAAATCCATCTTTCACCAACTCTCTCTGTTCCTGTTGTGTGACATCTTATCACACTTGCGCGTGTGTGGTCAGGCAATGCTGTTAAAAACAGGATTTCAAATAATACGTTACATGCTGAAAGCAATATATCAAAATAGTGAGGCTGCGCCTGGTGGGCTGAGGGTGGAGATTTGTCTGATCTCCCAGGTCAACTCATGTGCAGACCTGCTAGTGCCTTATCGCCCGTTGTGTGTACACGCAAGCACAAGACAAAGTGCGCACGGAAAAGATGCTGTAATCCATGTCAGAGTTCGGTGGGTTATAGAAACACGAATATACCCAGCATGCTAACTGAATCAGCATATGCTGCCTGAATGGCGGGGTAAAGACGGTCATACACGTAAAAACCCACTCGTGCAAAAACATGAGTGAACCTGGGAGTTTTTTCCCATGATCGGAGATGAAGAAGATGAAAACAATGAGTCAGTCTGTCAACCTGAAACATCGACACTAGAAACCCTGGACCAGTCATCAGCCAGACTAGTGAGGACTATAGCCAGCCCAAACATCGACACTAGAAACCCTGGACCAGTCATCAGCCAGACTAGTGAGGACTATAGCCAGCCCAAACATCGACACTAGAAACCCCGGACTAGTCATCAGCCAGACTAATGAGGACTATAGCCAGCCCAAACATCGACACTAGAAACCCTGGACCAGTCATCAGCCAGACTAATGAGGACTATAGCCAGCCCAAACTCGTAAACCCAGACAGCTAGTTGTCCTTTGTATCTATAGCCCATTTCAAATCAAACACAGCATATCTCTATGATGCTGTGCCAGAACCTGCCTCTGTAAAACGGGACACTTTAGACAAAAGCACAATTTAATAATCATGGTTTTCCTTAATGTTGCAGTTTGAAAGAGTAGGGTGTTTTGCATGTGTTTCAGATTGTAACAAGAAAACTGAAAGCAGTGTTCATGAGAAATGGACAAAGACGGGCAACGGGTTGGTGTCGGACGTTACACAGATCTGGGAACCCCTGTTTTGCACTTAGAGTATTCTCAAACAAACATGGTGTATTTTCAGAAAAAAAGGAGCGTACTGCACACAGCATTTGACCATCCATGATTCAAACTTGCTTCACACGCGTCCGTCGCACAGTTAATTAAGTTTGTCAATACATTTAAAACAAAATCTTCTCTCAGTGTTAACGACAAAATTGCTATCATGTCTCAAAATACTGGATCGAATTCGGGATGCGCTTGTGAAAAAAAGTAGTCTTAAAATAGTTCTCCTCGTATTTTCAACCCCACTGACCGTAGTGATCGTAGTCTGGACAATCATGCGTACAAAATACGGCGAAATCGTATGGGTTCCCAGGTCTACACTGGACACAGTAAAGGTTACCACAGAATAATGACTGTTCACCAGCTATCTGTGAAACTTATTTCTAAGATGGATTAAGAGACTTATTTGAATATCAGTGTCGAACAATAGTGTTAATTCAAACTCGAAGATATGACTGAAAATGTGCTAATGATAAAAAAACATATGTTCGTGCAAATTAGACATTATGTTGACATGCTTCGCCGAGACCACCTCCACCCGTCTCGGTTTACTGGTTTCGGCTAGCTAGGTTCACGTAGTTTCGACTGATTCGAGATGTTCAGTGTCGATCTTTTAGTTTCAGGCCGAAAGATTGACTAAATGTGTTGATATCGCTTACCGCGATTTGTGATGTCAAAATTGACTAAATATAAACACAATCCAGCTTACCCTTGTATCTGGTTTAGCAGAACAGGCACAAGGAATGCCAATTTCCAGGATCTGAGAAAATCTTGGGGGCACTGGGATTTCAAACTCTTCCAGCAAATTCTCGCAGATCTCCAACAGACAAGCATTTGAATGTTCACGTTTCAGGCAGTCAAAGATTAGTTCCCACTTCGAAATCTCAAACAGTCTTGACTTGACAACGTCTCTGCAGAAAAAAAGGAAAAGAATATATTCATACTGATTAAAATGCAGCAAAAGTGACACTCCTCACGTATTAACAAATACACGAACAGACAGACACACAGACAGAAAATAATTTTAAAGCATCTCTAAAGTGTCAGTTTCACAGAGATTCTATATCTCTGTGCATGGTCAGTTTTCTTTTACAAAGACAACATCAAGTGGTTGATTGTGGAACAACAAATGCTGATGACGTTGATTAGGCCTACTTTGAAGATTGCATATTATTATCGTATCAATATAAAGAGCCAACACGAAGATTTTGAGGTGGCCGCGCACATTTTCGACCTGCTGCCAGGTCATCTTCAGGTGCGTGTACTAAAACTGTAAATCATATAAACTGTCCGATCGGAAACTAATCTTTGACTGCCAGACTTATTATGTGATTGTATATTATTTGACAGCTTTGTTGTAGCATTAGCGGAAACAAATAAGGAGGCTCAATTGCAGTATGGTATATGCCTGCAGAGTAAACACTGAACAAAAGCTGTCCAACAGAATTATCGAAAAGTTCGTTCGAGTCACTTACCTGTATTCAGCCCCTTTTAAAAATCCCTCTGTCACAAGTTTGTCGGCGAGTTCTTCTATGGGCATCATGTGTTCCATGACACATCGGAGACACATCTCAGTCTTGGCTTGAAAGCTCGTCTTCTCCCTCCACAGACCAAGTTCTTCCAGCACAGGCTGGACTTGCTCCTGCAAGAAACCGAAAGTATTTATTACATAGTGTATAATTGTTTATTATAATTTTTTTAAGAATTTAAGTTAATAGTGAATATTGTATTGGTAACTGGTTATAATTGTTGGACAATAGTGAATATTATATGACGCACAGGTCGGTTTTTTGGAGGACACCAACCTGTGCGTCATACACTATTCGCTATTGCCAAAAGATTACATAACCAGTTACCTATACGATATTTACTATACATTTTCATTCTTACCAAAAATATAATAAAGAATTATTCACTATGTAATATATTCAACAACTGGCAAGGTTCTACGAAATGTGCGTCTGTGTCACAGGAGCTTGTATCAAAGCGACGCTCGATCTACGCCTTTATCTTTCCTGTACTATTACTACTAGTAATGAATACTGTGAATACTAGTAGTAATAGTACAAGAAGGATAAAGGAGTAGATCGACCGACGCTTTGATACAAGCTCCTGTGGTCTGTGCGTCCTATATACGCAACCTAGAAGCCGCAAAAACGTACCAGAAATAGACGATGTTCAGAAATAATTTTGTCGGGGTTGTATGGGTTGTGGAAGCGTGAATGAATACCCTTCGTACTTCAAGCGAGGCAGACAATCTAGACGTGGAAGCGTGAATGAATACCCTTCGTACTTCAAGCGAGGCAGACAATCTAGACGTGGAAGCGTGAATGATTACCCTTCGTACTTTAAGCGAGGCAGACAATCTAGACGTGGAAGCGTGAATGATTACCCTTCGTACTTTAAGCGAGGCAGACAATCTAGACGTGGGATATGGTGTCAAAATGGGATGTCGCGCTATTGTTATGACATGTTATTAGAATGACGCTTGGCTTGTGAAATGTCGAGAAAATGGATGAGGCAAAAAATGGGACAGGGTACTGCGGCAAAATGGGATTGCACCAAAATGGGATGTGGAATCTAAAACCACCCCCACCACTCAGCGTAGAGGCTCTAAACAACAAATATTAATAATAATAAAAGGCATGCATTATTTTGTGGAATGCGATATTTTTACATTTTAAAATGCAGATCGCGGTTTTAGGTTCGACGTGATTTGTAAAATGTTTTTAAATTTTTACAAATCACGGGTTAACAGCTCTTCCATTGAAAACTGCAAAGAGATTTTAACAAATCTCGGAAGAAAGTCTCTGCTGACTTTCAATTGTTTCTTTCACAATTTCTGATGTTTTATCTATATATATATATATATACGACTTGTCTCTGTCTGTGTGTGTGTGTGTGTGTGTGTGGTTGTGCGCGATGCACGGCCAAAGTTCTCCATGGATCTGCTTCAAATTTGGTGGGCATATTCAGGTACACCCGGGACAGGACACAACCTGGTCACAACGTGCTCTCAGCGCGCAGCGCTGAACCGATTTGGGTTCCACCTCAGCTACCCGGGCCCCCATACCGACACACCAAAGCCAAAGTTCTCGATGGATCTTTTTCAAATTTGGACACCGTATTCAGCTACACCCCGGACACAATATCATCGATGAGATATTTCAACACGTGCTCCCAGCGCGCAGCGCTGAACCGATTTTGGTTTTTCTGTTCATTTCACCATTCCCAGTAACTCATCCTTATCTTCTCCATGTTTTCAGCGTTTACCTCCCTTCCTTCGTGTGGCTTCAATCCATATTTCCGTTTCTAAGTTACTATTTTTAGAATGTCACTGCGCTGTCCAGAACGCTTCCCTTGCACCCGTAAGTTGTTCTTACTGTCAAAGTGAAAAATTCGAATCATAAACGATTTTATCATTTTATCATCTCTGTATGTTCTGGCATTTGAGAAGCCACAACAGATAATATAGGGCTAAGAAATAAGCTCTAAAATTCTCAATCCCGTTTGACAGGACTTCGCCTGCAAAGGTGATTGTGATGAACCGCCACGCTGTCTGTCTCTGTCTCGCGATTCACCCCATATTCCCGTTTCTAAGTTACTATTTTTAGAATGTCATTGCGCTGTCCAGAACGTTTCCCTTGCACCCGTAAGTTGTTCTTACTGTCAAAGTGAAAAGGTCGAATCAATTTATAGCCACGCGAAAAATACACTGTCACCTATCTCTATATATTTATAGATATACATATACATATATATATATATATATGGCTTCTCTGTGTGTGTGTGTGTGTTTGTGTGTGTGTGTGGGCAAAAACCTGTGGATTGTAGAGTTCTGTTTGTGATGGGGTCTAGCGGCTTTTGTCTGTCTGTATGTTCTGGCATTTGAGAAGCCACAACAGATAATATAGGGCTAAGAAATAAGCTCTAAAATTCTCAATCCCGTTTGACAGGACTTCGCCTGCAAAGGTGATTGTGATGAACCGCCACGCTGTCTGTCTCTGTCTCGCGATTCACCCCGGCGAAGCCGGGTATTCCTCTAGTATATATATATAAACTGATATATTACCTCTAGTGTGCTCCCTGCTTTCAAAATTCCACGTTGGAATGTAGGCGGCGGAGACACACACAGAGTAAAGGATGATCTCCCTTGCTCATGACGTAATTTCTATGCATTCTCGCTCTTGACGTAATTCTATATTTAACTTTTCTTTAAAAGTACAAGCGATCGAGTGCACATTTTGGCATTTTTAGCAGCGCTCTCATTATAAATTTCTATATATATATATATATATATATATATATATTATATATGTGTGTGTGTGTGTGTGTGTGTGTGTGTGTGTGTGTGTGTGTCAGTGTGTGTGTCACGGTGTGTGTGTGTGTGATGTCCTCCTACAATAAAGACACTTCACAGTAAACTATGCGTGACCACAATGTTTTATGAGTACAACGGGACTTTTTGGCTTTTGGACCCTTGGGACCGTCTAAAATTCTGCAGTGGGGGTCCATGGACCCTCTAGAAACTAAAAGTGGGGGTCCCGGGACCCTCTAGGCGGGGCGTCTGTGGGGAGCCTTGATACATGTACATGTACCTTGAATTTCTTTGGTGGAATACGCATAAGGAGCATCCAGAGTTGGCGCGCTATTTGGCTTCTCTCCCTTTGGACTGTGATAATGTCGTGATGTTTGGGCTGCAACACTCCACTGGCGATCAGTTTGTCAATCAGCTCGTCAAAGTAAAGGTGCCCGAACTCCACAAAAACGTCCAGAATATTCCTCATCAAAGCTTCTTGCTCCAGAATCGGCCCTGTGGGATGCGATCAAACTTATTATAAAACAAGTCGCGTAAGGCGAAAATACAATATTTAGTCAAGTAGCTGTCGAACTCACAGAATGAAACTGAACGCAACGCAACGCAGCAAGACCGTATACTCGTAGCATCGTCACTCCACCGCCCGTGGCAAAGGCAGTGCCCGTGGAATTGACAAGAAGAGCGGGGTATTCGTTGCGCTGAGAAGGATAGCACGCTTTTCTGTACCTCTCTTCGTTTTAACTTTCTGAGCGTGTTTTTAATCCAAACATATCATATCTATATGTTTTTGGAATCAGGAACCAACAAGGAATAAGATGAAAGTGTTTTTAAATTGATTTCGAAAAAAAAATTTGATAATAATTTTTATATATTTAATTTTCAGAGCTTGTTTTTAATCCGAATATAACATATTTATATGTTTTTGGAATCAGCAAATGATGGAGAATAAGATAAACGTAAATTTGGATCGTTTTATAAATTTTTATTTTTGTTTACAATTTTCCGATTTTTAATGACCAAAGTCATTAATTAATTTTTAAGCCACCAAGCTGAAATGCAATACCGAAGTCCGGGCTTCGTCGAAGATTACTTGACCAAAATTTGAACCAATTTGGTTGAAAAATGAGGGCGTGACAGTGCCGCCTCAACTTTCACGAAAAGCCGGATATGACGTCATCAAAGACATTTATCAAAAAAATGAAAAAAACGTTCGGGGATTTCATACCCAGGAACTCTCATGTCAAATTTCATAAAGATCGGTCCAGTAGTTTAGTCTGAATCGCTCTACACACACACACACACACACAGACACACAGACACACACACACACGCACATACACCACGACCCTCGTTTCGATTCCCCCTCGATGTTAAAATATTTAGTCAAAACTTGACTAAATATAAAAACAAGAAAGGTAAGTTGTTGGAACGTTTAATTATTGACAAAACATTACGTTACTTTCACAAATATATCGACCCAGCGGTCTTTAGATAGCACAGACATACACCAATGTTCCGCGGTTTGCAGTGAAGACACACGGTTATTGTTCGTGCAAAGAAACTATGCAGATGCGTTTTGATCCAGATCTTTTAGATCAAACAGCTTATGTTAAAACTGATTGCACTATGGGTAAGTCAATTCATTTCAATAGCATAATCAGTAACCAGCTTGGTTTTACACTAGGTTTTGTCTGTATATAACTGTGTGTGTGTGCGTGTGCGTGTGCGTGTGCGTGTGCGTGTGCGTGTGCGTGTGCGTGTGTGTGTTAATTTATCTTTGTATTTCGTGTCGTTACACATGCAACTATCCTTATTTAACTAGTAACACACTTACCGATTGAGCTCTTTCCGCATAGAACACACATCAGGGAAGCCATCTTCAGATTGTGTCCCTTCTTCACGAGAGCTGACAAGCAGAGAAATTGAGATGCAGTTCTCTATCGTGTTAACTATCATGTAAGCCGACACACACACACACTCACACACACGAAAAC
>NC_090259.1:38133652-38143652 GCF_037325665.1 Littorina saxatilis | reverse complement strand
AGGTTTTGGCACTAGTAAGCCGTCATACTCCTGTCCGCCCAGCCGACCTTCCCCTTGACCCTGCTTGTGACCTCGATGTTTTTTGCCCCCGCAAGGGGCACGCACCCAAAACCTCAGAGAGATAACTGGCGGAAACCTTCCTATTCTGCATGCAAAACAACACAAAACAACATCACTCAAAACAACACAGCACAACACAGCATACAACAAGTCTGCATGCAGATCTTTTGGCTATAATCATTTGGGGCAAATTATACCTGCGCAGTTTCAGCGGCGTTGGCGACGTACTGCATATTATTGATGCTGCGATAGGGATTATGTATGGAAAGCCGTTTGGCTCATAACCATTACACGTGTAATAAATCATAAATACACGTATAATAAATGATTAATACACGTGTATTTATTTCTTATTGCACGTGTAATTTATCTTTTTTCTTATGCTATGGAATAGCATATAATGATTAAATACACATGTAATAAATATTTCATACACGTGTAAGAAATGATTAAAATACACGTGTAATAAATATTTCATGCACGTGTAAGAAATGTTTATTACGCGTGTATTTAATCATTTCGTACACGTGTATGACATTTTTAGAACACGTGTATTAATCATTAATTACACGTGTATTAATTATTTAGTACACGTGTACTAATCATTTTTTACACGTGTAATGGTTATGAGCCAAACGGCTTTCCATAATTATGACGAGTACTTGGCCTGTTTTTCTTTCACGCAATGTGCAATATCGGCTGAAATAATCTGCAGTGCGTCGTCTGTGCCGCTGAAGTTTCACTGATTGGTGAGCGCCAGGCCTAATCGGGAAGAAATACCATCTGCGTAACAGGTCAAAAAAATAACACGACTGTGTCGCCTGCCGCTGCCGTGTAAACACTCACATCGCACTCTCTTTGTTCCAATGACATCGGGGAGAATACGCCCAAAATGTGAGCGTGTCACGACTGAAAGCACGCAGCAATACTCGGGCAATATTATCCTCATTGCATGAAAAGGCATAAAGGGGACAAAACGTACGGTTACAGCAATAAAATTTAATCTCCTCAGTTCTGGGGGATCAAAATGCAGTCAAACCTGTCTCTAACGACCGCTAAAATGGCCGACTAAAAGTGGTCGTTATGAACTATACTGATCGCTATTGAAAGGTGGTAGAAAAAAAGTTCACCTGGGATCCGTTGGGGTGGTCGTAAAGGACAGGTGGTCGTTATCAAGAGGTGGTCGCTGGGGCAGGTTTGACGGTACTCAGTTCTACACATAATTATGCCCACCCCGCAACATGTTGAACTGTCGATCGCAAAAAGCAAGGCATAGTTAACACTTTTTTTTACATTTAGTCAAGTTTTGTTCTTTTCTTTTTTTGTCAAGGAACGCCGCACCACCGGACTGCTATGCTTTGAATTAAAATGTACAAGTCTATGCATCATCCCATTCCATGCATAGTATACAAATCGTACCAGACTGTACAGTCATTTCGATTATACATTAGGCCCGCGTATTTCTGAGCTAATTACAAAAACCTGAAGTGATTTTTGTCTCCAGCTAAGCTGGTCGACATGCTTTCTTTCGTGCGGAAAAATCTGGCAGCAAGCATTTCGTGCAGGCTGTAATCAGTCCAAGTATGCCCTTTTGTTGCATGTGCCTGTGGGCTAGATAGCCGGCCAAATCAAATGCCGTTTAGCACACAAGGTTCAAATCAAATAACACATGTATGACTTTTCTAAGTTGAGGTAATTACAAAAAAATGTCGCAACATAATATTCGTTTGCCAAGTTTATGACACAGCATGTTGTTCTTGTCGCGTGTTCAAGATATAAAGCACTTTCTGTGTTCTGCATCAGTATCAGTTTACCCCCCCCCCCTCCTCCACACCCTCCCTTTACTTCAAGTTCAACGCACAACTGAATGAGAGCTAGTTTGATCCGCTTCTGTTCAATGTCATTCCTATCCAATAAGAATATTCAGCATTGTGGATGTTCTTACACGCTAATTTTTGGGTTCAAAGGATAGTTTCTTCTCAAGGCATGTCTGACATGCAATACCATAATTATGTCAATGTAAATTTACACCGCTTGTCGGCGCAGTAACAATGGCCGACACCTTTACCACCCCACCTCATTCCACCACCGCTTATGTTAACATTGCTCGACATCGACGACAAGGGATTAAGAAGCAGTGTATCTGATCAAACACTTCATACCTGTTAGCGAAGTACTTGTAAGTCCTCGGAAGCACGTCACAGACAAGTTCAGAATGGTCTATTTCGATGTTTCATTTATGCAGCCTGCAGGCTGTGTGCCGTCACGAGAATGTCTTAAGTGGCCTTGGCATTGGAAAGTACCCGTCCTTGAAATATAGGTCAACTGGCTGTTTGGGTGCAAACGCCCTGATCGTTTGCTTTGCCAAGTGTGTGTCGTATGCACAGGTAATCGCAACTGAATGTCGTTTTCGTCTTGGAATGTGTATTCTTTTTACATTTAGTCAAGTTTTGACTAAATGTTTTAACATAGACGGGGAATCCAGACGTGGGTGTGGTGTATGTATCTGTGTGTGTGTGTGTGTGTGTGTGTGTGTGTGTGTGTGTGTGTGTGTGTGTGTAGAGCGGTTCAGAGTAAACTACTGGACCGATCTTCATGAAACTTCACATGAGAGTTCTTGGGTATGATATCCCCAGACGTATTTTTCATTTTTTCGATAGATGTCTTTGATGACGTCATATCAGGCTTTTTACGAAAGTTGAGGCGGCACTGTCACACCCTCATTTTTCAACCAAATTGATTGAAATTTTGGTTAAGCAATCTTCGACGAAGTCCGGACTATGGGATTGCATTTCAGTTTGTATTCCTCATCTTCTCCTGAATTCAAAAATATATATATATATATATGTGCTCAGAATGAAAGAAAATAGGTTCAGTAAGTATATGTATAGGTTACAACACGAGTGGTTTTTTATATGGCTTGTATTTCAGTCAAGACCCAGCGGATGAATATCATCGGGAGACACGAGCCTCTGGCGAGTGGCTCTCGATTGATATTCCCGCTGGGTCTTGACTGAAATACAAGCCATATAAAAAACCACGAGTGTTGTAATCTGTATATCCCATTCTACCATCAAACACAAAGTGTAGACTACTAGCGGCACTGTTGCGATCTGTGCAGGGTAAAACTGTTGCCAGCGAGACTTAGCCCTTTTGCAACCTTAAACTAAGTGACCGTCGCTGAAAAAATAAAACGAATGAGTGCATCGATAAGTACGCGGTAACACTACTTTCAGACCATTTAAAAGCTTTAAGTAAAGGTTCATAAGTTGCAAGAAAGTAATGAAGTCGAATAGAAATTAATTTAGTTGAAGCGCACAATTCTTTTGTTTTGCGTTTCAGGTCGGCAGAACGGGCGAAACGTGTTTGGGACCCATTTGGCTTACTCGATTCAGAATCGATTCCACGTTGTTTTTCTCGAACGTGTGTTGACAGCTTATTGACAGAGAAGCAAATTTTAGGGAACAAATATGTAGGTTTAGATTTAACCATTTGCTCCCTATTTGAAATGTATCTACGTGATAAACTGTTTTGCGAGTGTGTTTGCATGGATGAACTTAAACTGGTATGGGTGAGGAAAACGCGACCGACACGTCTGTCACCGCCGATTGATTGCATTTTGAAGGAATATGACTGGATTACGGAAAAATATGTGGACTTACTGCAGAGCCAGGCAAAAGAGTAGACTTGCTCGCAAAACACGTGAAACAGCCGATGTTTGATAGCTGAAGGCGCACACCAAAACACACTACCGACAGATTCTCAAAAGTCGTCTGCTAACGATGCAAGGGGAGTGTACTCGTGTTTTTGTTTTGGCTCGCTAGCATCTGGTTATCTTGTAAGTTGAATGTTCGTTTTTTTCGACCTGCATTGCTTTCATAATGAAAGAAACTTTTGCTTATTGCATCTCATACATCAGATCAGTTCTGAGATTCATTTTTGCGTGCAACTGATATGGTTTTCTGAGCCGTGCAATACGATTTTAGAACTTCATACAAATGTGTCACATTGTTCGGCGCGAGGTCAAAGGTCGGGAGGAAAGTAGTCCTTTGCCCAAATCGGAATCTGCACTATCATATATTTTTTTGAGTCCATGATGTATTTATTGAGCTATAAAAATACAACATATATACCCATACTGAAGTAACAGAGACAAAGAAGGGAGGTCATGGGATATATATATATATGTTACAGGCATTAAGTGAAACCAGGCATTACGCGTAATGCCTAAAATGTTCAGGCATTACGCGTAATGCCTGTGACCACTAGGCATTACACGTAATGCCTAAAAATACCAGGCATTACGTGTAATGCCTGAAAATCATTGTCAGGCATTACACGTAATGCCTGAAACCTGTTACAGGCATTAAGTGAAACCAGGCATTACGTGTAATGCCTGAAATGTTCAGGCCTGTGACCAGGCACTACATATACACGTAATGCCTTAACGTATATAATGCCTGAAACCTCTCTGCAATTGTCGTTGGTGAGGTTTCTGTTGATGTTTGTTGGTGGTTTGTGGGTGGTTTGTTGGTGGTTGGTCGTGGTTGGTGGTGGGTCGTGGTTGGTTGGTGGGTGGTGGTTTGTTGTTGGTTGTTGATTTGTTGTTGTTGTTGTTGCATTGAATCAAAAGACGGTCCAGGCGTCCGACTTTCAGCTTGGGGCATTGCACCAAAAGACGGCCCAGGCGTCCGACTTTCAGCTTGGGGCATCGCACCAAAAGACGGCCCAGGCGTCTGACTTTCAGCTTGGGGTATTGCACCAAAAGACGGCCCAGGCGTCTGACTTTCAGCTTGGGGCATGTCGATGTCTTCATTTGGTTACAATAATGCCTTTTGTAGTTCTTCCTCCGTTTCGATCAAGTCTATGATCCCATCGGGCAACGTTGTTGATCTCAGACCGATCTTGGCTTCCGTGCCAAACATTGCTTTAAATGGCGATCTGCCTATACCGGCGTGGTGACTCGTGTTCTTTCTAAACTGGACAAATTTGATGCCAGCAGTCCAGTTCGTAGTCTTGTTCTCGCTCATCCATGCTACCAGCATATCCTCCCTTTGACATTATAATTATGTGTCAATTACTCTATCCGAGGCAGCATTGGAGATAACCCGGTTTCAGTATTGTTTTACGATAGACGTAGAGCTGAATACCAACACTCAAATCTGTTTTTGACAAACACCATGTTCAAACAAACGTCGAGTAAACAATTGTTCTTTTTCATTATCCTCCATGGTGACGAATAAGCAACTGGTGAAAACTCGACTGGAAATATTGGACCTCGGCTTTCCATTGTGACATGCACTCACACTTACGTGAAATTCAAACTGTGGTGAACACTATGTCAGAAATACATTATTTTGCATTGCGAACCATCACTCATAATCGCAAAATAAAATGTGCAATCATTTCAAAGCTCACTTGATCGAATGTCAAGTTACTATATTCACACCATGAAATTTTGTCAACACTTTGTCCTTAAAAAATGTTCTCACCGTCATCCAAGATGTAATGGATAACTGTTCAGTGCAATAGGCTTTTATGTTGTGTGTATTGCCTGAATTGCTTCAGGCAATAAGCGTAATTTTGAGAGACAAATTTCAGGCAATACGTGTAATGCCTGGTATTTTTAGGCATTACGTGTAATGCCTAGTGGTCACAGGCATTACGCGTAATGCCTGAACATTTCAGGCATTACGCGTAATGCCTGGTTTCACTTAATGCCTGTAACATATATACTACGGACGAGTGCTTCGCGGCGGCGAGCGTGACCTGTCTCGGTCTTTGGTTTGGTTAGCCGAGACTATCTGAATGTAGTCTCGGTGATGATTGGTTAGTGTTGTTGATCTTGACTAAATGTTTTTATATATAAAAATGTTTTTTTGATATATCGCTTCACGCGACTTATTGTTATTGATATTGTTTGTTTTGGTTTGTTTCTTTGTTGGTTCTTTCTGTCTTTCCTACTTTGTTTCTGTCATTAATATTTACTGCTGAATATGCTACTGACATAAACAAAAACGTGTGTACGTTTGAGGATGAGGAAATGGATGGTGAAGTTATTATTATTATTTTTTTTACGGTAGAGGTAGAGGCCGGGTGAACGTTGGTCCACACAGAAAGGTTATATGAGTGAGAATAGCCAACTTCAACTGCTCTACAAGGACAATCAATCGTCTAAAACTGCGACGGAAAATGTTTTGTTCATGAAAGAAGGATTTACCCCCCTCTCTCTCTCTCTCTCTCTCTCTCTCTCTCTCTCTCTCTCTCTCTCTCTCTCTGTTTGTCCTGCTGACTGTCTGTCTCTGCATGTCTGTCTATATATATATATATCTGTCTCCCTGTCTCAGTTTGTCTCTTTCTGTCTGTCTGTCTGTCTGTCTGTCTGAGTGTTTGTCTGTCTATCTGCCTGTCGGTCTGTCTTGCTCTCTCTCTATCTGTCTCTCTGTCTCTGTTTATCTGTCTCTGTCTCTCTCTGTCTCTCTCTGTCTCTGTTTCTCTCTCTGTCTCTCTCTCTCTCTGTCTCTGTCTCTCTCTGTCTCTCTGTCTCTCTCTGTCTCTGTCTCTCTCTCTCTCTCTCTCTCTCTCTCTCTCTCTCTCTCTCTCTCTCTCTCTCTCTCTCCCTCTATAACATGGATGAAAGAGGAAAAAGATGTTGGGCCTCGGAAATCCGAAATATATTGTCTGAAACTGGTTTTAACTTTGTATGGCTTGACCAAGGTGTCGGCGATGTGAAATGGTTTTTGAGGGTCTTTAAGCTCCGATTGGGTGACATGTATAAACAAGAATGGTCCGGCACAGTGTCACAAAGGGACCGTTATGAATTGTACGCTAAATTTAAATCTGTGCTGCATGTTGAAAGTTACTTGTTCAATATTGACATTTATTGTTTTAGGGTAGCACTTACACAGTTTAGACTTGGTGTATTGCCAATTAATAACAACCTTAAACGATTCAGTGCTATTATGGAATCAAGATATTGTATTTTTTGTGAAAATGTAGCCGAAGATGAACACCACTTCCTCTTATGCTGTCCATTATATTCTGATTTAAGAAAAAGATTATAGGAAGCATGTGTGAAGGTTCTGTGTCTACCATTTTGTCATTTTCAGATGTTAAGAGGTGTCGCCTCGTTGCTAAGTTCATTTTCCACGCCATAAAACGTCGACAACTGCATGTTGAAACACTGCAATGTTAGAGATGGTACCGTTGTAATTGTAAACGATTATTATATAACATGTGAGGATAAATGTGTAAGACGTGTATATGTGCACAATTCCCCTAACCCACATCCCCTCTTCCCTGGTTTGTATTATGGGCCAATTGCCATACGTACAATAAACCATCCAAAAGTATCTCTCTCTCTCTCTCTCTCTCTCTCTCTCTCTCTCTCTCTCTCTCTCTCTCTCTCTCTCTCTCTCTCTCTCTCTCTCTCTCTCTCTCTCTCTCTCTCTCTCTCTCTCTCCCCCCCTTCTGCTCTACTCTCCTCACCCTCACCTCTTCATTCTAACGACGATAATTTATCTGTTGAAACTCCTCACTGACGTGAACAGGTTTTTGGATTTTGGCATGGCATAGTGCCAGCGTAGTCAGTGATCCAGATGATGATGATGATAATTAGTTTTAACGTCCTCTTAGAACCATTTGGCCTATCTTGGGACAGGTAGAGTTAATATGCTTTATGTGGGGACAAGACACTGGACAAACATGCAAACAGAGAACACATATGATCGTGTTATATATCTGGAAGTCTGTTGTTGCGATATTTCAAAATGGGGATGGAAGTAATGATTGTGTACGCGGAATGTGGTTGGACTGGAGCGGTTTTGTAGGCTTATTTGCTTTTTATGTATGTAGAATATGTTTATATTTGTGGCTGAATAAGTTTAAACAAATATATATTTATATAGGAGGGCAGTATGTGCTTAAGCCTTGTTTGATCAATTGAGTATAGCTATGCTTTGTGTTTAAGTCGCGAACCAGATGAGTCACCGAGGATCCAAAGAAGCAATCCCCTGGCGGTCCAAGGGAAACAATTCAAGAAAATATGAGTGATCGTCCGAATTACTTCTCTTCCAAAACTCGTCGATGAATAAATCAACTGGCACTGCACTGGTGTTTTCTTCTCCATATGTGACCCGTTCTCACAAAATGATAGATAATTTGATTTTTAACATCCTGTGATATGTAAATGCTAAGAAAGTACAGAAATTCCATTAAGATGATGTAAGTTGCAAATGACTTTGTTACAGTAGTGTAGGCTAAAGCTAATAACCAGCATGTTGGCCATTTTGAGAACATCACCGTTGAAGTTGTCACACTGAAAACATATATTGTTTCCCTAGCAACCTAGGTAATACATGCTTCATAGCTTATGACATTGTGATAAATAGTATAAAACAAGAGGCGAAGCCTTCAAGGCTCACGTAAGAAATCGACAAACAGTAACACAAACTCAATCACTCCGTCACACATACACACACACACACAGTAAGCATAGTGTGCACGAAAGCGAGACACTAGATCTAGATCTGTCTGTCTGCATGTAGCCTACTTACAGGGACACGACTGCCAACTAGTCTCGGCCCGCTCAAAATAAGACTTTCAGTACCGTAATTCCTTCGCGTGACGTCTAATCCTCTTACGCCATAATGTGACGTCTTCAAATGTTAAAGTTTCTACCACAGACATACATACATACATACATACGCACGCACGCACGCACGCACGCACGCACGCACGCACGCACGCACAGACAGACAAAAGTTAGCATCGCATAGGCTACACTTACGTGAGCCAAAAAACCATAGGATTGAGACCAGAAAGACATTTTTTGTGGCCGTTACATCCCTTATGATTGGGTTTCTATGAAAGTCTTGGTGCACTATTTTTTTTCTGAAAATCGTTTATTTAACGTCACTCTGTAAAAACATTGGCGACATTTGTCTTAGATTAAAAACACACACTGGCGCGCACACAAACTTTCCCTTTATGTACAGTGGTTCACCACCCTCCCACCCCCCGCACACTCTCGCTCATCTAATTTAAAATGGTAATAAGAGATACTTGGATATAAAATGGTATTCTTAAAAGGTTCTGATAAAAATATAAAGTAGCTATATGAGAAGCAATGGCGTCAGCCGCAGCAATGTCTCTTCATATCCAGGGACCAAGTGGGTGCGTGTGCACAAGTTCAGCGATAAGTTTGGGACCTTGCCACCCAAGGTCTTTATTAAAACTTAAAATATAGCTTAATTTTTCATTTGGGGTATTTGGCAGGATATTTCTATTCGAGTTTATAAACTGAGTCAGGGGTTGAAAGTGGCATGAGTTCAAATCACACTCCAAAGTCAAATGAGCAATGCTGAGGTTGGTGCACCAGATCAAAATTTAGTCCTTGACCTTTCCAACGATGTATGATAAGCGGGGGTTCTGCAAATAATCAGTCTGACAATGTGGCCTTGTGTGGTCTTTGTTTACAAGAAAGGGACGCTTCGGATCGATAAAAGGTATATCAATGAAATCAAGTTTAACACATTTGTAGGATGATTTCGACTAAATGCAGGCTGTATAAGGTAAATGAAGCATAGTTAGGCTATCTCCGAAACAGCAAAAAAGTGAATTTTAACCATATCGATCCTCGCCACCTTATTCCGTTCGCTGAGCAGCTGGCAGACAGCGACTTATCAATCATTTTGTGAGAACGGGCCACTCTTTTGAAAAAAAAGAGAAAAATGATTT
The DNA here is from genome assembly GCF_037325665.1 of Littorina saxatilis. Lineage (NCBI taxonomy): Eukaryota > Metazoa > Mollusca > Gastropoda > Littorinimorpha > Littorinidae > Littorina > Littorina saxatilis. The sequence continues at coordinate 38,133,854 of NC_090259.1, read as the reverse complement.
TGAAGGCACAGTCCTCTCCGTGTAAAAACATTGATCACCATCTTTTTCTTCTTCTTCTGCGTTCGTGGGCTGAAACTCCCACGTACACTCGTGTTTTTGCACGAGTTGATTTTTACATGTATGACCGTTTTTACCCCGCCATTTAGGCAGCCATACGCTGCTTTCGGAGGAAGCACGCTGGGTATTGTCGTGTTTCTATAAC
>NC_090259.1:38123652-38128652 GCF_037325665.1 Littorina saxatilis | reverse complement strand
GCCTTGTAATTTGTACTGGAAATAGATTTTAGCCATAGCTGGACCCTAAACTAGCCAAACTGTAATCGAACAGACAGATCAAAAATATCAGATTCGGGCTACGGTCGGCTCCTACCCAGAGTGGAAATGCTATGGTTCCTATGGGAAGGCTGGGATCACACAGCCGAGTGTCATTCACTTAACGAATGCGACTTTGAGGGTGCTCAGGTTCTGTATACCTGACCAACACGCAGGTGCGGCAGTTCTCGGGCCTGGTTGACGCCAGGATATATTATGACAGTAAGCGTAGAGTGCTGCCCTGTCACGTAGTCTCAAACCAAATTGGAAATCCAAAGCATCATCATTATAATCATCCTCATCTCATTAATCATCCAAAATATAAATTGTCCTTGCTCTTGTGGCCCTTCATGCCCGGAGCTCTCATGGTGACCTTGGTCTCAGTGTTCCTGTTAGATCCTTCCCTGAATAGTAGTTCTGCTGTCAGTCTTCAACGTGTGACGTTCTGGGGGGTCGACGGAGGGACGTGGTGGCGGTCTGCTCTCTGGAGGGGACGCTCACTCAGTCTGGCTCCGCGACTTAAAAGTCAATGTCGTTGGTAGGGGGCATAGTAGGTAGTGGGCTGCGTCCGTTAGCTCGGCACAGACCCACTACTGAACACCGTCGAAGTGACTCAGCAGAAGTGCAGTGTCATCTTCCGAGGGTAGCCTACCGCAGCGACCCGACATCCCCCCCTGGAGCGTCTGTAAAATCGACAAGTCTGGCAGCGGAACGAAATTCAGAGGTGGTTGGAGCAGCGAGTGCAGGGACGGGGCGGTGTGAGAGCACAACGGAACAAGGAACAGGTGTAAAAAACGGAAAAAAAAGAAGAAAAAATCAGATTTTATACTAAGGGGAGATTGTTTTGATTTTTTATTAAATGATGTACATGGCGTGTACTGGTAATATGCCCCACACCTGCTTTTCCTTAGTTCAGGCTCCAGGTAAACTTGTTTTTCATCACTTTTCCAAAGTACAGCTTTCAGGGATAAAAAATGTAAGAAATATTGTGTAAAAAGTGATACCAACATTTTTTTGTTCGCAAAATGTTATTATCTTCTTTTTTTCTCTCATGTTTGTGAAAATCTATCAGCTAACCAATTATTTTCCCAAAAAGCTACATAACTGACATGTATGCCCACCAAATCCCATCAAAATCCACTGAGATGTTACTATGTAGCAACAATAAACAACAATACACCCAACTCTAGGTAGGTCTATAAACCCCCTTAATTTATGCATGAGGCATGACTAAAAGCCCTGGGAGCTCTGTGCTAACATTAAATGTTTATGTGTCTCACTGGACCAACGTTTTTTTCCCCATTACTTTATTCCTTCAATTCCCATTGGAAAACTAGCAGCAACATAGTCGCGCTTCCCAGGTGTGAAGTGTGATCAGCCAACTGCATTTGGTGGTGACACGAGGGTGGAACATGGATACAACTCATGGATATCTCTGAGTCTGCATATAAAAGTTGACACGTGTCCGTCCCTGCCCGGTTTCGAACCCGTGGTCCTCGGATCACAAGTCCAGTGCTCTACCCACTGAGCTACCCGTGACCCTCGGATCACAAGTCCATGCAGTGCTCTACCCACTGAGCTACCCGTGGCCCTCGGATCACAAGTCCAGTGCTCTACCCACTGAGCTACCCGGGACCCTAGGATCACAAGTCCAGTGCTCTACCCACTGATTCAGGAACGTTCAAAACAAGTAAAACATGTGTGGCTGGTGAAAAACCTAATGACAACGAGGAGACACTGACAGGAAGCACAAATACGAGGAGACTGTTCCTTTTGAACCAATGCGCCATATGTATAGATTTAGCAGACATCTGTTGCAGTTCATTGTTTAAATGTCGTCGGGTTTCTCTCAAGTTAATTCCAGCACCCAATCTATCATCGTAGCAGATCATCTGACTCAATCACTTTCTCCACCGTGTCAACATTTGGAGTCCTGATTTGCCCTATATGGTCCGCTGGACCCAAAAAGCAACAATTAACTTACTACCGTGTCAACAATTGTCATCATTGCACGCAAGGCCAAGCCTGACATATTTATCGTTGTTTAATACAAGTTCAATTCAATTCATTGAACGGCTTGCAGGGCTCCGACTATTGTTTAAGGCGGTCATTAATTGAGCCGAAGTCGACTTCGCGAAGTCTTTTTACCGAAAACTCAGTGCTAAAGCTTCGTGCGGCCAGCTTCGCCAAGTTCAGAACAGGCTTTACATTTCTATCTGCATTGTCTTACTGGCGCTAGATTTAGGAGTTTAAGACCACTTTAAAAGTTCTTGTGGATGATTTGTTTTGTCTTTCATTAAACGTTCGCAAAACTTCACCTCTGTTGTTTTAATTCACAGTTTGTTCTGTGTGTGTGTGTGTCTACACCACTCTAGTGAGTACATCCTATCGTAGTCTTATTTTTGTTCTTCTTGAGTGCAGTCTTTTGTTCTATGTCTGTCTTCCTGTACTATTGTCTTCTTCATTCTTGTCTTCTTCATTCTTGTCTTCCTGTACTATTGTCTTCTTCAGTCTTGTCTTCCTGTACTATTGTCTTCTTCATTCTTGTCTTCCTGTACTATTGTCTTCTTCATTCTTGTCTTCCTGTACTAGTGTCTTCTTCATTCTTGTCTTCCTGTACTATTGTCTTCTTCATTCTTGTCTTCCTGTACTAGTGTCTTCTTCATTCTTGTCTTCCTGTACTATTGTCTTCTTCATTCTTGTCTTCCTGTACTAGTGTCTTCTTCATTCTTGTCTTCCTGTACTATTGTCTTCTTCATTCTTGTCTTCCTGTACTATTGTCTTCTTCATTCTTGTCTTCCTGTACTAGTGTCTTCTTCATTCTTGTCTTCCTGTACTAGTGTCTTCTTCATTCTTGTCTTCCTGTACTATTGTCTTCTTCATTCTTGTCTTCCTGTACTATTGTCTTCTTCATTCTTGTCTTCCTGTACTATTGTCTTCTTCATTCTTGTCTTCCTGTACTATTGTCTTCTTTATTCTTGTCTTCCTGTACTATTGTCTTCTTCATTCTTGTCTTCCTGTACTAGTGTCTTCTTCATTCTTGTCTTCCTGTACTATTGTCTTCTTCATTCTTGTCTTCCTGTACTATTGTCTTCTTCATTCTTGTCTTCCTGTACTATTGTCTTCTTCATTCTTGTCTTCCTGTACTATTGTCTTCTTCATTCTTGTCTTCCTGTACTATTGTCTTCTTCATTCTTGTCTTCCTGTACTAGTGTCTTCTTCATTCTTGTCTTCTTCATTCTTGTCTTCCTGTACTAGTGTCTTCTTCATTCTTGTCTTCCTGTACTAGTGTCTTCTTCATTCTTGTCTTCCTGTACTAGTGTCTTCTTCATTCTTGTCTTCCTGTACTATTGTCTTCTTCATTCTTGTCTTCTTCATTCTTGTCTTCCTGTACTATTGTCTTCTTCATTCTTGTCTTCCTGTACTATTGTCTTCTTCATTCTTAATCTTGTCTTCCTGTACTATTGTCTTCTTCATTCTTGTCTTCCTGTACTATTGTCTTCTTCATTCTTGTCTTCTTCATTCTTGTCTTCCTGTACTATTGTCTTCTTCATTCTTGTCTTCTTCATTCTTGTCTTCCTGTACTATTGTCTTCTTCATTCTTGTCTTCCTGTACTATTGTCTTCTTCATTCTTAATCTTGTCTTCCTGTACTATTGTCTTCTTCATTCTTGTCTTCCTGTACTATTGTCTTCTTCATTCTTGTCTTCCTGTACTATTGTCTTCTTCAGTCTTTTCTTCCTGTACTGTTGTCTATCTTCATGTATTACGATCTTCCTGTCTGTTTATCTGTCTGTGTTCATGTTTGTCATTATGTCTTCCAGTATTTCTTCCTGTATTGCTTTCTTCCTCTCTGTCTTCCTGTCTGTCTTTGTGTTTCTTTTTATGTCTTCATGTCATGTCTCTTCTTGTATTGCTGTCTTCATGTAGTATTGTATGTCATCATGTCTGTCTCCCTGTCTGCCCTATCTTCCGATCTGTCCTCCTGTATTACCGCCTGTCTTTCTGTTTTAATGTCTATCTTCCCATAAGCATATTCTTTTCTGTCTTAATTTCTATTTTCATGTCTGTTGTCTCTCTGTCTTTCTGTATTCCTGTCTGTCTTCATGTATTACTGTGTATCATCCTCTATTGCTATTTTGTCATGTTGTATCACTGTCTGTCCTCATGTATTATTGTCTTCTTGTATTACTGTATGCCATCCTGTGTTACTCTTTGTCTTTTTGTATCACTGTCTGTCCTCATGTATTACTGTCTTCTTGTATCACTGTCTGTCCTCATGTATTACTGTCTTCTTGTATTACTGTCTGTACTCATGTATTACTGTCTTCTTGTATCACTGTCTGTCCTCATGTATTACTGTCTTCTTGTATCACTGTCTGTCCTCATGTATTACTGTCTTCTTGTATCACTGTCTGTCCTCATGTATCACTGTCTTCTTGTATCACTGTCTGTCCTCATGTATTACTGTCTTCTTGTATCACTGTCTGTCCTCATGTATCACTGTCTTCTTGTATCACTGTCTGTCCTCATGTATTACTGTCTTCTTGTATCACTGTCTGTCCTCATGTATCACTGTCTTCTTGTATCACTGTCTGTCCTCATGTATCACTGTCTTCTTGTATCACTGTCTGTCCTCATGTATCACTGTCTTCTTGTATCACTGTCTGTCCTCATGTATTACTGTCTTCTTGTATCACTGTCTGTCCTCATGTATTACTGTCTTCTTGTATCACTGTCTGTCCTCATGTATTACTGTCTTCTTGTATCACTGTCTGTCCTCATGTATTACTGTCTTCTTGTATCACTGTCTGTCGTTTTGTACCAATGTCTATCTTCCCACCATCCTGTCTGTCTTTCTGTATTTCTGTATGTCATCCTACGTGTTGTGTTTGTCTCCCTGTATTTGTCAGGAATGTTGTGTGTCTTCGGCGACAGGACCGA
>NC_090259.1:38098652-38118652 GCF_037325665.1 Littorina saxatilis | reverse complement strand
TCAATAAAGCCCAGATAAAAAACACACATCAATGTCTCTTACTTTTTACTGACCTCAGTAGAACTTCTTTTGATCGTTTAGGGAAAAAACACAAATTGAAAATGACAAAATTCGATTTTATTAAACTGTTTTAAGGCGATCAAGACAAAGAGTCAGAGGTCCTCAAAGTTATCGGGAAATCATCAAATAATGCTCAGAGCTCTTTGCAAAAACTTCTTTACCTGGTCTGGGGTGTGATCAACATTGTATTGATCTCCCTTCTTCCCCCCCCCCCCCCAATAGTTCAATTATCTTAGCCTATGATCATGTTGTTTATCAAATCATTAAAGCTCTTATCTGGTCCAATTATCGGGTATTGGCTATCGCACTTGTCTCACTGAGTCATTCGTTACGGAATTGCTGCCCTGGGAACATAGATCCTCGTAAATCGAGAGAACCTAACTTGTTTCCCCAGAATAGAAACAAGAGACTGCAGGTGAGAAGAACAAGAGCAAGATAACAATGACATTAAATGTACTCACAAAACTGTATTAGTTATAAAGGTAAGTTCATTTTCATGGTTATTTTGTTCTTGTTTTCTCAGGGTGTTTTACAGGGTCTCGGAATGTTCAGCAACGAGTCTACCTACATCAGTGAGCTGGTATAAATACTGCAACGGAACTATAAACACTCCACAGGGTTGAACACTGTTACCTTTTCGAAACATTCACTTCTTTATTCGCCAATTTAACTCAGAATTATTTAAAATGGGGTTAGCACTTCTACACATGTTTGTGATTTTTCTTGGACTGCATGACGTTGTCAAAGGATCAGAAGCAATCAAGTCGGCCTTGTACGGCGTTTGTCCAAAAGGACTTATCCTCAAGGATGATGATCACATGCAGCAGTTCACCGCCTCTTCAAACGTTGAATGTGTTGCAAGGTGTTCTGACAGTGCTGGTTGCCATGGAGTCAACGTGTGTCCAGGTGAACTTGGACAGGTCAGCTGCACTCTGACAGGGAAGTCTTCACCAGGAGGGTGTGATGGTCTGACTGATGCCCCCTCACCTCTCTGCTTCCATGTCCAAAATGTAAGAGGGTTATTCTCCAGAGCTGTGTATCATTTTGTGACATGCACTGTAATTTGTGTACATTGTATTAGTTTCTTTCGATGTTTATCATTATTTGATTTTGAATTGAATTTATTTATGTATGTTTTGTGTGAAGCGCTTACAACTGTGTAAGGATTTGCGCCATATCAATATCCTCCTTATTATTAATATTTTCATTCCTTTAAATCATTATAACGTACAGTAAATGGCAACTATAATACATTCTGGAATGTATTCTCTTTACTTTTTTTCAGTAAATACCCAAGTTAAATAATGATACAGACATGCAACAAAAAAACAAACATAGTATATATTTGTGTCTTCTCTTTAAAGGAAATACTTGTTAGTGTCACATGTCACAACCTTTGGTTTCTATGTTACGAAATTGACGTTCTTTAAAACCCTTGTACATGTACATTACTGAACGTAGACAAAGAAAATGCAAGTATTTCGAATTCTTTATCCGCAGGCCAAGGATATATATGAAACCAGTTCCTATTACTGAAATCGATGTGTATGGTAAACTGTCTCAGTTAAGTAAAGAAATGTCAACTTCGTAACATGGTTTCCACTGGTACACAGCTCTGGAGAATATCCCAAGTAAGTCTTGACCAGCCAGACCCTATGTTTTGTTTGACACTGAACTGGAGCAAGCATGTATGGACGTGGCAAAATAATGTGAAGATGTACTGCAACTTCTGTTAAACAGTAACTGTAATTCACAAAATGTCCACACAAAAAGTGCCAACGTTCAAAAGTTCAGATGAAAAACACACGAAAGGTATGTTGTAGGAACCTTTAATTGTGTCAAAATAAAACGTTGCGGTCACTGCAATTTAAGAGGGATCCATATATTCATTACGTCCCTCTTGATATCTAAGAGTGAGCAGTGACTACATTGTTTTGTTTTGTCACAATTAAACATTCCTAATACACACCTTACTTGTTTTTGTGTGTTTGTTTTTGTACTTCCCTAATCAAACCCGCTTTAAAGTAACTAATGGCATATTACTAAGGATGTTCGTTTCGTTCATGGGCTGAAATTCCCACGGGTTTTACGTGTATGACCGTTTTTACCCCGCCATGTAGGCAGCCATACGCTGCTTTAGGGGGAAGCATGCTGGGTATTTTGGTGTTTCTATAACCCACCGAACCCCATGTATTAATAAGGATGGAAGAGGGTTGTTCGTGTCAGTACTTGTTGCTCTCTCAGGTGCCAGAGATCTCAACAGAAGCACCAACCACTACAGAAGTGGAATGTCAAAATGGCGGCACTCCTGCTGGTACGAGATGTGACTGTCCCGCTCAGTATTCTGGCACCAACTGCCAGAGATATATCAGAGGTAAATATTTAAAGAGAAAAATAAATTGTCTCAGTTTCGATTGTGTCTTTTGAACGAGCTTCTCGACAATTTATCACATAAGTTTATTCTCTGAATTATAATTGTTCGTGTGTTCTATTAAATTAAAGATCGCTGGGTCGAAGATCAGTGATTTTATTGTATTGTTTGGTCACAATTAAACGTTCCTATTCATGACATGCCTTGCTTGATTTTTTATACTTGTAAAAATGCACGATTTGTGAATTCAGCTGATGATATAGGTGGTTTTGATATTTGTTGTGTTATTGGTAGTGGTGGTGATGGTAGTAGTAGTAGCTGTGGTAGTAGTGGTACAGCAGTATTACAGGCGTTGATTCTGACGCTGCTGTAATTGAAGTAGGTATTTAAGAGGGCCAATTTACTAGTTGATCGTGAAATTATTGTCTCATAGTCAACGCTTTTCTACTCTAGACCATCATTTCAGAAACCATTTACCTCAATCGATCGACTTCCAAATCTCCAGAACCGTTTATTAGCTATGTTAATGCCTAAATGATCGGCGAAAGTCGACAATCTGCCCAAACCTTGTAAGAAGCAGCACTTACCTGGACAAATTCCTGAATATGTGTACGCAGTAAGTCTCAGTTCCAGAGATTATCGCGCCCCCTTCAAGAATTTATAATGCGTTTTTTGGGGCTCTAGTGCGTATAGGGCACAGGGACGCAGAGTCTGGGGAGCCCTGGTTTAGTTAGTGTGACAGGGGAGGCTACCGCTCCTTTCACAGCAGACTCTGCACCCGAGTTGTTGGCCTTTAAAGTCAACACCGGTGTATTGTAGAATTCTGTTTGTGATAGGGTCTGGTGGTTTCCGATTGTCTGTATGTTCATGGAAACCTTCGGGTTTGCATAACAGTTTTTATAGGGCTAAGAAATTAGCCTAACATTTTCAATCCTGTTTAATTGCACTTCGCTTCCCGAGGTGATCGTAGTGTTTCGGCACTCGGTTACATCAGCATCAAGATCCGCAAAATGGCTAAGTAAGTTGAGCATTCCTGATATTGAATAGACGATGTTCGGGAATGACTTTTGCTAAGAGAAAAAAAGAGGGAAAACAAACCCGCGTGACATTGTTCGCCAATCACTAGCGAGCGGCGTGTTGCTACACGTTGTCAGCGAGCACGTGTAAGACACGCAACTCAATGATGATTGGCCTATTTTGTCACGTGGTTTTGTTAGCCCTCAGAAAGGCAACCCTTTGCTGCTGAGTTATTTCCGGAATTGGGCTATCTTGAATGTAGTGCCGTGCAGAAATACGTGTCTGCAGAACCAAGCTGGGACAGAAACACTGTTGTTCACATCACCAATAAACTTCTGACCGTAAAGCCATCCATGAGCCTATTTGTTGTTATTTTGGTTAAAAAATGAACTTGTTAAATGAACGTTTATTTTCGCAACATGTAGCAGCCATAATGTATTGTCATGGCAGATTGCAGCGAGCCATACGCAAATGGAGTACGGTCTCCTGAGGGTGTCTATTTCATCCAGCCTGTGTCTTCAGCACAGCCTTTCCGGGTAAGTGTTTTGTAAAGTGTTCGACGGGCGCAATGGCTTGGTGGTAAGACGCCGGCCTCCAAAGCGAAAGGTCGTGGGTTCGAATCCCGGCTGCGCCTGGTGGGTTAAGGTGGAGATGTTTTCCGATCTCCCAGGTCAACTTAAGTGCAGACCTGCTAGTGCCTTATCCCCCTTGCCTTATCCCCCTTCGTGTGTACATGCAAGCACAAGACCAAGTGAAAAGATCCTGTCATCCATGTCAAAGTTCGGTGGGTTATAGAAACACAAAAATACCCTGCATGCTTCCCCCGTAAGTGTTCTTTTCTTCATTGCTATTACTGTATGCTCCAAGGAAGATATAATAATATATTTACTAACATAATAATATATATGTACGCTGTTAAAGCTGACATTTCACTTCGGCAGGCGGAAACGAAAATTCCTGTTGTTGAATATGTCCGCTGTAAGACAAATAGAAAATGTTCATTTGTTTACTTCTATTTTGTATGCTCCAAGGAAACACTCGGGTGTATATTTAACATTGTTGCTTCTCTGTAACGTACGAAGATGAATACAGCTGACCCTGTTCTGTGCTCTATTTCAAATCTGTCGATCACTAGATACTAGATTTACCACTGTAGAGTAACGATAAAAGTGGGATGATGGTCACCTGCCATAAATGTCTTGACATAACCTATAGTTTGTCCTGAGGGGGTAAAACATCATTGTTCTTACACAGACAGCTTAAACTCGTTATTATGAGTTATTTCTAATATGCTGACTGTTAGCAAATGATAACATGACATGTCGAGAAAAAAGATATCAAGCATGAGCCTTTTAGGCGAATGCTGATATCGTTTGTGAGACATGTCTGTTACCATTTGCTAACAGTCAGCATATCAGAAATAACTGTTTTGTTACCGTTTAATTCGACCAAAAGAAATTTCGAAGCAACCCCGCGAATTAGACAGAACAGCCGCAATGGGAACTTGAGCGCTTCTACCTGATTATGCCTGTCAGTCAAAGAATGTTCGTGACCTGAGTCAGCCAATCAGAGTAACACACCTGACGTGATGAATATTCACAGGTCAAATGCCTTTGACACACAACAATCTCACAAGATAAACCATGTTGAACATGCGTTTCGGTTGCTTCGCTTTTTCTCGTTGAACAGAGAGCGACAGATTTAGAACCGACTCCAGACGGGAAATGACGTAAAGATACATTTGATGTAAAGCGAGTGGCGCAATTTCACTTGATTTTTCCGAACTTTGATCATTTACATTTCAAGTGAGCGGTCGGCATTGCACACTCAGACGATGGGCGGTGCCTTGCTGTTTCGTTACGCACCCACCGACAAAACTCACTTTTCGGTATTTTTTAGATAAAGAGAGTATTACCTGACAGCATTTGAAGTGTCATTCTTTAGAATAAATCACGCTGATATTGTTGAATTACATTTTTACTTTGTCTTGTTAATTTTTAGCGTGATAAACAAAAAGGGTCCCTGCCTGAACGTTATAACATTTAGAGGGTCACCTAGGATCCGTCCTGATTGGTCAAAAAGCCATATGGGGCACTGAATTGGTAATAAATTTTAATAACGTTCCGGCGATCGAGGATCAGCATTGCCAATTCTCCGAGAGGTAAAGCTATGCTTTTAGGTTTCTATATTCAAACAACAAACTCTATTCCATGTGCCCTGCATAACCATTACGGTTGGAGGTACGTTAAAAACAACAATCTCTATTCCATGTGTCATTCTTAACCACGGTTGAAAGGACGTTCAAAACAACAACTCCTCTATTCCATGTCATCTGTTTCTGCATTATTCTGCCAGGTGTACTGCAACTTTGTATGGGGAGGCCTTACGTATGTCCTTCGTCGAACTGACACCTCCAACTTCAACCAGAACTGGACTGTGCTCAAGGACGAAGGTATCGGTCAAAATCCCTCCGTTTTTGATTATTTCGCTGGCCTGGAGAACATGCATCACCTCACCAAACAAGCTACGTATCAGTTAACCCTCATGTTGTTTTCGCCTTTGCTGCCTGGGCATCCCGTCGTCTATGACAACTTCACTGTCGGGGCAGAGTCGACGTCGTATGCAATCAGCTACACTTTCCATGAGCCAAATGTACATTTCAACGACCTTTTCTCCGCCCTCAAACCTGTAAAGTTCAGCGCCAGCGACAACGACGTCAACAACTGCTACGGTCAGAAGGGTATGGCTGGATGGTACGGGACCGACTGCGCTGGTTACACCTTGTTTTCCAACGGTGCTTTTAACTGGCCGGACAAGCAAGCTACAGACCAGTGGATCACTCGGCTCGATTTTAGATTTGTTCGTCAGTCAGGTGACTACGTGTAAATGTGACGAATACCGCGTAAGTAGCGCGCTGTTTTCCAATACAGTCGAACTCTCTTCTCAAGACCTTCCAGTTCTAACTATGCATTAGATTATAAAATTGTATTCTGTGTAGACCCTTCCACCAGCATCTTAGACCACTCTTTGTACTTTTTCTTTTAATAGATGATTGTCATTTGTTTTACCTCATGTCTGCCCTGCGTGTGATGGTGTGATCGTGACTGCTGTAGTGTGGGCGTGTGTGTGTTGGTGTGTATGTCAGTGAATGTGTGGGCGTGTGTGTGTGTGTGTGTGTGTGTGTGTGGGTGTGTGTGTGTGCGTGATTTTACCAACACTACGCTAAATTCCTTGTGCTTTAAATGTTTTTTTTAATGTCACTTGGCTCAATAAATACTGTATTCTGTATTCTGTATTCTGTATTCTGTATTCTGTAAAATCTGAGAAAATCAGGTCAATAAACGAGGTAGTCTTAAAATGGGTATACATTCTTGTGCTGTGCTCTGTGAGAGATGTTTTCTTTGTGCTTAATATTATTTTGTTTGGACCTAGCTATTGATGTGTACATTGTTGTTAAACAGTTGTTTGTTGTATGTTTATCAGGGTTTGCTAGTGTGTGATAGGGTTCGTGTCCGTCTGTAGATGTTAGTTTCTTTGTTAGTCCTGTGTTGACAACTCTTCGACAAGCGCTTAGAACTGTACCCACGGAATACGCGCTATATAAGCTTCCTATTGATTGATTGATTGATACATTTACTGAGGTTATGCATAAAGTGTCTAAAAAAACAGGGTCTTACAAGGGTGGAAGTCTTAAATTGAGGGGGGGGGGGATCTTAAAGGGGGGGGGGGGGGTCCACTGCAATGCTTTTTACGGGCCCCACACAAAAGGTAACGATCAGTGGATCATTCGTATCGATGTTAGAGTTTTGCGTCAGTCATTTAACTATGTACAAAAGGAATGAATATAATACTCAGTTGTTTAAAAGCTTTTTTCTACAATGACGCTTTTACCTGGTCTGACTCACAGGGTAATAGCAAGGTGTTTTTTCTTGCCTTGGCGTAAATGTAACAAATAGTAGGATATTCACCTTCCTTTCAGGAAACAAAATTCGCACGTCTGTTTAGTCTCATGTATTGTCTTTTCCCTTATACTTCTTCGTTGTTGTGTCCTTAACTTCTGCGGCTATCTGTCTAGCTTTTAGGATAGAGCACACTTCTTTGCAAACATTATTCGTTACGATTGCCTCAGTCGCTCATCTGCACCGGTCGGCGACATGTACGTTGCTATCGCAACTCTTCTAAAGCTTATGAAAACCTTGACAACGTTTATTACGATATCGACTATGTTGAGTTTTGTGAGCATAAAGTGAGAATGCAACATAAAGTAAGCATGTTAATATTGTCATTCGTTTTTCGCTTTTAACATCCCTTCAATCTATTAAGCTATGCGGGAATACTGCCATTTGAAGGGTGCATGTATTAGATTAAATGCACCACAAAGATATGCTACGACAGTAATAACAGCAACAACAACACCAAGCAAACAACAACAACAAACAAAAGCAAAAAACACAACCACACAAATCAACACACAAACAAACAAACTAGCAAATAAACACACAAACAAACAAACAAATACGAACAAGAATGAAAGAAGACAAGCTCTAACAATGCACTCATATAAGGTGTAAGCGGGATTTCCAGTATTAACGTTCTTGGCCATTTATATGTCTGTTTTGAAGATGTTGTTTGATGATTATTTCATCCTTTACGTTACAGATTACAGCGGCTTTGTTAGGAGAGTGTTTTCATTGACAGACATAATTAAGTCGAAGTAGTTGTCCATCACTCTCATTTTCTGTTCTTCAAATCATGTTACTTAAACTCATTGTTACATCTGTTAATGCAATGCTGAGATATTGATGGCATGCTTCATAATTATGCCAGAGTCAAAACAATTTCTACTACAATGAGTAAAGTATAGCAAAGAAAGAACGTGCGAGAAAGAATATGACGTCATAACTTATCACGACAATTTAATACACTGTAGATCACTTGCCGTCATTCCGTTCTTTTATACCACAATCCTGACGAAGTCAGTTTATCTGCCGAAATATTGTTCAAAATTAGCTCCTAACCAGCTTGTTACTGGTGTGTGTTATTTTTATTTAAATGTTATTACAATGAGTAAGTATGATTATGGCAATTACTATTCATCTGATTTTTGTTATCTTTAATGTGATGTTTTTAAATAGTAATGCAGTATCTATGTTGTATCAGAATTTAAACGATCTTGTAAAACTTCGCAGATCTGTCCAAGCATCTGTACACTTTGACACACGAACATACAACACACACAAAAAGAAGAGCCTGGTTGCTTTATGTGCAGAGGGTGAGGTTTTGTGCTTATACTTTGGAACTGTGCAAGTCTATTCGTCAAAAGATGTTTCTGTGAAATGTAACAACTCAGTCTGTGCTCTGTGTTTCACCACATGGCTACATAGCCCACATTATGATAGTTGTGGTATCCAAAGGTTCAATTCGTGTAGAGGTGTAATGATAAAAGTGGCAATTGTCTTTCATGCTTTTTTTCCCTTGTTACTCCTTCGACTGTTTGGATGGTTGTGTGTGAGTGCTTCTTTGTTGTTTATTCCATTGTTTGCCAACGAGTGTGTGTGTGTGTGTGTGTGTGTGTGTGTGTGTGTGTGTGTGTGTGTGTGTGTGTGTGTGTGTTTGTGTTTGTGAAGATTTAGCACTCTAACGCATACACACACACACACGTGCGCGCGCGCCACAACACACACGCCGCACACACACACCAACAACACACTCACACACCAAACAAAACCACATACACACACCAACACATACACTAACTAACACACACATACAAACACTCCAACACACACACACACCAAAACACATACACACACACCAAAACACATACACACACACGCACTCTCTCACACACATACACACACATACACACACACACACGCACACACACACACACACACACACACACACAAAGAAACACACGCAAGTGCAATACCATTTATTGTTCTGATATAAGTAAGCGTTGTGTTTGGTGGTCAGTGTCCTAATATACATATTTATTTTAAATTCGATAGCGTTTAAAACTATTGTGGAAAAAGTTAGAAATCTACAAAGTCTATGACAATTTCACATAATAAACGTGCACATTTACATATTTGTATTCACACGAACAACGACAACTGTACAGTTTCTTCAGTTTATATGAGGATTACAGTTTCTTTGTTCTTATAGGCAGAAACATAGAGCATGGAGGCTCAAAATATCCGAACGTCTCAAAAGCATTTCATCAAAAGTGCAAAACAAAAATCTTCTTCTCAAGAGATGCCCTTGTAATAGCTTGGGTAAATCATAATTTCATTACCTACACGCTAATGCCATTGTAGAATACTTAGCTTGTTGGTTAACTGTCGTTTTTATTCCGCGGTTGTTGTTGCTGTTGTTATGGTACCAACTGTTTAAGAAGGATAACAGCAAATTCAGTCTCTGTTAGATTTACATTTTTTCCTTTTTAATTTTAACCATGCTACTCTATTCCAAACCCGTGTTCCCATGATCGTGGTCTTTATCGCCGACCTTTAAGAACCATGAATGTACTTCTGGATTTAATCATTATAAGCAGTAGGGGTCGCAGTTGCTCCTTGTCGCAACCGGTGGCATGTCAGGGTAAGCTTACCGACCTGAGACAGACATCTATTCGCTAACATGGAATCAAAACCACTACCAAAAAAAACATTCGTGGAAAAAGAGCATTTTTAAGGCGACTGTAAACTTGAAAATTACTTACGACAGTCACAATGTTCAATTGCTTCGTGCATTTTTCTTTCTTGAGCCGTATTATTGATTTTGGTACCGTTGTGTTCCTAACATTCTGCACGTGTCCATGATATATAAGGCTCACTGTGTATAATGGATCAAACACGATATAGCAGCCCTGAAAGTTCAACAAATGGTCCACTAGACTTTGGCTATAGTGATTCTGAAAATGTACTAACCAGGGAGCAAACTTTACTAGCCAAACCAACATTTTTGTTCAGCAACTTTTCTCGCATTTCGCGAGTAGATGAACATTTATACTCGCCAGTTACATCTTTCTACTCGCCATGGCGAGTAAAATACTCGCCACTTGTAGGCCTGGATAGTCGCTAATGAATTAAGTAATTCGTTTATTGTATCTGTTATTTGGTACACAATAGAAATAATTGGAACCTGGCAATGAGGAGGGTATCACCGCAACAGTTGGCCTACATCCTAATGTACCTGTGTTCGTATGTTTGGTTTTGAGTATCTGCTAGAGGAAGCATATATATCAGCAAAACATTAATTATGGCCACCATTTGCCGCATTTCATATTTTCCAAAATATATAATTCCTTAAGCAGATAATCAAAACAAACATACGTACTCGGGTACATAAGGACGTAGACCAACTGTTACGACGATGGTTGATACGACGATGGTTGATACGACGATGGTTGATACGACGATGGTTGATACGACGATGGTTGATACGACAATGGGTGGCTGAAAACAAGTGCAGTGCAACCTTGTTAAGACTGTCAAAGCTCTGAAAAAACCCAAGCTTTCAAAAGGAAGAAGTCTTAACTTAGAGGTAAGTTAACAGATAAAATCAACAGAGCATGTAATCTATTAAGGTCTCAGAAAGGGGAAATACATATTTCGAAGTCTGAAAAAAGGGGGGGGGGGTCCTTGTACCAACAAGTGCGCATATCTAATCTGTGTTGTATTCTTCACCTATACGTAGTCTCTTGAGAGTGTCAAATCAACCAGACCAATCTAAAATTGACATGACTGACCGACTAGCGTTTACCCTTATCATCCAAACAAATAAATGTATGAGCTGTATTCTTTACCTTTAAACGTAGTCTTCTTGAATAAACATGTTTAGCCTCCAGTGACTGGTCTCTATCTGGTGCGTCCGGCCACTCAAAAGTGACTGGTCTCTATCTGGTGCGTCCGGCCACTCAAAAGTGACTGGTCTCTATCTGGTGCGTCCGACCACTCAAAAGTGACATTGGAAAGCAACGTGTAAGCTGTGCGTTATTTGCTTCCTTTATACAAAGTCTCCGTATCGATCTCATTGTGCATAACACAACGTATAACTTGTGTGCAGTATTTGTCACCAGCTTTACACGTAGGCTCCTGACTGACGCACAAATCTGAAATCGACACTTCTGATCCACAGGTCGTTACCATTGGCATCGGGCCAGTTAAAGGCGCCGTTAGAAAACGACGTGTAACCTGCGCAGTCGGTCCCGTACCACCCAGCCACACCCCTCTGACTGAAACAGTTGTTGACGTCGTTGTGGCTGGCGCTGAACTTGACAGGTTTGAAGGTGGAGAAAACGTCGTTGTAAACGCCACGAGTTTCTCTGAAAGAGTAATTGATGGCATAGGACGTGGAATCTGGTCCGACTGTGAAGTTGTCATAGAGGATAGAATACCCAGTATGCAGATTGATGTTGAGCTCATAGGTAGCCTGTTTGGTGAGGTGATGAATGTTCTCCAGGCCAGCGAAATAATCAAAACCAGCTGGATCTTGACCGATACCTTCGTCCCTGAGAACCGTCCAGTTCTGGTTGAAGTTGGAGGTATCAGTTCGACGAAGGACAGACGTAACACCTCCCCATGCAAACACGCAGTAAACCTGTCATGACAATGCAGACAGGGGTTACATGGACTAGATCAGTTTAAAAACCCAGGAATTCAAATAGGAGTATTGATTTTAATTGACTTTACAGAATGCCACTAGAGTCTGTTAAGAAATAATTCATCACACAAATCCCACGCCGACCAGAAAGAACCGAGCCTGTTGATTTTGTTTTGTGCCAAACTGAGTTATAGCTCTTAGGGTAAAATAGAGGTTAGAAATTGCTCCATTGGTTTACAATCATCTCACTGTTACTACTACAATTACTACTACCAGTAACCTTTTTTTCCGGAAACCTTTACATTAATTATTAGTAACCGGCGTTTACAAAATATGTTTTCCTTCTGTAATGTCATAATATATGCTCATAACATGCATTTTGTCACACACACACACACGCACACACACACACACACACACACACACACACACACACACACACACACGCGCGCGCGCGCGCGCGCGCACACACACACACACACATCCACACAAAAACCAGCTTTATCGAGTGACTAACATTTTTGGGGAAAAAGGCCTTTTCGTCTCAGGAAAAGGTTAGCATGGACAGCCTTCACATGTACTGCCAAGCTCTTACTTAGGGCGTACAACAATAACAATAAAACATCACAATTACCCTACCTTGAAAGGCTGGGCTGAAGTAACAGGCTGAATGAAAAAGACATCCTCATAATTACGTGCTCCATTTGCGTAGGCTTCGCTGCAATCTGCCAGGACAATACGTACGTGATGAATGTTATACTGTTCAAAAAAAGAAACGCATAGTTGCTACTTGCCAAATTTGTTTTATTTTTCGAAAAAATTAACAGAAAATCCAATATTTAGATTATTTGTTTGAAATTTGGTATGGACACAGTTGAATGCACACACAGTTCATTTGCATCTTCAAATCAATCAGTCAATCAATACGATTGGGTGCCGAGGCTGTCAAGTCAGTAGGGGGTGTGACTGCCTTGAGCAGCAACAACTTCCCGGCACCTTCTGGGCATGGACTGGATCAGATGCCGGATATCTTGCTGTGGGATGGTGTCCCACTCCTCCTGAAGTGCCTGCAATAGATCGCGGTGATTTGCCGGCGCTTCTTCTCGCCTGCGCACACGTCTGTCCAATTCATCCCAGAGGTGTTCTATCGGGTTCATGTCTGGCGACATGGATGGCCAGGGAAGCACCTGGACATGGTGGTCGGTGAGGAACTGGGTGGTGAGTCGTGCTGTGTGCGGGCGAGCGTTGTCCTGCTGGAATATGGCATCCTGGTCAGCCAGAAGAGGAAGGGCGTGTGGGCGCAGAATTTCCTCCACGTATCGCTGGGCAGTTATGCGCCCTTGGACGTGCACCAGGGTGCTCCTTCCAGCGGTATTGATCGCCCCCCACACCATGACGCCTCCACCACCATGAACGGGTGCCTCATCCACACAGTTGGGCGCGTAACGTTCGTTTACTCTCCGGTAGACCCTCCTCCGACCATCATGTCGCTGGAGCAGGAAGTAGGACTCGTCGCTGAACCACACGTGTCTCCAGTGATTCCGGACGGTCCAGCGAAGGTGCTGGTTGCCCCACTGCACTCGGTTCTGGCGATGGCGGCGGGTGAGGACAGCTCCTCTGTGAGGTCTGCGAGCTCTCAAACCAGCTTCATGCAGGCGGTTCCGCACGGTCTGGTCCGATAATCGGTGTGGCCCGGGGAGAGCCTGGACAGAAGATGAGGCCGACAGGAAACGATTCCGGAGGTGGCGGAGCCGTATGAAGCGGTCGTGAGCAGCAGTTGTCGCCCTTGGTCTTCCCGCTCGTGGCAAGTCAGCAACGGAGCCAGTGGCTTGAAACCTGACCCACAGTTTACTGATGGTGCTCTGGGACACGTGGAAGTGCCTGGCGATTGCACTTTGACTTTGGCCTGCTTGTAAACGACCCAATGCAATTTGGCGGTCTTCTCTGCTCAATCGGGCCATCTTTCGTCGCTGAATTGTCGTCTGATTTCTTTGTGGCGAACAATCCGCTTTTATGGGTTTTGGAAGACATGGTGAGAGCTCAATATTCCCCGAGTTTCACGAGATTACACTGAAGCATGACGAGTGGTCATGCCAAATGAGCAATTTTGACATTGTAGCCACTGATAACGCATGCGTCACGTGCAGAGCTCACTTGTGGCAATGGACGAAAGGTCGACGACCAGATAAACATTTTCTGCAGTTTGGTGGATATCCTTGTAGCCATATAACTAAATTAACCAAATATTACAAGCTATGCGTTTCTTTTTTTGAACAGTATATTATTTTGCAGTCGTCAAAGTTACTTTGGCAATGGAGTTTTATTTGAAAGGAAGCCAGGCGCATTTTCTGCGTTAATTTTACCCAAAAAAGGGGGAACCCGAACATAAACCACTGTTTGCATTCAGACAATGAATGGTTTAACGAGGGCGGAGGGTGAGGTTTGTCTCCACAGGTATGTGTGTCAGTCTTTCTGTGCAAAGCATATTTCAAAAATAATTGAACGTATTTTTTTACGAAAATTGATGTACGCATTTTTTGGGGGGCACTTGTTTGTGGTCTTCCAGTTTGTTATACTATTTGATGACGTCATTTTTGCCCGTTTGTTTACGGTCGCTCTGCGCGTGCGACTGACGCAGCAGCTTAGCCTTGTCAAGGCTGTGCTTGCTGTGGCTGGCTGACCGTGGCTGGCTCACCCCAAATCGGCGCCACGCAAACATCTTGATATGCACCAGACGCGTGAAACCGCAACGCGAGTATCACTTGCGAGACAAGAGGCTAGGCACCCATTCTGTTTGCAAATGTTGTCAGTTATCACATCAAACAGTCAACTGCAAGATATCGTGCATGCGGAATATGAATTTGTGCATGTTTCCCGTCCCCCAACATCGTATGTCTTAGAATATTTCTTCTTTCCTGGTAACGCTGCAAACTGATGGCCACAATCTTGAAATCAAAGTTATCGTAACGACAACAGTGCTTATCTGTAGGGATAGGCACCTCTAACGTTATCGTAGGACAGTGCCTACGACAGGCGCTATCGGTTCTTCGTGAATTCCACGACAGGGGGTTATCGGAAGTTTTCTGTTTCTTGTACCGACAAAACCACTGTCGGATCCTTCCTGAATATGGGTCCAGGTCACTATGGGATTGCATTCAAATGTTGGTGATTTAAAAAACAAACAATTTGAATTGCAAAGCTAATATCACTGTATTCCCTGGTACCTCTGTATCCAAAAATATATAGTGTTTTTTTTTTTAACAAAATGTGCTAAAAATAGAGAAACCCGTTAAAATAGACACTTTCTTTATTTTTGAAACTACATGTAGACTCATAAAATTAACATTCATCTATTCCTTATCTTTTTTTTCCCAAAAATATACATAGTTTTTATTCATAACATGAAGAGTTAACGTCGTGGTGGTCAAAGTAGGAAATTGACAATGAGCCACTTACTGTACAATGAACTTGGTGAGATAACCCACAACTACCACCACCTCTAATATTACAAGTGTGATTGCAACTACTACTACTACTCCTACTACTGCACCACCACCACCGACAACACAACCACATGTATGACTAGCTAGGCAAAATGTTCGACTTTACTTACACACCTTTTTCCAATCATTTACCTCTGATATATCTGTGACAGTTTACCCCAGCGTACTGCGGAGGACAGTTGCATCTGTTACCATTAGGCGTGCCGCCATTTTGACATACGAGTTCTGTAGTGGTTGGTTCTTGCGTTGATATCAGTGACACCTCTGCCTCTGTTGTTATATCCTTGGAATGTCGCTTCTGTCGGATAGACATGGGAGTAAAACATACACAGGAGCGTATAATGATAGTAACAAGAATAACTGTTTTTTAACAGCAACCTCCGCCATTATATCCAACCCTCATCATTTCCGTACTCTCGGTAAATACAATTAGCATATCAATATACAAATGACATATCAATAAACAAACAAATACCAACAACAACAAAATAATGATTTACAAAATCCAAATCAATAAATATAAAAAAATCAACAACAAAAATCAGTCAATCAATAAATCAATCAATAATTTTAAAAAATAAAATAAAAAATATAGATATATAAATAAACCAAATAAATAGATAAGTCACAAAATGACATTATTAATTATACAGTTATTCCAAAAGATCAAGAATAATTAACATGTACTTTAGTCTTATTATAATACAAAGCTGGAGAATATGACGATAGGGAGTCTGATGGTATCTTCTGGTCACATGCAGAAAATACAAAAAAAGTCTTTGTCTCTTGATTCACCCTTTTTGCTTTTTCTAAGTCGTCTGTGCTGAATCTCAAAAAGTTACCAAACAGCATTTGACTTTTTCGTTGTTGCCCCTTACCCCCCTTTGTTCTAATGTACACCACGTACCTTGTAGGTATAAAAACACGACGCCAAGGTCGCTTGAGTCAGGTTTACGCATCCCTGAGAGGAAACGTCATCGTTCAGGTCACAGGTCACCTCTCGTCCTTGGCCTTGACCCACGGGGCAGATGTCAGCCCCAGAACAGGTTTGTTTCTTGGAACACATGATGATGCATTGAAGTGGAGAACGGACGTACGTCGTATGTCCCGCGTTAGCTGACACAAATCCTCTACTGCATCTTTTGAATAGCCTTTCGTCTGTGCCTGAGTATGCTTCACCAACGCAGGGATGCAGTACACAAGCAAGCACGATAAGCAGAGATATGATCTGCATTTTTCCTTCCAATTTGCAGTGTGGTCGTATATATGCGAAAGATACTGTTTACCATGCACAACAAATATTAGGGTCAATTATGAACCACAACTTCAAAGAAAAAGATATTGCTCTGCTTTTTGTTATGGAAAAAAAGTGCATTGATGATCAAGTCAAATAACCAGAAAGAGTGCTTTTTGCCAACGTCATAAACGTCAATAACAATGCGCTCACATTTTGATATGTTGCTTCTTGTCTGTACGTGTGTTTGCGCTAAAAAAAAAAATGGCTGCGCAATATTGTATTTACTTTAACAGTGATGATACCGATTAGCTTTCAAGATCATGATCACATCAGACTAGAGATGCCTGGAAAAGTCTGTCAAGTTCGTCACCTCCTGTCATGAGATAAAATGCATCTGTATATTTTTATCCATAAAGACAGCACTCTGTTATATCCACTGATGAGTTTGTCTTGTGCGCAGTTTGCTCCTGAACTTAAGTTAGAGTATTTAAAATCAAGAGAAGAACGCGTTCTACATAATTATAGACATCAACAAAAAGCGAGAGAGATACGAAGAAGTATAGTCTCCTGACACCAAACACAATGTGAACCACGTATAATCAACATGCGACTTTATTCTAAAAATCCTTTTGTTAAGATCGTTGAATCTTTCAGAAGCAAAGCTCCATGCATTACTGGCGTATGATGCATATAATCTAATCCATATGATTTGTCCTGACCATTTTGCGTCAGTGGAAACAAAAGAAGAAACCCTGGGAAAAGTAAACATACACATTTGTCTACAAGCTACATTGCCTCTGGGTAGCTTACGGCAATCAGAATCGACGTGTGCAACTTGACAATTTTCCAATGTGTTTCCACTTAAAGCTTTCTTTCCGGTGAGATTGTCTTCGGATCGTAGCATGCGGAAGTTTCACGCTTAACCCGTTCGAGCATTGAGCTTGCTGTGCTCCTGCAGAACTGATGTGAAGAAAATAAAACGAACAAGGCGGCCAAAGCAATACTAAAACATTTTGTTAATCTGTTGGCTTAAAAAAATCAAAGCTGAATACATGCAATCCTGACTGGCTGTAAACTGACGACAAAAACAGCGCTACCCTGTTTCATGATTGTGCCAACGATGAACCTAATTTGCTAAAAACAAATTCAAATATAATATTTATCGATACATGTGTGGATTTTAAACATATTTGTTTTAAATACAATAAACCACGTTTTTGTTTATCATTATTGCCATCAAAACGTAGGGCAAACATTTAATGTACGAACTAATTGATCAGTAATTAAGCTTCCACGCTGAAATGCAAACCCATAGTATGGACCGGGCGAATGATTCTTTCATGCATGTATTTGATTACAAACATTCGGTCGTCAGGAAGCCGCCTCAAAACACACTCGCACATACGCCTACAGCAATAAATTAGCCCTTTAAGTTTACTATCTCTCGGCTACCGAATAAGATCCCTGATATGTAAAACATAACTGATGTATCATTGTGGTTAAACCATGGTCGCGATTATAGATTACGCAAGTTTTATTTGCCTTTCGCTCAATGCATTCAACGCCACACACAAATCAAAGTATTTGAATGAACTGTCTCCCAAAGGAGTTTCAACAAGAAATGTCAATTGACAAAAGACCCTTAAGCACACCCGACAAGCTTTTTGTGTTGATTTGTGTTCAGGAGGAGCCATTGCAGTTAACAGACCTGCCATTGAAATCAGCAAAGCGTTTTTCAAGTGTCTTCTTCAGGAAATATGCTTGGTGCACTATTTCTCCATTTCAAAGGGTTTGCAAAGCGCATTACCAACTTTTTAAGGACCTTAAACATTTGAATTCGTACTTGTCGAGTAACTGTAGTGGCAAAAATGGAAGCTATAACTTATCAATATTAGTAACAATGCTTTGTAATGTGTCATTGTAAATCGGTGCTTGCCTGAATAAAAAACAAGTCGCGTAAGGCGAAAATACAACATTTAGTCAAGTAGCTGTCGAACTCACAGAATGAAACTGAACGCAATGCAATTTTTCAGCAAGACCGTATACTCATAGCATCGTCAGTCCACCGTTCAGGCAGTGAAATTGACAAGAAGAGCGGTTTAGTAGTTGCGCTGAGAAGGATAGCACGCTTTTCTATACCTCTCTTCGTTTTAACTTTCTGAGCGTGTTTTTAATCCAAACATATCATATCTATATGTTTTTGGAATCAGGAACCGACAAGGAATAAGATGAAAGTGTTTTTAAATTGATTTGGAAAATTTAATTTTGATAATAATTTTTATATTTTTAATTTTTAGAGCTTGTTTTTAATTCAAATATAACATATTTATATGTTTTTGGAATCAGAAAATAATGGAGAATAAGATAAACGTAAATTTGGATCGTTTTATAATTTTTTATTTTTTTTTACAATTTTCAGATTTTTAATGACCAAAGTCATTAATTAATTTTTAAGCCATCACGCTGAAATGCAATACCGAAGTCCGGGCTTTGTCGAAGACTACTTGACCAAAATTTCAACCAATTTGGTTGAAAAATGAGAGCGTGACAGTGCCGCCTCAACTTTCACGAAAAGCCGGATATGACGTCATCAAAGACATTTATCGAAAAAAAGAGAAAAACGTTCGGGGATATCAATCCCAGGAACTCTCATGTAAAATTTCATAAAGATCGGCCCAGTAGTTTGGTCTGAATCGCTCTACACGCACGCACGCACGCACACACACACACACACACACACAGACAGACAAACACACATACACCACGACCCTCGTCTCGATTCTCCCCTCTATGTTAAAACATTTAGTCAAAACTTGACTAAATGTAAAAACTGATGAAGAAAAAATTGGAAGCAAATACTAGTCTTGCGTTTTCAATTGTGTGCAAAAGTCCTTGCTTGTGCCCGGCAGGCTTATTTATCGATACTTGTGTGACTGTGGGCACTGCGCATTTTGTCGTGGGAAAAGAGACTCGTACTACATTATCTATTTTTCTTTCTCTCAATATAATCTTTTCTTTTGATTTATTTTATGGTAACATATGTTTGGTTTACTATGTGAGTTTTTTTCTGGGTCTACTTGACCGTTCCCTCATTTTGGATGCTTGGCCGTTATTGACTTTGGATGCCGTTTTATATGTTATCCAACATACGTTGAAGAGATGCAAGTTCCAACTGAACTCCCTGTCGGTAAAGACCGTGTATCCTTCA
>NC_090259.1:38076152-38093652 GCF_037325665.1 Littorina saxatilis | reverse complement strand
TCTTCGGACAGCTGGCAGCGGAGAGAGACTACAGTCGACTACACGGTTTTCCTGAAGCTTTCTATGATGGGGCATCTCTGGAGGATTAATTTTGGTCTGTGGTCTGATCCTCAAGACCACAGCTGCAGTTTATTTCCTATCCGACGTGCATATGAAGCAGGAAGATGCATTGTTTTGGTGTAATATGAATTTGTAACATATAGCTCTTAGGATGTTCACAAGAGGTGCATTTAAGCGAGTTGTCGGTTCAGTACTGTTGGGGTACCTGTCACGAATTGCGAGAGGAATGTGATGGGCAGAGCGACAGTTTGTTGCCTATGTATCTGTCTCACTGTTACACTGGGGAGTTTTATTTGAAATGTCTCTCATTCTGTCTCTCTCTGTCATGTTCTATTTACTTATTTTTTTCGACGCTGACGTCATTCCATGTGTACGTCACTCATTTCGTCATACAATCATTCATTCGCTTGCGGCTTCGTGGCAGGCTGAAGAAAAAATCAACAAGGTAAGTTTTCGTTATTAATTGTTTGTCTGCGCACTTAAAAGACCGTTGGGTCGATATATTTGTGAATGTATTGTTTTGTCAATAATAAACGTTCCAACAACCTACCTTTCTTGTTTTTTGTATTCTGAATTTTGGAACGTTGGCAGTCTCTTTGTTTTGGGATTTATTTTATGTATCTGTTCGTTTCAACGTAGGCCCGAGGTTTAAAGCTTGTAATACATAGTTCATGTTCTCTATTGATGGTGTAAGCCTGAGTGATCGACTACATATTAAGCAGACACAAAGTTGCCTTCCTTCATCTATTACAGCGGACCATTTCTGACGGACCAGTGACACATTTGTTTGATCGGATAATGATCGCCTTCCTGTTCTATATGAATAAAATACGTGGATGGGGAAGATTGTTCAGATTAGTATATCTGCAGCCAAGGTGACTAGACTAGAGTTTGCTGTAAGCCAGGCAGTCGGTTTCACAGGCTTGCCAAAACTATGCATGTTTAAACAATGTCGATTTGGTCTACAAATTAAACCAAATCCACCCTGTCTTCTTCTTCTTCTTCTTCTTCTTCTTCTTCTTCTTCTTCTTCTTCTTCTTCTTCTTCTTCTTCATCCACTCTGTACCACTTCAACGTTTGTTCTCGTTGAATGAATTGTATGTGAAAGTGTCACACATGCTTTGGAAAATGCCTACATTTCCCATTTTGTAATGTTTTGGTCAAAATTAAGATCTCACTTAAGAATTTCGAAGCAAAGAAATAAAAATACGAACATGAACATATGAACCAGTATCTCCCAATACTCTTGAGAAGAGAAGTTTAGATTTCACACTCTGCCTCTATCTAACTCCGACCTTACCTCTGATGAAGCGATGGCAGGTCCTACCACTGTACTGTTTAGTACAATCACATCCCTCTCCATTTGGTGTGCCGCCATTTTGACACACACTTTCTGTCATGGTCATTTCGGTCGTTGTGGTCATTTCGGTCGTTGTGGTCATTTCGGTCGTTGTGGTCATTTCGGTCGTTGTGGTCATTTCGGTCGTTGTGGTCATTTCGGTCGATGTTTGAGTTGTCTCCTCTACCTCAGTCGTCACTTCTTGCGCTTGACGGACCTGGACAAAAAGAGAGAACAAGTATACACAATGTCACTGCACAGTAAGAAGAAAAAGAAGAAGAAGATAATTGATGATGATAATGATGATGATGATGATGATGATGATGATGATGATGATGATGATGATGATGATGCTGCTGCTGCTGCTGCTGCTGCTGCTGCAGCTGCTGCTGCTGCTGCTGCTGCTGCTGCTGCTGCTGCTGATGATGATGATGATGATGTGGTGATGATGTGGTGATGGTGGAAGTGGTTTTGTTGATGGTGGTGCAGGTGATGTTGTTGGTGTTATGAATGTTAATGTAAGTTTAATCATCGATCATGTTGAATTATTTTAAATGTAAAATTAAAGCGCTTAAACTGTACCTTATGTGCGTAATAACACGCTTGGAATGTCGCTGAAGTCAAATCCTCACAGTCGGTCGATGGAAAGTTGTAAAGGAGTCCACAGCTGACCTTAGACAAGGATCCATGTGTGCATATGTTCACACCTGAACATCTTTGTGTTTGTGAACATCTTTGAAAACACTCAAGCGCGGATCGCGCAGGAGCAGCAGACTGAACTGTGTTGTTGACTATTTTTCCTTTTGGACATTTGTTGTAGTTGTCGACTTCCAGTGCAAAAGACGAATTAAGCAGAAGAGCTAAGGTTGCTGCAGCCAAGTGCTTGAAGAATTCCGCCATTTTTATTCTGCAAAGTTTTTAGAGGACGAACTAATAAACATACTGATCAACTTCACAGTTTAGCACCCGAGAATCCAAACTAGCAAGCAAGCAACATGTCATCAGAAATTTAAACAAGCAATCACAAAAGTCACAATATAAACACAATGGATAGACAAGAAACACACTAATAGTTACCACAAAAAAGAAAATAAACAAAAAGGACATCAAACAAAATAACAACAAACAAATGCACGTGCACAAACTCGAACATGAACCAAAAAAGCCAAAATCAACAACAACAACAAACCAGACACACAATAATGCACACACACATACACACATACACACACACATACATACATACACACACACACACACACACACATACATACACACACACACGCACACACATACATACACACACACATACACACACACACAATAACACACACATACATACAAACACACACATACACACACTAGCACACATACACGCACGCACACATACACACACACACAATAACACACACACACACACTAACACACACACACACTAACACTCACACCCGCATGGGTTTACAACATCACACATACAAAGGCACCACCAAGACCTTGATTCAGCAACCACACGACAGCCACCAAGACTTGCGACGACAGCAAAATGCGTTCTTAGTTTCGGGTCGCATAAATATAGTTACCTCGTAGGCACTTTTTTTTGCTCAAGTATTTTGTTTTTTTTGTACAATTAATCGTCAAAGGGTTGTGCTTTACTTACCTTCTAATCCAAATC
Organism: Littorina saxatilis; assembly: GCF_037325665.1. Taxonomy (NCBI): domain Eukaryota; kingdom Metazoa; phylum Mollusca; class Gastropoda; order Littorinimorpha; family Littorinidae; genus Littorina; species Littorina saxatilis. The sequence goes on along the minus strand of NC_090259.1, from coordinate 38,090,581 downwards.
CTTAATCACATTTTTGCTTGAAAGACAGTTCGATGATTTAATTGTTTTGGAAAACGACGATTGTTTAACTTTCACTGTGGTAGGGTCTCATTCACCTTTTGCCCAGGCAACTGATCAAAGCCATGTGGGACCTGATTTCCTTACCAAAGAGTTGGCAGATAACTAGATTCTGGATCGTTTGAAAGTCTTCTTTAATGTCCTGTGTCACTGTAGAACCTTCGCTGTCCAATATAATCGGTTTGCATTGACGAAAATAGAAAGAAGTCGCTTGAAGCAAATTGAATACATTTAGTCAATCTGTCGAACTCACAGAACCATTCCAAACGCACTGCTTTGCGGATACCCCGCGACCGAGTCTGAAAGCGCTGACACCCTATGCATGATTTACATGGAAAACGTAGCTGTTCACTTGGAGTGACAAGCCAGTATCGTACAGTAGCGTCCACCGAGTAAAAGGAAAGCGCTATTTTTTGTCTTCTTTTTAACTTTCAGAGCTTGTTTTTAATCCAAACATAACATATTTATATGTTTTTAGCATTAGGGAATGACAAAGAATACGATGAAATCCTTTTTGTATCGATTATCAACATTCTAGTTTTAATGAGAATTTTCTGATTTTTAATGACCAAACTTATTAATTAATTTTGAAGCTTCCAAGCTCAAAAGCAATCTCATTGTCCGGGGTTTGTCCAAGATTGCTTGACCAACATTTCAATCTATTTGAAAAAATTAGGGTGTGACAGTGCCGCCTCAACTTTCACTAAAAGTCGGATATGACGCCACCGCTGGGTGGTTATTTTTTGGTTGCTTGGACGTTACTGAAAATGAACACCCCGTCCTTTTAATTGCAGATTGAAAGAAGTAGAGGGGGAAATAAGTGTTGGTTGGCATGATTGTACACACGTCACGGAATGTCACTTTAAACGCACGGACTTTCTCGTATAAATGATTAGGGCGGAGATGTAGCTCAGTCGGTAGCGCGCTGGATTTGTATCCAGTTGGCCGCTGTCAGCGTGAGTTCGTCCCCACGTTCGGCGAGAGATTTATTTCTCAGAGTCAACTTTGTGTGCAGACTCTCCTCGGTGTCCGAACACCCCCCGTGTGTACACGCAAGCACAAGACCAAGTGCGCACGAAAAAGATCCTGTAATCCATGTCAGAGTTCGGTGGGTTATAGAAACACGAACATACCCAGCATGCTTCCTCCGAAAACGGCGTATGGCTGCCTAAATGGCGGAGTAAAAAAACGGTCATACACGTAAAATTCCACTCGTGCAAAAAAACACGAGTGTACGTGGGAGTTTCAGCCCACGAACGCGGAAGAAGAAGAAGAAGAAGTATAAATGATTTGGTGTACAATCTTGCATCGGTCCAGGTTTGTACATGGGATAAGGTCATCTCTTCCCTAGGACACATAGCAAACATCAACAGCCTGTGTGCTCTCTGTGCAGTCTGGATTGTGTACATGCATTGATGTGTTAAAAGACACGTGTGTCAGTTTTGCAACAATAATTGTATCAAACAATTTCAACGCTACACGGGAAGCAATCAGGTTTTGTTGATGTTTAGAATGTGTTCATGCAAGTTAAGGGAGGGTCTTATCCCACGAGAAAGGCAAAGCTAATATAGCTAGCAGAACTGTTTCATGGGAAGGTCTGTGATTTAAAGACATTGGAAGGTCACATGGCATTCAAAGCAAATGTAGGCAAGATCAACACTTTATTTCAGAATATATCAAAAGCATGCATTACACGATTAACAAAGTTTCAAAATATCAAGATTAAGTACTAGCTATTGGACACAATCGCTAAATTATAACATTAAGCGGAAGATACAGAGAAACAAACAAGGGTTATTTGTTATGAAAATCATAGAATTCATGTTTGTTCTCTTCTTATTCTCTCTAATGTTCACTTATTGTCGTCCTTTTCGTGTCAGTAGTTTCAGACTGAAATATTAAAACTTGTTCACTACGATATAAACCGCAACACGGTGGCCAAGTGGTAAGGCGTCCGCCCAGTGAGCGGGAGGTCGTGGGTTCGAACCCCGGCCGGGTCATACCTAAGACTTTAAAATTGGCAATCTAGTGGCTGCTCCGCCTGGCGTCTGGCATTATGGGGTTAGTGCTAGGACTGGTTGGTCCGGTGTCAGAATAATATGTGACTGGGTGAGACATGAAGCCTGTGCTGCGGCTTCTGTCTTGTGTGTGGCGCCCGTTAAATGTCAAAGCAGCAACGCCTTGATATCACCCTTCGTGGTGGACTGGGCGAAACAAACAAACAAACAAACTAGGATATAAAGACAGAAAAAAAAGTTATTAACGACAAACTTACTAGTTCCAGTAAAACAACAACACAAAATAAAGACAATATCGATTACGCTGATTCTTAGGAACTATAGGTAAGACAAAATGCCAAACCGTTAAGCCATTGCAATGTGCTCGAGAGTATCTACACTACTGTGATGGATAATGGTTTTAAACGACATACATTTTTATCACACAAAAAGGTGCATGCATCACATGCCAAATTAAAATAAAATATAAAAGGCTTATTTCAGAAAATCAAATTTCTTTTTCTACTTTTGGAAAACGATATAAGTCCGCCAGTGTTAAGATCTGCCCTTATAATAGGATGACGTGCAAACATACAGTCACAATACAACAGTACGCCATAGGATCAACCCTTATAATAGGATAACGTGCAAACATACAGTCACAATACAACAGTACGCCATAGGATCAACCCTTATAATAGGATGACGTGCAAACATACAGTCACAATACAACAGTACGCCATAGGATCAACCCTTATAATAGGATAACGTGCAAACATACAGTCACAATACAACAATACGCCACTGGTTGGATCAACCCTTATAATAGGATAACGTGCAAACATACAGTCACAATACAACAGTAGGCCCTACGCCATAGGATCAACCCTTATAATAGGATAACATGCAAACATACAGTCACAATACAACAGTACGCCATAGGATCAACCCTTATAATAGGATAACGTGCAAACATACAGTCACAATACAACAGTACGCCATAGGATCAACCCTTATGATAGAATAACGTGCAAACATACAGTCACACTACAACAGAACGCCACTGGTTGGATCAACCCTTATGATAGAATAACGTGCAAACATACAGTCACACTACAACATTACGCCATAGGATCAACCCTTATAATAGGCTAATGGGCAAACATACAGTCACAATACAACAGTACGCCATAGGATCAACCCTTATTATAGGATAACGTGCAAACATACAGTCACAATACAACAATACGCTAAGGATCAACCCTTATAATAGGATAACGTGCAAACATACAGTCACAATACAACAGTACGCCATAGGATCAACCCTTATAATAGGATAACGTGCAAACATACAGTCACAATACAACAATACGCTAAGGTTCAACCCTTATAATAGGATAACGTGCAAACATACAGTCACAATACAACATTACGCCATAGGATCAACCCTTATAATAGGATAACGTGCACACATACAGTCACAATACAACACTACGCCATAGGATCATCCCTTATAATAGGATAACGTGCAAACATACAGTCACAATACAACAGTACGCCATAGGATCAACCCTTATAATAGGATAACGTGCAAACATACAGTCACAATACAACAGTACGCCATAGGATCAACCCTTATAATAGGATAACGTGCAAATATACAGTCACAATACAACAGTATGCCAGTGTTTAAATTAACTCTTATAATAGAATAACGTGCAAACATACAGTAACACTACCACAGTACGCCACTGGTTGGATCAACCCTTATAATAGGATAACATGCAAACATACAGTCACAATACAACAGTACGCCATAGGATCAACCCTTATAATAGGATAACGTGCAAACATACAGTCACAATACAGCATTACGCCATAGGATCAAACCTTATTATAGGATAATGGGCAAACATAATGTAACAATACAACAGTGCGCCACTGGTTGGATCAACCCTTATGATAGAATAACGTGCAAACATACAGTCACACTACAACAGTACGCCACTGGTTGTATCAACCCTAATTATAAGATAACGTGCAAACATACAGTAACAATGCACAGTACGCCAATGTTTGGATCAACCCTTATTATGAGTTATTTCTAATATGCTGACTGTTAGCAAGGGATAACAGACATGTCGAGAAAATGATAAATATCAACATGAGTCTTTCAGGCGAATGTTGATATCTTTTTAGAGACATGTCTGTAATCATTTGCTAACAGTCAGTATATTAGAAATGACGGTTTTATTAACGGATAATGTCGACCAAATAATGATCGAAGCGATCCTGCGTATAAAATGTAACAGCGGAATGCAAACGAGAATGAACAGAGGCCTACGGTGACCCTACTCACGTGATCTCATTCAGCCAATCACTCACCTGACCTTATGAATATCCCGTGACCTCAGTCACGTGATCTCATTCAGCCAATCACTCACTTGACCTCATGAATATGAACAAGTGAAAAGTGTCCACTCTCACTCCAATTGAATACGCCTTTCTGTTCTATTGCTTCGATTTTTCGTGTGCACTGAAATGGTAATAAAATAGGATAACGTGCAAACATAATATAGTAACAATACAACACTTCGCCACTGTTTGGATCAGCCCTCATAAAAGCCAGAGGTGCGCACCAGTCGAAATTCAAGCATTTCGACGTCATACCGGTAGCTGCCAGGGCCATTCATGGTCCAGTAGAAAGAACCGTCGAAAAAGACCGAGTAGTGGCGACAATCCATCCCATACCACCCGGCCACTCCTCCCCAGGTGTAACAACCGTTGTGGTATTTCCCTCTGGCTGCAAACCTTACAGGACGCGAGGTAGAGAACCCGTTATCAATCGTGCTAGCTGCAGTGTCGAACCGATCATAGGTGAGGGCGTACGATTCTGATTCCGGACCGATGGTGAAATTGTGGTAGATGGCAAAGCCTTCCCGTTTACCGTTATTATAGTACTGAATGTACATTACAAACGTATACGACGCTTGCTTGGTGATGTGATGAAGATTCTCTAATCCTATGAAGAATTTGTAGGAGGTTGGGTTAGCAAAGAGATCATCGCCGAATCCGACTCTGCATGTGTTCCAGCTTTTGTCGAAGTAAGATGTCTTCAGGCGTCTCAGTGGCAGGGTTCTTCCTCCCGCGGTGAAAGAGCATAAAACCTGTCAACAGAAACATTACGTTTGCAAAAATATAAGGCGAGTTCGATCTCAAATTAAGAAGAGGTGTGTGTGTGTGTGTGTGTGTGTGTGTGTGTGTGTGTGTGTGTGTGTGTGTGTGTGTGTGTGTGTGTGTGTGTGTGCGTGCGTGCGTGCGTGCGTGCGTGTGTGTGTGTGTGTGTGTGTGTGTGTGTGTGTGTGTGTGTGTGTGTGTGTGTGTGTGTGTGTGTGTGTGTTATAAGCATCGAGTGAAATGACAAAAAACACCAACCAAGACCCATAACAGATAAACGACACCATCAACAACAACAACAACACCGACAATACGATGAAGACGTTGACAATGTAGGCTACAACGACACAAAAACATTATAATGTATAAATAAAATGTGATCAACTGCTTAATAACGTTTTTTTTTAAATCTTACGTTAAATGGCGCAGGTGAAGAAATTGGTTGAATCTTAAAGGCTCCATTGTATGAGGTAGATTGGTATCCATTCTCATACGCTTCTGTGCAATCTGAAACCCAAAATAAAATGTTTATGATTAATGCTTAATAAACAATTAATTAGAAATAGATAAATAAGGGCTAAATCAATCGTCAATCGTGAGTGATACAGTTCCAAATAGAAATAAATAATAGATGCAAACCAGAATTACTTACTTAATTACTATCTGAATAACTAACTAGCTACTGAACAAGCTAATTTAAAGAAAGAAATACAGGTCAAAACAACCTAACAAAACAAATGAAAAAATATGTAAACAAACAAATAAATTGGAATGTAATTAAAGAAAATAATAAATACATTCGTTAGATAAAAACTACAAATACACGAATAATAGTACAAGCAAAATAATGCTCTGTATTCTCAGTATCTCTGTTATCAAGACGTTATCAGTATATAACCCTGCCCTATAGTCGTAATGCTCGCTTTGGTCTGTTTATTAAATTTCAAAACAAAGCTTTGCACTTTGGCTTTAATGGATTAATGTACCCTCCTTGCATTTTTGATCCATAATTGACTTTAAGTGTTTTGATGCAATACAAATTTAAATATTTGTCTTGCATCTTTGTGAAAACTTTATTTGAGATTGATTGTAAAAGGTTTGTCCTCCATACTGGCGTTATTAAATTCACAACATATCTTCACAACTTTTATTCTTAATTAACCCTTTCGCTGCCAATCAAAACTTGCGTATGTGCATTCCTGACTGCCAGGGAATATTGGAGTTCGGGGTGTAATAATTCACAAAAAATTCTAGCTCCAAACTGGCAGTAGGTAGGTAAGTAAAACTTATGTTATTTTTAAGGGAAATTGAACCAAGAATCTGTTTTTAGTGTCTAATCATGGAAATATTAATTAGTTTGGCTTATAATGATGTTTAAATATGAACTTTTGAAAAATCAGTCCGGCGCAACTTCCGGTGCCTGTGGATCAAACACAGGTGGCTGTTTTGCTTGCTCCAAGAAAGGATTATAATCACTATCATCTACCTGTTTCCAACGAATCGTCCGAAAGCAGATCTCCCCCTTCCCCTGTCAGTATCCATAATCATTTGCACCGCCTGTAGCGTCAGTCCGGCTTTGTTTTTCCCTACTTGGGCCCGGTCGACTGTCGCCGTTAGCCATTTTGACGAGTCGAGATTTCTCTCCCCTACCCTGTCGCCAAGGCCGAAAATAGTCTTCAGACCCAAAACCGCGTCACCATTTATGTTTATTCATGAGAATGAGGTATCCTACCAAGCCATTGGTTGCTATTTGTGTGTCAGCAGTGACGTAGCATTTCTGGTTTACCCGTCCTAAGGCGCTGCGGCTGCACAAGCGCATGACGGGTATACCCGTCCTAAGGCAGTCAAGTGGTTAAAACGAACATTTGATATGGATTATTGCCAGATGAAACTTCAGTCATTCAATCTCTAGGGGAAAGTAGAATTCTACTTTGCCCTTGTGGAAACTGGAATCAGACTCTTATTCCGATGATCTTTCTTTCTGTTTTCGCATGTCTTTCCTTTTTGATTTTCATTTTTTTTTAAACATGTCATCATCCACACCAACAGCATCAGCAGCAGTGTCATCAGCAGCAGTGTCATCATCATCATCATCATCATCATCATCATCATCATCATCATCATCATCATCATCATCATCATCATCATCATCATCATCATCATCAACATCATCGACCCACCACCACCATTACCACAATAAGACCATACACTCTCACCTCTTATGTAGCGTCCGCAGGTGTTTCCGCCGTACCTAATTGTACATCGACATTTCACCCCGTTGGGAGTGCCACCATTTTCACATACCAACGGTGTTGTCAAGGAGACTGACTCTGTTGTCATGAATGTTGTTCCGTCTTGCCCAAGGAATGCTGAAGTTGTTGGAACATTTGTGGTTATCCCCGAAGTCTTCAAGCTGGTTGTCGTTTGAGTTATTGCTTGGCTTTGAGTCGGTTCCACTTCTGTGGTTGCCGGACTTGTTCGATCAGCTTGAGTTGTTTTCAGAGTAGGGTTATCTGTTGTTGACACCAAGGTCTGCAAAGAGGTTTCGCTTTCTGTAGGTAGGCTAGTCGTCGTTTGAGTTGACATTTCATTTTGAGTCGGTTCCACTTCTGTGGTCGTCGGAGTTGTCTGATCAGCTTGAGATGTTTTCATAGAAGGGTTATTTGTGTCTGTCACCAAGGTTTGCAAAGACGTCTCGCTTTCTTCAGATAGGCTGGTTGTTATTTGTGTTGTTGCTTGGCTTTGAGTCGTTTCTTCTTCTGTGGTTGTAGGACTTGTCTGATCAGCTTGAGTTGTTTTCACAGTGATGCCACCTGTAGTTGACTTAAAGTTCTGCAAAGAGGTTCCGCTTTCTGTCAACTCGGATTGATCTCGATCTTCGTTGGAGACTATTGTAGAAGTCTGTTGAAAGGAGTGTGATTCTGCTCTTGTCGTCTTTTCTGATGTCAAAAATGATATGAATTGTGTTGTTCCGTCAGTTTCATTTGGTTCGTCACCCAGGTTTGCTTGAGACGTTTGGGCAACGGTATTGGGCTCTGCGGTCTTCTCTTCTGGTGTAAGATCGAACGTTGCTTCTGCCTCAGAAAGTAGTTCATGGATTGGTGGCAAAGTCAGCAAATCAGCAGTTGCAGTTGTTTCCGGGGCTGTCGATGGTATCTCCTCAGCTGAGGAAAAACTTGTTGCCAATGGCGTCGTCACTTCTGTCTGCAAGATGTGTGCTTTCTGCAAATGATTGACACAAGCTGGATGAAGAACAGAAGGAGAAACTAAGGCATACGCGTGTATGTCAATCAATCAATCGATAGGACGCTTATATCGCGCATATTCCGTGGGTACAGCTCTGCAATGATGCCGTGTGAGATGAAATTTTATACGGCCAGTAGATTGCAGCCATTTCGGCGCATATTTACCTTTCACGACCTATTATTCCAAGTCACACGGGTATAGGTAGACCATTATTAACTGTGCCTAAGCAATTTTGCCAGGAAAGACCCTTTTGTCAATCGTGGGATCTTTAACGTGCACACCCCAATGTAGTGTACACGGGGGGTGTTCGGACACCGAAGAGAGTCTGCACACAAAGTTGACCCTGAGAAATAAATTTCCGCCGAACGTGGGTTTGAACTCACGCTGACAGCGGCCAACTGAATACAAATCCAGCGCGCTACCAACTCAGCTATGTCCCCGCACATGTGGTGTGTATGTGTGTGTGTGTGTGTGTGTGTGTGTGTGTGTGTGTGTGTGTGTGTGTGTGTGTGTGTGTGTGTGTGTGTGTGTGTGTTTGTGTGTGCGTTTATGTGGGTTCGTGTTTGTGTGTGTGTAATATTTTTTGATTCATTGTTTCAGCAGCAGCAATCGATTGTGAACATTTGTCTGGCCTTTTGCATTATCATCATCATGATTTTAACAACTCACCAATTTTGTGTTTTGTCCCTTATTCTTACCTTGTATGCGTGATAGCAAACTGGGGAAGAAGCCAAAGCCATATTTTCACACCCTTGTGATTTCATCACTCTGCAAGTGCTACACATTATCCCTTTACGGGTAAATTCTGGGCAAACATTTACACCAGTGCACCAAGTTTGCCGAGAACACATTTGAAAGCAATCAAGAGCAGAGCGTCCAGAAAACGCAACACTAACATTTTCAGCAGTAAAACCTTTGGTACACTTTGCAAAATGTTCAGCTTTTTGCACGACGAAACAGGTAACACACAGTAGGATTTGAAAAAGTGAAGGTTTGGTTTGCATTTTGGATTGTAACGTCATGTTATTAAAACAGAACTAAAGTCTACACACAATTCTAAATAGATAAATTTCTCCGTTCGTTGGTACTTCTTTCTTGTCAGCAAAAGAGAGCAAAGTAAAGATTGTTTAAACAGTCTTTTCTGCGCAACATTTTAGTTGTTTTGAATCAATAAATTACACAATGTTTAAGCTGTAACTCTGGGTAAGATTTAATTCACTGCAGTTTCAACATTATTATCGCAGCCACTTGTAAAATTGTCAAAGCTAGCAAGCTTTTCAATGATACTTAAACTCAGTTGGTCGTCGGTGAGAGTTCCGGTGTAGACAATGTGCAATTTTATATTTATTGTTCAATGTGCCGTATGGACAAAAGAGAATGTCCTCACAATTGCATTGTTGCGTTTACATTCCCTTTCACGCTGCGTCTTGCTTTTCCCTTTCTGCTGGGTTTTAAATTTCCTATTGATTTCGCGCTGTAAATTGCAAGAAAGTAATATACACTTGGCAACAAAAGTATTGCGTCATTTTTTACAAAAACATTAGTTCCTGAGTCAATTCATTCACACGTTCTATGCCATTAAATCAGTCACTTTGGCAACCTGGCACCCTTTTCGAATCAAAGAAATGCTTTCACAGGGTTACGTGACCGCCGCTCAAGTAAGGGTACCCTCAAAAACGTAAGGTACCAAATACAAAATAGACCAAACATTAAGATTAGGCTCACTTTGGCAACATATACACACGAAAACAAAGTCACATTAAGTAATTATATATTCAGAGCACGTTGTTTTGGTAATATATCTTGCTTATTATTTTAAGATAGCTATACAAAGCAACCTGTTCTGAATAGACAAATTATTTGTCTTTATCCTCATGTGTAAAAGTTGTGCCTATTCTCAATTGTTGTGCGAAGGTTTTTTAATTTGTACCTTTCATGTTTGTCTTGTCAATTGTGGGGGTACCCCTATTTGACCGGTTGTCGGTCGCAGTGGCGTGGTGGTAAGACGTCGGCCTCCTAATCGGGAGGTCGTGAGTTCGAATCCCGGTCGCTGCCGCCTGCTGGGTTAAGACTGGAGATTTGTCCGATCTCCCAGGTCAACTTATGTGCAAACCTGCTAGTGACTTAACCCCCTTCGTGTGTACGGAAAATATCCTGTAATCCATGTCAGATTTCGGTGGGTTATACAAACACGAAAATACCCAGCATGCCTCCTCCGAAATCGACGTATGCTGCCTGAATGACGGGGTAAAAACGGTCATACACGTTAAAATCCACTCGTGCTAAAAACATGAGTGAACGTGGGATGGAGTCTAAGCCCATGAACAAAGAAGAAGAAGAAGACCGGTTGTCACTTGACCCCTAAAAACTGAATAATTGATTATAAGAGTGTGTCAGATAGCCAAGTTGAATCCCTTTAATGGCCGAGAAGTTTTGAACGATATGAGACAGAATTATCATTTTAGTTTGAATACGAAAACGTTGCACTATTTTGTTTGGCCAAGTTTATTTTGTGGTTTGTTTCAGTCAACTGTGGACTCTTGTGTTCGTATGTTCTGTGTGAAACAATGCAATGAATCTGACAATCAAAGCTGAAGCAAATCAAAGAAAAGCTTTTAAGTTCGGATCTTATTCAGAGACATAAAGGCATGTGATGGCTTTGACTTCCCCTGGCTTAAAACATCGCCACTTGCGAGTCATTGGAAAAGAAAACCTCATTTAATTACGAAATGGCGTTTTCGGGCTTGTTTGGGGTCTTTCACTCTTTTTTACATTTAGTCAAGTTTTGACTAAATGTTTTAAAATAGAGGGGGAATCGAGACGAGGGTCGTGGTGTGTGTGTGTGTGTGTGTGTGTGTGTGTGTGTGTGTGTGTGTGTGTGTGTGTAGAGCGATTCAGACCAAACTACTGGACCGATCTTTATGAAATTTGACATGAGAGTTCCTGTAAACGATATCCCCGGATATTTTTTTTTTTTTTTGATAAATACTTTTGATGACGTCATATCCGGCTTTTTGTAAAAGTTGAGGCGGCACTGTCACACCCTCATTTTTCAATCAAACTGATTGAATTTTTTGTAAAGCAATCTTCGACAAAGGCCGGACTTCGGTATTGCATTTCAGCTTGGTCATTAAAAATCTGAAAATTATAATTAAAATTATTTTTTTATAAAACGATCCAAAATTACTTTTATTTTATTCTTCATCATGTTCTGATTCCAAAAACATATTAATATGTTATATTCGGATTAAAAACAAGCTCTGAAAATTAAAAATATAAAGATTATGATCAAAATTAAATTTCCGAAATCGTTTTAAAAACTATTTCATCTTATTTCTTGTCGGTTCCTGATTCCAAAAACATATAGATATGATATGTTTGGATTAAAAATACGCTCAGAAAGTTAAAACGAAGAGAGGTACAGTAAAGCGTGCTATGAAGCACAGCGCAACCGCTACCGCGCCAAACAGGCTCGTCATTTTCACTGCCTTTTGCACTAGCGGCGGACTACGTTCATTTTCATTCTGTGATTTCCACAGCTTGACTAAATGTAGTAATTTCGCCTTACGCGACTTGTTGTGCTTTGTGGATTTCCATCCATTTTGCTGGCCGTTCTTCTTTGTGTTTTTGTTCATCTCTTTCTGTGTTTTATTCTGTGGTTGTTCGTTCTTTCTTTCTTTCGTTCTTTTATTTTCTCTCTCTCTCTCTCTCTCTCTCTCTCTCTCTCTCTCTCTCTCTCTCTCTCTCTCTCTCTCTCTCTCTCTGTCTCTGTGGGTCTGTGTGTCTGTGTGTCTCTCCGTCTCTCTCTCTCTCTCTCTCTCTCTCTCTCTCTCTCTCTCTCTCTCTCTCTCTCTCTCTCTCTCTCTCTCTATGTCTACGTTTCTGTCTCTGTCTGTCCGTCTCTCTCTCTCTCTCTCTCTCTCTCTCTCTCTCTCTCTCTCTCTCTCTCTCTCTCTCTCTCTCTCTCTCGAACAAAACGAATGTAAGCAATATTTTCAACATTTGTTATTTTGTTTGTTTGTTTGCTTTGAATATGCACATTTACTCTGTTATGTTTGTACGTAGTTTTGTTTTAAAATTTAGCTACAATTGCACGCTTGTACTACAGGGAGGTGACAAAAGTGATGCATACTCTAGGTCGACAAACTTCGCTTCGTCGGAATTTCACAACTGAGCGTCAAAAAATGTCACATGGTAACAGTACATGATGAGATATTTTCGTCCGAGTAGTTTATAACTGTTGTTTGCGTGTTTGTGGAGTTATGAACATGATCAGAAAAAGTTAAAGGCTGACAATTAGGGTAATCAATTTACTATGTATCGATTGAACACTATTCCCCCCTCTGCTTCTTTCTCTCTGTAAACTTGTAGGGCTAGTTATTTTTCGGTATTTTACCCAACAACCAAAATCACTTACCCAACAACGGGCCTGAATCCTCGATAGCTCATGGGTAGAGAATGTACACATTGTGGATCTACTTTTTGCGACTCAAAAGTTCAGAACACTCTAATGTACAAAATATACATTTCTGGAGCAAACAATACAACTATACCGCATTTAAACCAGCAACTACAGGCTTGAACACATGAATCTCAATATAAAATCCATGAGTTTGGTTGTTTTCTGAATTCAGATCTGCCGTGAACAATCGTTTATCGCTAGCAAGATTCCAAGGCAAGTAACTCTCATACTTTCAATCGTAAAAAATGAAAGGAATTCTAACCAAAATCGATCGATACATAATTGTCATTTGTATTTTTGACTAAAATATTACATGTTACACAGATCCCGACAGTCATTGTTCACCTCGACCGCTATCGCGGTCTCGAAGGAACACTGACTGTCTCGATCTGTGTAAAAGTTCGTATTTTTGTCAAAAAAACAAATAACGTATATTATCCCATGACCTGCCTCTTTGTCTCTGTTAGCTGAGGATGGGATTATTCTGAATATTCCATCCCGACCATATGGATATCCCATCACAACCGAGTTTCGATCTCAACTGTCATTGTCTTTGATTTCAGAGTTCAATTGAATAATTTATAGAGGTCATCTGCATATTCAGAGTTTACAGATGGACTACTTTTTACATTTAGTCACATTTTGACTAAATGTTTTAACATAGAGGGGGAATCGAGACGAGGGTCGTGGTGTATGTGTGTGTGTGTGTGTGTGTGTGTGTGTGTGTGTGTGTGTGTGTGTGTGTGTGTGTGTGTGTGTGTGTCCAGGCTGTCTGTGCGTGTGTGTGTGTAGAGCGATTCAGACCAAACTATTGGACCGCTCTTTATGAAATTTTACATGAGACTTCCTGGGAATGATATCCCCGGACGTTGTTTTTTTCGATAAATACCTTTGATGACGTCATATCCGGCATTTTGTAAAAGTTGAGGCGGCACTGTCACACCCTCATTTTTCAATCAAATTGATTGAAATGTTGGCCAAGCAATCTTCGACAAAGGCCGGACTTCGGTATTGCATTTCAGCTTGGTGGCTTAAAAATTAATTAATGACTTTGGTCATTAAAAATCTGAAAATTGTAAAAAAAATGTTTTTTTTATAAAACGATCCAAGTTTACGTTCACCTTATTCTTCATCATTTTCTGATTCCAAAAACATATAAATACAGTGGTCGCCGGTTAATATGACCACTTTGGGACCGGGACAAAATGGTCATAATAAGCGGCTGGTCATATTAACCGATGTTAGAGAAAACGACTTAAAAAACATCGCAAAACGAAAAAATTTTTGTGTAATTAATAATTGTAAGAAAATGTAACTTGTTGGCAACAAACACAAAATTAAATATGTGTACTGTACATTGTAGCCATTCTAGATGACGTCCGTTGAAAAGAAATTGAAATGGAATGAAAAGTAAATGGAAGAAACGGCATATACACGTCCAAATGTTCACTTAGGGGCCTGGAAAAAATCACGGATGTTGGTCTGTGTGT
>NC_090259.1:37976152-38071152 GCF_037325665.1 Littorina saxatilis | reverse complement strand
ATAATTATATACCCTTTCAATAATGTTGAACAATATAAAGGATTTCCACTAGATCTACAAACAATTCGTTTTTCTTGAAATATGATTTCAGTAAATTTACGAATTTTCTAGCCCTTCAAATCAGGAAATTTACACATTTCCTATATTTCTTTTTTGGATTTTTTTTAAAATTCCTGAGTGAAACAGAAAATTTACACATGTACTGATATTTTCAGGGATTTTGTAAATGTCCAAGTTAGGAAATGGTTTTTTTTTTTTTTTTTTTTTTTTTTTTTTTTTACTGACATGCTTTTCGTCCTTAAATAATTTCCCTTCTTTAATTTTACCAATCTTGACGGTATATATCGAGGGGGTAATGTGACCACGGGGCCAAGATGACATCGTTACACCGGATCACAGATGGAATGGATAGCGCATCCCTTCTTATTGGCTTTCGCAACACTGAGGCGTGCATGTATGCAGTAAGAGAACGGTCGGTTCGTTTGGGTTTGAGCGGGATACGATTAAAGGGAGGTAAGCAATCAAAGATATCAAGCTGTGATGTCATGGTTGCTTCCCGGATCCTTGTTATTTTTTTCTGGCTTCTTATGAACAACTGAAACCGTGTTGATGTTGTTTTTCTACAGATTTTGTTTTCCCTTTTAGTATAATTTCTAACGGTTTGGAGTAAGGTGGAGACTGTCATTGTTCAAGCAGATTCAAAGCGCTTATATAATTTTTAAAATGGCGAGCAAGCGAATGAGAGAAAGAGAGAGCGAGTGAGAGAGAGAGAGAAAGAGAGAGAGAGACACACACACACACACACACACACACACACACACACACACACACACACACACACACAATCACGTACACACACACTCACACACGCACACACTATGTTATCATAGCCTGATAACTCCCAAATGCAGAATTATGTGAAGGAAATCACGAATAACACTGTAACAGGCAATATTGCTATTTCATATGTTACGTGGATATCCATTGGTCAATTGGGCAAAACTGAGCTCAGTGCAAAAGTGATATCGACGACATTTCCGTCGATATCAGTTTTGATATCGACGACCTTTTTATTTTATTTTATTTTTTTTTATTTTTTTTTTTCATTTACAAAATACTCAAACGTCTCAACCCTAATTCGCAATTAAACATTATATTTAAATCAATAGGCCTACCATATCTAAACTTGCTGATACACATTTTTGCTATCAACAAAATATGATTTATAATTTTGTTTGTTGGGGTATGCATTCCTGGTAAATAACCAAGCAATACATCATGTTCTGTTAATATAATATTTTCTTTCGTATTAACAAAAATACATATAATAACATGTTCCCAAAATAACCTCATTTTTCTACATTTCCAATAAAAGTGCTTGTCGCGGACAGTTGTATGTAGTTATAAGGTTCCTGGGTCGGGCGTTGCTGACAGGTACCTGTGTCAAGGTGGGAAGACCGGTAGCTGGGCTTAGCTCAGTGATTCACGCTTTGCACGCATTGCACGGGACGTTCACGGTAAGCTGCGCGCTATTTGTAGGGTTCACCGTTTACCTGGTTGCTGACTGAGAAATTCATAGGCATTCTTTTTTCTGTCTCGGCCGAGACCAGATGTTTGTCGAACGGCTTCGAAATTCGTGTGTGAATTGTCGTTTGAGTTCGAAGTTATTTTCAGTAGTAATGTACGTCTACTGTGGACTTTGTTAAAGTCGGTTGCGTAAAGTGCGCGATGTTTTTCATTAGCCTGTGTGAGGTAAGTCAAATTTCTTGGTCTAATTGGATAGACTTTTGTCAGTTTTTGCTGAAGGTGAATTAGCGGCCGGTGGCAGGGGACAGGGAACCTACATTAGTTACCAGTTGTACTGTTTTGTCTCGTCTTTGTGTTGTTGTAAATAGTGTTCATCATAGGGTTTAAAAGGAAATCATTATAATGGTAAATTATATCGTAGAAGGAAACCAAAGTTTAGTCATTGTGCTTCCTCCTCATCCCTAATAATGATGTCTATTGGAGGAGGAAGTCACGTGTCTTATATTTTTGGGGAGAATATTGACTTTGGCCTTCTAGGCTTTCAGTGTTTACTGTCGAAGACAGACCGGACGGGAAGGTGCGAACCCTAGCTTCACAGCATGGAGGAGGCTCCACCACGCTGCTGCTTGAGCAGCCAGTTTGGACTCTCGCATCGTCACCCCCACGCTGCTGTGTGAGCAGCCCCTCTGGATCTTCTCCGAGGCTTCATCACGCTGTTTTGAGCAGCTATCTTGTAACGTCACAGCGGCGTAACCACGCTGCTGTTGGGCAGCAACATCGAACCGGCGCCGTCGCTGCAGAGCGTGTGCCGTGTGACAGCTCTTAACTGGGCTGATTCTCTCACCCCCGCGACAGAGACGCAGGTGTCGACCCGAGGGCGCACCCCCCCCCCCCCTGAATTCGTCGAACGTGTAGATAAGTACTTTCTTACGATAGATATCATTTATGGAATGAGGAGGGCCTTTATGACGTACGTGCTTTGTGTTTGACTGTCCTGATTGTCTCGTATGTCGTTTGTTGACATTATTTTGACTGTTGTGTACTTTCTCATGTTCATTATGTTCATCCTCATGCATTCGTGGTAACCCTTTCATTGTTCCATCCATCGTCACCCCCATATTTCACCCAACTGGGAACTATTAAATATTTTCATTTAGTTACATCGGTGTTCTGTGAGTGCTGTGTGGTGTGGCCAAAGTTTTTGTGTGAAAAACTAAACATGCAAACGTGCATGCACGCGACAATGGCGAGCTTGCCAGGATAAATTCTCTTTGAATTCAAGGAATTCACTTCATTTTTTGTCGTTGGCCACACTTCCCATACACTGGACACTGATGTACGGTAGTTAATTAGCTTTTGTTGTTGTCTGGTAACTGTGGGTGGTTGGAGGGGCCCGAGGGTTAGCATCAGGCCTTGTGGGTTTCCTGTCCTTGTTACCAGTCAGCTGTGCCTTGTTTTGATTTTTCATGTTTTGGCTAACCGTTTGCTAGTTTGTTCTTGTTTATGGAACTTCGTTCTGGTCGTGTTCTTGATGATAGTGCTATCATGGCGTCTAGGACGGAAAGTAGTTCGGATAGGATTGCTAGGTGGCGTTCACTTGCTGAGGAGCTAGGTGTTAAATCTGCCAGTATTCCTGAGTTTATTGCCGAGCGGATGACCCGTGAAGATGAGAAACAGGAAAGACTAGAACTAGAAAGGAAAGCTTATCAGGACAAGCTAGAACTGGAAGAGAAAGCTTATCAGGACAAGCTAGAAGTAGCGCGTCGAGAGACTGATGAGAGAGTTAAGTATGTTCAAGCTCAGCGAGAGACTGATGAAAAAGCCGCATATGAACGTACTCAGATGTTTGAAGAAAAACAAAGGCAAGAGAGAGAGGACCATGACCGTAAGCAAAAGCAGGAAGGAGAAGAGCATGACCTTCGCATGCAACTCCTGCAGAGAGAGTCGGAAAGTAAGAGGGTGAAGAGAGGAAGTAGGGATGGAGCTGATAATGAGGGAGATTCCTCAGGTGAAGAAGAGTCTAGTGACCTTCGTGGTTTTCGGCCTTCCATACCGATGTTTGATGAGAGCAAAGAAAACATATCTACTTGGTTGAAAAGGTTTGAGAGAGTCGCTACCTTGTACAAGTGGAAGAGAAATACGTGGGCAACTAGGGTCTCGACTAGGTTGTCGGGTAGGGCTGTAGAAGTGTACAACACTCTGGATGATGATAGTGCAGACGACTATGACGGTTTGAAGGTCGCGTTGTTAGGCCGCTATCAGCTCACAGCCGAAACCTACCGCCGTCGTCTCGGAACCTGCAAGAGAAAAGAACATGAAACGTTCAGACAGTTCGGTGCTCGCATTGAAGAGAATTTGACTAAGTGGCATGAGCTTTCCGAGATCACAGAACTGAAACAGTTGGTTTTGCTGGAACAGTTCTTGCAGACCCTGAGCGCGGACATGGCCGCGTACGTTAAGGAGAAAAAACCTCAGACGTTAGCCGAAGCAGTTAAGTCCGCTGAGATTCATTTTGAAGCACACCGTGACAGTAAGAAGTTTTTTCAGCATGATCGTGATCAGGGTGGAAAGGCTGGCGTTGGTGAAAAGCAGAAAAGTGGAGATAACTCAGTTGGTACATCTGGTAGGAAGTGTTTCATCTGTGAGTCCCCCAAACATTTGGCTAGAGATTGCCCCAAGAAGAGCAAGTCGACGGGAGCGGTGGATAGTGGTCCTGAGAAGTCTTTACCGCCCGTCAGTGTACCCACTTTGTGTACTCCCTGTAGCCAGCAAGACTACGACCCGAGATGCCTGGTTGTGGTAGATGGTGTTGCAGTGGAGGGGTTGCGTGATACTGGATCTCAGGTTTGCGTCGTGAAGAGTTCATTAGTTTCAAGGTCTCAGTTCACAGGACAGGATCTTGAGGTTTCTATGGCTGAGAAAGACATCAAGAGGCGCTATCCAGTGATTAAGGTTCAGGTTGATTGTCCTTTCTACACTGGTGAGGTTGAGGCTATCGTCATGGATACACCTGTTGCTGATTTCATTGTAGGTAATCACGCCCGGCTGGGTGACTCGATTGTTCTTCCAGTGTACGCTGTGTCCAAGGTTGTGTCAGTTGTCACTCGTGCTCAGGCAGCCGCTGAAGGGAAGAAGTCGACTTTGTTACATGTTGCTGCTCCAGGGCTAGAAACAGTCACCCCTGAGCAGTTGCATGACCTTCAGCGGAATGATTCGACTTTGAAGAGTTGTCGTGAGGCGGCAGATCGCCGAGACGTCAGAACGTCTGGTCACTCCGGTGAAGTTGGGTTTGTTTGGAAGAAGAAGATTCTGTACCGTGAGTATCGCGGTGGTGGTAGCGTCTATACTCAGGTTGTTGTTCCCCAGCAGTTGAGGTTAGGTGTTATCAAGTTGGCCCATGAACCGCCTATGGGAGGTCACATGGGTGTCCAGAGGACACGTGATCGAGTTTGGCAGCAGTTTTTTTGGCCAGGTATGTGCGCAGACATACGTCGCTTTGTGTTGTCTTGCGATCAGTGTCAGAAGGTTTCTCATAAGCCACAGAAGGTACCGTTAGGTAAGATGCCTCTCATCGATACGCCGTTCGAGCGGGTGGCGATCGATCTGGTGGGTCCCATCATCCCTGCTTCTGAGTCTGGTAACCGGTACATCTTAGTGTTTGTGGACTACGCTACTCGGTACCCGGAAGCCATTCCATTGAAGTCGATTGAGGCTGTGAAGGTTGCAGAAGCGATGTGGGCAGTCTGGACTCGAGTAGGAATTCCCTCAGAGATTTTGACAGACCGTGGTACCCAGTTCATGTCCGAGGTAATGAAAGAAGTGGAGCGTTTGCTGGCCATCAAGGGTTTAGCGACTACTCCGTACCATGCGCAAGGAAACGGATTGGTGGAACGGTACAACGGAACACTCAAGACCATGCTACGCAAGCTTGCTCAAGAGAAACCGAAGCAGTGGGATCGCTACATTCCTGCACTCCTCTTCACTTATCGTGAAGTTCCACAGGAGAGTCTGGGATTCTCTCCCTTTGAGCTTCTATACGGCAGGACAGTGCGAGGACCCATGTCTGTTCTTCGCAACCTATGGACGGAAGAGCAAGTCGATGAGCAAGTTCGCACTACTTCTGAGTATGTGGTTGACTTGAGGAACCGGATTGAGGAAACCTGCAAACTGGCGCGTCAGAATTTGTCAGCTGCTGCACAGAAACACGCGAAGGTGTTCAACCGGAAGACAGTTCGAAGACAGTTCCAGCCTGGAGACAAGGTTTTGTTGCTGCTGCCGCAGAAGAAGAACAAGCTGCAGTTGTGTTGGCAGGGACCGTTCGACGTTCTGGAGAAGAAGGGCGAGTCAGACTACAAGATTCGGATCTACGGGCGTGAGAAGCTGTACCACGCCAATCTTCTCAAGTTGTACAGAGACAGACAAGGGCGACAGGGTCAACCTGTGGTAGGGTTTGAGTTAACAGAGATCAGAGGCGACCTTTTCAGCTGTGAACCTGATGATGCTATGGCCCACTGCGTCAGTGAAGATCTTGAGATGGGAAAAGGCATTGCCGTTCGCTTCAAGCAATCGTTTGGAAAAGTTGATCAACTTAGAGCACAAAACAAGAAGGTGGGAGAGGTAGCTATACTACCGGTAGGTGCTTCCTACGTTTACTACATGATCACCAAGAAACGCTACTTTCACAAACCCTCCTACAAAACGCTGCGGTCCTCCATGGAAGCTATGAGGGACCACTGCAAGCAGAACAATGTCGCTTCCCTGGCCATGCCGCAGATCGGATGTGGATTGGACGAGCTGAACTGGAGCGCCGTCCTTGAGATGATCAAGGAAGTCTTCAAGAACACGGACATAACTGTTAAGATCTACGCCTTCGGTGGCTAAGAAACACAGTTTTTGTACATTTTTGACGTGCATGCTACAGGAATAATGCATATCTTTTTGTTTGCTTGTTTTGTCATGTGCGGGTGATTCCCGGTAGTCGCAACGTGGGAGCCGACTACCTCAGTCGGGCATGCGTTGAAGAGGGATCTTTTGCCGTGTAGACAGATGTCTATGCTTAACTTGGGGGGCATTGTCGCGGACAGTTGTATGTAGTTATAAGGTTCCTGGGTCGGGCGTTGCTGACAGGTACCTGTGTCAAGGTGGGAAGACCGGTAGCTGGGCTTAGCTCAGTGATTCACGCTTTGCACGCATTGCACGGGACGTTCACGGTAAGCTGCGCGCTATTTGTAGGGTTCACCGTTTACCTGGTTGCTGACTGAGAAATTCATAGGCATTCTTTTTTCTGTCTCGGCCGAGACCAGATGTTTGTCGAACGGCTTCGAAATTCGTGTGTGAATTGTCGTTTGAGTTCGAAGTTATTTTCAGTAGTAATGTACGTCTACTGTGGACTTTGTTAAAGTCGGTTGCGTAAAGTGCGCGATGTTTTTCATTAGCCTGTGTGAGGTAAGTCAAATTTCTTGGTCTAATTGGATAGACTTTTGTCAGTTTTTGCTGAAGGTGAATTAGCGGCCGGTGGCAGGGGACAGGGAACCTACATTAGTTACCAGTTGTACTGTTTTGTCTCGTCTTTGTGTTGTTGTAAATAGTGTTCATCATAGGGTTTAAAAGGAAATCATTATAATGGTAAATTATATCGTAGAAGGAAACCAAAGTTTAGTCATTGTGCTTCCTCCTCATCCCTAATAATGATGTCTATTGGAGGAGGAAGTCACGTGTCTTATATTTTTGGGGAGAATATTGACTTTGGCCTTCTAGGCTTTCAGTGTTTACTGTCGAAGACAGACCGGACGGGAAGGTGCGAACCCTAGCTTCACAGCATGGAGGAGGCTCCACCACGCTGCTGCTTGAGCAGCCAGTTTGGACTCTCGCATCGTCACCCCCACGCTGCTGTGTGAGCAGCCCCTCTGGATCTTCTCCGAGGCTTCATCACGCTGTTTTGAGCAGCTATCTTGTAACGTCACAGCGGCGTAACCACGCTGCTGTTGGGCAGCAACATCGAACCGGCGCCGTCGCTGCAGAGCGTGTGCCGTGTGACAGCTCTTAACTGGGCTGATTCTCTCACCCCCGCGACAGAGACGCAGGTGTCGACCCGAGGGCGCACCCCCCCCCCCCCCTGAATTCGTCGAACGTGTAGATAAGTACTTTCTTACGATAGATATCATTTATGGAATGAGGAGGGCCTTTATGACGTACGTGCTTTGTGTTTGACTGTCCTGATTGTCTCGTATGTCGTTTGTTGACATTATTTTGACTGTTGTGTACTTTCTCATGTTCATTATGTTCATCCTCATGCATTCGTGGTAACCCTTTCATTGTTCCATCCATCGTCACCCCCATATTTCACCCAACTGGGAACTATTAAATATTTTCATTTAGTTACATCGGTGTTCTGTGAGTGCTGTGTGGTGTGGCCAAAGTTTTTGTGTGAAAAACTAAACATGCAAACGTGCATGCACGCGACAGTGCTCAATATAATCTATTTCGTTACAGAGACTACACAAATTATTTTCTTTCAACTTCATCTTGTGGAGTAAAATGTTTGTGGGGTAAATATTATGTAATATTTTCCATTGAAGCAACTTTAATCTTTCTTCGCTAGTACATTTAATTGCCAAGAGCCAATATTTCTCGTCAATGGAAATATTATATTTATGTAACCAGAATTTTACAGAGCAGGGTACGCTTGCTTTTGCATTTGTTAAAATAGCGCGGAACTGTTTGGGGGAAGGTTTTTTTAACAGGTCTTGTAGACAGGGCCCAGATTCGTCGCTCGCGTTTCCGTTGGCTGTGTCCTCTCGCAGCGCACGCGCGCGGAGGGCCGTGTGCAAAGCATTATACTAAAAAAACAGTGGTACAAATCTGTTCATACGGGACAATATTACCGTCTATCCATATATCACGTACAACATTCACCTCAGCTTTAATCCAATTTTCAAAACACAAAACATTCTTTTTAAAAACAATATCTGCATTATTCCACAAACATTGATCAATAAATCGTTCTTTTTCTACAAACAAAAACAAATGTCTATTCTCAATCTATTTTTTTAAAACATGTTGCCAAAATTTCGATTTTATTCTCATCAGAACTGTCTCGGGGTGGCAGTTGATTGAAAACAACACAGACGACTTCCAAGAACGTCATAATAATGTCTTGGAACTAATTTCCAATTTTGAAAATCTGTTTGCTGTAGCCTAGCTGCCCAGCATAACAAAAAGGATGTCTGCATATCATGCATGTTTATCATGTTAATACCGCCCATTTCTAATTTATCACACAAAACTGTTCGTTTAACCTTCTCAAAAGCTTTAGTGTTTGAATACTTGCGTTTTCACAGAAATTTAAAGAGGATAGTGTTCAGTCTGTCAAGCACTTTTGTCGGAGCAGAGAGTGCCTGAAAAACGTATACAAACTGGGATATAAAAATGTTTTAATTATGCACAATTTACCGCTAATACTTAAATTTCTTCTTGACCACATTCCAACAGTTCTTTCAATTCTATCAAAACGTTTTGACCAGTTTTCTTCAATGTCAGAAGCAACAATATCATTCCTAAATATAATACCCAAAATCTTTAACTGTTTTGTCCATTTTATTTTTCAACATTGTTCTGGGCTGTTCTTCATGGATCCCAACCACATTGCTTCGGTTTTATTTTGATTCAAATTTAAATTTGAAATATACGAGAACTGTTTTACTATCAATAATACCTGTTGCAGGTCGTGTTTGTCTTTGAGAAACAGTGTTACGTCGTCTGCATACATTGCCAGTTTTAACACATATTCCATATTTCTCTCTCGATCAAATGATGGAAAATTCAGTCCTTTTATGGTCTGATCACTGCGGATTTTAATGGCTAGGAGTTCAAGGCCAAGGACGAAGGCCATCGGAGAAAAATTACACCCCTGACGGATCCCGGTTAATACGTCGAATTCCTCCAAGTTAGGAAATGTTAATATATCATACGTATAGCTTTGTTTTTTAATTTTTAAAGAAAACACCCTTGCGAATAGGCCACAGTGATGAAAGTGTCCTTGCTTTCTGTTTGCAACATCTTGCAAATCGCAATGGATACTTTCAGTCTCTCGCATGCAATACGAGCTTCTTTCCACCTTGACACGAACCAAAACGAACCACACATCCTCAGTATTGCTGCTTTCGACGTAGACTTGGAAGCTGTTGATATTTGGACTGTGTCCACACGGAAGAATGCTCTGAACCAACGAAACAGCTGAAACTGACCTGTGTTGATCAGATCGATTTTGTTAAAAAAAAATAGGTACTTATATCCAAGAACTAGGCTACACGTACTTACAAAAATATATTTATCAACGGCAAGAAAACTTCGTCTTGAACCCATCAAACCATTATGTCTCGATGCTTGCGATCCTTCGATGAACAACCTTGTCTTGAGAAACCAGGGGGTCACGTGCGACTGATAATCGATCATGTGGAGAAAAAGAAAACTAACGGGTGGCAACATCCGCCACTCTCTCTATATATAACTCTGTGTTGACAGGAACGTTATGAACTGTTATGATACGGATATGTCGTTCCCCCCGGACAAGATTTTTTAATTTTCAAAGGAGATCAAGATTCTTAACAAGATTTGAAGGAACACATGTTAACATTATGACATTTTAGAACACTGTTTTTTAACAGCGATAGACCTGATTGTAAATACTGTTTTTTAAGTATGGAGCTTGCTATGTAAACTGAGAAAAGAAACACAATTGCATCGATCTCGAATAGCAATATCAGCTAAAGAGACGATACAAAATAATGACCAACCAACCAACCAACCAACCAACCAACCAACCAACCAACCAACCAACCAAACAACCAACCAACGGATATGACGTCAGTTCAGGGATTCATTTTTGAAGGAGAGACAGAAACTGGACAGGAGCATCAAAGTCACCAGTTCTTGTGATAAAAACAGGATGACAGAGCTGCGTATGTTGCACCACACTTTGAAGTAATCCCACACTTTGAAGTAAATTACTTCAAAGTGTGGGGATGTGCCCCACACTTTGAAGTAAACCCATTTTTTACTTCAAAGTGTGGGGGGATCTTCCCACACTTTGAAGTAAACTCAGTTTTTACTTCAAATTGTGGGGGGATCTTCCCACACTTTGAAGTAACTTACTTCAAAGCGTGGGACTTTTGCATCGCCTGTTTGAGCCTGATGATTTTGTCAAAAAAAATGGCAAAGTCTTTTGGATGAGTGAACAGAAAAAGTGAGCGAGCCAAGAAACATAGTGATGTTTGTTATGAGGCTTTAAAGTGTAACTAAACAAGCAAAAGGGAAAAAAATCGTTCAGCAACCTTTACACTTTGATATGAAGAAGGGCCTCATATACTGTCGAACTGCGAAAAAAATTTTTTTTCTCTCACTCGGACACTGTTTGACGGACATGTGAAGTGCGCGCCAGGAACGACAATCTTCTTAGTTTACCTGATTAATGCCCTTAATTTTTGGTTCTGGTACTTTCAGTTCCGGCTGTTGTCATCACTCTACCAAAATAATAGATCAAACGGAGTTTTCGATTTTTATTTCATGGTTCAGAAAAATATTGCTTATTTTCTGAAGTCAACCGTTTTAGCGAATCTTTCTTTGATTCTTAAAAGTCATTTCAGATTTTTGAAAAATAGTTAACGGTTAGTAATTACCAATATATTGTAAACAAACATATCGATAGGTTTTGGTAAGAAGACACAAGTGCGATGAATGTGGTACCAGTATTTTTGTGGTAAGTAAGGATGCATTTCTTTGCTGTAAGCACATTTACAATGCACATTTAATCTGTTTAGCAACATAAACGAAAGCATGGTACAGTGCCGCTTGTTTGTGGTCTATCTTTTCGCGGCAGATGCGTAACAATTAGGGTCTCAGTTGGAAAAAGCTGCTCGGAACCAGAGCAGATTTGGCTTGGGTTCTTTGAGTGTGAATGATCGACGAGTGGCTTGACATTTTTAACGAATCATTACTGTAGCCTACTTGAAACCATCATCTGTTTCTGAATTTGTCATCAGTTATGATTGAGCAGTCTCATAGGAATCGTCCATAAAATGTTAAACCGAAAAAGGGCAGACGATTCTGAATCACACAGGCTGCTGTACAAAATCAGATCTAAAACGATATTTTGAACTGCGACGTCTGCGTAAATGCCCTGAAACAAAATACCTTGTCCTGGTCATGTGTATACACATCAGCTTCTATTGGGAAGATCAGTATTTTATATTAATCACAAATACAAGATTAGAAATAGTTCTGAAGATCGCCTTTGATTTCAGTTTCAGCGGCAAACTAGCAGATCTGTCCAAACCGGCATCGTTTCATGGTTGAAACTTGAATAATCCCAAATAGATCTGAGTGGGGGTAAGTTTTATAGTATTTCAATTTTGTACGGCAGTTTTATTTAAAGATAGTGTAGTGGATGTCTCTGGTGAAGACTACAGTTATATGAATTGTT
The DNA here is from genome assembly GCF_037325665.1 of Littorina saxatilis. Classification (NCBI taxonomy): domain Eukaryota; kingdom Metazoa; phylum Mollusca; class Gastropoda; order Littorinimorpha; family Littorinidae; genus Littorina; species Littorina saxatilis. The sequence continues at coordinate 38,059,145 of NC_090259.1, read as the reverse complement.
TGTTGTAATATTAAAATGATTGTTCTTTATTTACACAATTGAATAATTTGTATTTATTTGTTTGCAGATGACGGCATACTGAGTGCTCCAAGAACATACGCCTGCTGGCTTTTTGTGTCTTTTCTGAAGACGTCGAGGCAAGCAGAAGTCACGGTCCTGGCCACACACACACAATGACATGAACAAGAAATGATATTTTTTCATGGGCATATCCAGTATTAAAACTTTATTACCATGCAAACGCAACGATTAGAATTTAGAGACGGTCATCGGTCACACACACACACACACACACACACACACTGGGCGGATCCGGAGAGGGGTTCCGGGGTTTCCGGACCACTTAGGAGCCGGCCTTTGTATTCTAAGTGACGATTTTGGAAAGAAGTTGGCTAATTAGTTTGCTCAGGTTGCGCCAGATCGATCAATTGTCCTTGTTGTGATTCAAATTTTTCTTCTTAATATATTTACTTTTTTGGAAGGTGTATTGGGGGATGTTTCTTGGCTCAGATTGATCCATTTTCCTTGTTTTTATCAACATTTGTCGGACCCCCCCCCCCCCCCCCCCCCCCCCAAGGAGGTTGAACGCTTCGCGTCTTCAACTAAACGCTTCGCGTCGTCAAATTGTCCCTCAAAGAAATTTGAAAACTCCCGATCCCCCCTAAAAATGATGTGATCCGCCCCTGCACACACACAAACACACACAAATAGAGAAGTAATAAATGGATACAGTTTTTCTTTATTTAAATTACAATCAGATGTGGTCGTAGAACAGGCACTGTAAACAAAACCTAGCATATGATATACCACTTGTGTGATGTTTCGGTCAATATCTTTATTTTCCTTTCAGAAATACATTGGCGTTTTGAATGTCAAGGGAAGTGATACAAATGCTGCAGCGGACTATCAAGAACGCGAAGGCAAACAAGGTAAATACCTACTTCTGACATTAGTTTACGTATTAACTCTTTCTATACTGGCCATTATCTCCCCAGTCTCTCCCCAGAAACTGGCCATTTGCATGGGTTTACAAAAAAATTCTCAAAAATAAACAAAACATGAAGATGCAGCCTTCAAACTCATAGGTTTTATTGTGAATATATTGCTAAAACATATACCAAAGTTTGGTTTCATTGTTGTGAAAAAAAATAAAAATATGATGCCAATCCTTCATCAAAAACCGAAGAAAATCGTCATTGTAATAAGTTTGCTTTATTCTAAATCAAACGACTAGGATAGATGACAGACACAACGACAAACACGTTTAATTCTATGTAAAACATACACAATGCGCACGTTAACAAGCTGGCCATAACAATGTGCCCATCGTGCATGAAGTGTGGCTTTGGTCGGATCAGTAGCCGTGCTTTGTCTGCGATGCTAAACATGAAATTTTGTTAAAGCGACGATTTAGCAATGTTGTTGTTGCTGCTGCTGCTGTCTGTTCTTGTCACGACATCTCGCCATAAAACAGTTTTTTCCCTCCTGATTCTGAGAAGAAGCTGTTTAATTGTGATATCAGGCCTAGGAACCCCTGATTTTCACTTGGAGCATTCTCAAAGAAACTTAGCGTATGTTAAGAAAAATGAGTGTACTCCACACTTTGTCTTTTGTTGTTCGTTGTCGTTGCATGTCTACCGTTCCACAGCCACCTACTATAAGTGCAAGTGTTAAATGACGTATTTCCACAAAAGACTGCTTGCAGAGAATCATGTGATGCCAATGACAAGTAAGGACATGTGGTAATACATACCACGTTTTGGAACCAGGGAAAATGCAGCACAAATTATTTATCAACCAAATTGATTGACTTGTGCACCATGACAAAAGTTTTCTTTGATCCATAAAAGGTCTTTTGCCAGAAAAATTGCTCTGAACATCAAGTACCCTGCAAGTTGTCACACATTTACATTATTGAAATAAAAAGAAAACACACCAGTAACCAGGTTAGGTACGTTAATATCTATAATCAATATCTCGGCACGTTACTGCCTTCTTCGGGATGGTAAGCTGAACATTATTGAACAAAATAATCGGTTTAGATTGTATACTTTGATTCCTGAACGAAGAAGCAGAGGTACTGCATACAACTAGGACTGTAATATCAGCTTTTGCCTGAAACACACACACATACACTTATAAAATTAATGCAATGTCATTGTATGAAGCCAGAACAATCACTAACTTACATAGTTGGTCACACAAGTACCCATCACTGAACAATAAATCGAAGTCGGGTGGATTCAATGACTAAAGCAGTAAAGGCTTTGAAAAAACCCTCATCACAAAACATCCCCCCCCCCCCCCCCAAAATAAAAAAATAAATAAATAAATGAAATAAAACAGGTTGTGTATATAGCGCAGTAAACACCATGCAGGTACAAGCGAAGATTTGACAGAGATTATCCTTGTTTTATATAGCACACATTTTCTAGTTTTAATCTCTCTCTCTCTCTGCACCCTCTCTCTCTCTCTCTCTCTCTCTCTCTCTCTCTCTGGAAAGTAATTTATTGACCTGTGGGTTATTTGCGTTTGTATGTATACACATTGGTGATTCGTAAACTACATGTTATGTTGAAAGAGATTGTCAAACAATATTATATGGGGTGTCTTAAAAAAATGTATATCAACAAAATCTGTCATTATTATCAGGCACACGGTTTTAACAAAGCTATGTCACGGAATGCAACATAAGTGGCTTAAAAAGTCGTGTTTTTGTGTGTGCAGGATATTCGCTAGGACAGGACCTCAAGCTGAACCAGCACAACAGCGATGCATTCTTCCATGGCTTCCACAAAAGTCTTTCACCTATAGCGGGCATTGCATACAGATAGTCCCTAACCCTCCTTTTTATATTTAGTCAAGTTTTGACTAAATATTTTAACATCGAGGGGGAATCGAAACGAGGGTCGTGGTGTATGTGCGTGTGTGCGTGTGTGTGTGTGTGTGTGTGTGTGTGTGTGTGTGTGTAGAGCGATTCAGACTAAACTACTGGACCGATCTTTATGAAATTTGACATGAGAGTTCCTGGGTATGAAATCCCCGAACGTTTTTTTCATTTTTTTGATAAATGTCTTTGATGACGTCATATCCGGCTTTTCGTGAAAGTTGAGGCGGCACTGTCACGCCCTCATTTTTCAACCAAATTGGTTGAAATTTTGGTCAAGTAATCTTCGACGAAGCCCGGACTTCGGTATTGCATTTCAGCTTGGTGGCTTAAAAATTAATTAATGACTTTGGTCATTAAAAATCTGAAAATTGTAAAAAAAAATAAAAATTTATAAAACGATCCAAATTTACGTTCATCTTATTCTCCATCATTTGCTGATTCCAAAAACATATAAATATGTTATATTCGGATTAAAAACAAGCTCTGAAAATTAAATATATAAAAATTATTATCAAAATTAAATTGTCCAAATCAATTTAAAAACACTTTCATCTTATTCCTTGTCGGTTCCTGATTCCAAAAACATATAGATATGATATGTTTGGATTAAAAACACGCTCAGAAAGTTAAAACAAAGAGAGGTACAGAAAAGCGTGCTATCCTTCTTAGCGCAACTACTACCCCGCTCTTCTTGTCAATTTCACTGCCTTTGCCATGAGCGGCGGACTGACGATGCTACGAGTATACGGTCTTGCTGAAAAATGGCATTGCGTTCAGTTTCATTCTGTGAGTTCGACAGCTACTTGACTAAATATTGTATTTTCGCCTTACGCGACTTGTTAAAAATTCTTTAGACCAATTATCCCTCTGTTCCCATGTTAAACATGGAATAATTCTGGACAAATGCGAGGACGTTAGCTTTTTTTAATTTTATTTTTTTATCATTTTACTTATCATTAAAACTTGTTTAGATTTCGATTCGTAAACCATTTACAGTAATCCTTTGTTTTTTTAACTTTGTTCATCTTACCACAGTCACTTCGTTGTTTAGATTTATCATTAAATTTGTTACCATTATGCAGGAAAAATGTAGAATAAAACCAGGAGAGCTTTCAGTAGAAGATATTTCCTGTGTCAAAAGTTAATGCTTATTCTGATTGATGGGTGCTCCAAACTAAGTTATTTTGACTGCCTTATTCGAATTCATTTCCAAGACAGGGCTGAGAAGTGGAGAAGCTTAGGAGAGTATCGTAAAAATTGTCTGGGTGTTAATGCAAAACTTTCGAATATGTCAGAATTTACTTTAGAGATTTTAAATACAGTTAACTGACATAAATGCTATAACTTCTACACCAATTGACTGGATAACTTCATATTCAGCATACTTAAACTTGATTTTATGCATGTGCAGTTCACAAAGTTGCAAATTTGTAGGTTAAATTATCTAACTTTTGCATCACCAATGACACCAACGCTTTCGTGTCTGAGGATTGCCCTGAACCTAGCTGTAACTGCATGCTTTCTTCAGGTCATCGATAGCCTGGGGGTTGAAGGGGATGTTTTTACATACTCAGACATTCAAAATAATCAAAAAGGTAAAAGCCTGAAGGGTTTAAATTAGGTAAAAATGGCTACCGCTCAATGTCAAAACTCGTTCTGTTTAGTCGACCCCCGAATTTGGAGAAAAAAATTAAAATTGCACAAAAGTCAGACCATTCAATTTACAAAATTGCCACTTACTGGAAAGGCAGAACATAAACTGAAGTTAATGAATACCATATATAAAATAATTGGTTCAACAGATGGAGAAGTAATTTGCATGGTTGTGGGTGTCCTTTTTAGGGGGGTCAACCCTGTAGAAGAGACGTTTTTCTTTAATTATCAATCCGTAATATATTGTTTGTTATGCATACAAGATTAACATTGACAAATACTTCAAGACTCCTCATTGATCTTAAGAAATGTTGTGGTTTATTTTGTTACTGACTGATTCACTTTCTATTCACTTTACTCTACATAAGTCACGACAAGAAAAGCAAGGGAGGTAATTTCTTCGGAAGAGGTAATTCTCTCCCCTCAGAACGATTGTTGTAGTTTGTTTGATTTTGTTCCCTTCTAATAAGTATTATTTAAAATAGATCTTTACATCTTGATGTGAAAGGCGCAGTACCCCCCTCCCCCCAGGATGTTAAATTCTAGGTTGTGTCCATGTAAAATCCTGATCCTAGTCGAGATCCGAGTTGGTTTTTCATGCAACTGTGCCTCTTTATGCCACTCAATTAGACATACTTTGCAATCCATAATTGCACGAAACAAAGTACAGGAAATACGTTGTTGTCGTGTTTTTAATATTACATAATGAAATAAAAAATGTCACAACTGGTTTCGTGTTGGGCTTTCTCTCTCTGTCTGAATCTCATAATTACTTCCTTCTGAGGCCTGAAATGTGTTGCAGGCATTGTTCAGCTTACATTTATTGTTACAATTTTTGTGGATATGTTATTAAGTGTGTCTGTGTTTCTATCATTCGTTATCAGTGTGGTTAAAAAAAAAAAGCACACGTCAAAGTAATTTACCCTTCATCATTATCAAAACATGCAGATACAGGTAATAAATATTTGTGATACTTTAAACAAATACAATGTTTTTTTGTTGCGTCTTTTCTTTTTTTCAGAGCAAACACACATCGTAATTGTTCAAACGTGTATATTCTGCACTTTCTAATACCCTGCATGGATCTCCAAATCAAGAATAATGAAAAGTCGTCTAATAGCCCTGCAGCACTCACACGAGCATGATAGAAGCTTGCATGCATGCACCCAGGCTCGCTGTCTTCGGCTAAAAGAGCTTACCGTTGGATCTTCGCTCAGACAAATGTAGCTGTCTTGTCCACTTGCTCCTGTCGCATAGATCTGCAATGTGCAACATCATCTTTGATTAATAAGTCTGAGGCACAGACAAACACACACGCGCGCACATTTGCGAGAGAATGCACGTCAGTCTATTCAATCAAACAGTATAAAAACATACCTCAGACGTGGTGGTGGAAACTGGACATTCGCCGTATAACAAACTCAAGAGATTCATTTGTGTGTGTATGTTTAATCAAAAGTTCATCTTGGGCACATTCAGTCTGTATTGTAACAGGACCCATCCCGTAAAAACTTCGAACAGATCTATTAAATTCTGAAATCCTTGACAAGTTTTTTTTCCAATCATCTGTATCTGACCGAAGTAAAAAAAATCAAAAAAATCAGCCAGTACACGCATCTACCCCCTCACACGACAATACATATGTGGTGAAAAAAGGAATCGAGAGGGGGGGAACAAGGAATAAATTAGATCCAGAAATAATTCCACTTCATCATTCCAAAATTCAAGTGTGAAGTGATCGGATACTGTGGTAAAGATACGTGCTTAGTATCACAACTGAAAATACAAGCCCTAGGGTTTTAAATCAAGGAAACAATTAAAGTTAAGGAAAGATCAACAGAAATGTCGAGAACATGTAAAATATTGTACTTACAATCCGTTTCAGCATGCTCTTCGAATAATAATCTCCCAGTCAGCCTCGTGCTTACGACTTCGACAGGATGTTGCCTCTCACGCTGAGCCAGTACATTTGGAGTGAATTCAAAGGCCAGAGATGCAGTACAAGCACATTAGTTAGATCCAATTCATTTACATTGCTACCTTGCCCAATTTATGGTTATTTCTGTTGGTAACATCACACATGTGGCAAGCAGTGCTTGTTGCCGACTCTGCTGGGACAGGCAGCAGACGATTTTATTTAGGAACCAAATAAAATTCTGATTGGTTAAAACATAAAACCGGAACTCAAAGTACCACTTGTTCTTTGGAAGTATCAAATCAAGAACAGATAATCAGGTAAATCTGAAATGGGTTCAACACTTTTAAAAAATCGTAGTAAATCAGAAAACACAGTAAACGTTGGAAAAATCGTCCAGTATCGCTTCTACAGGTCTATACTTGGACAAAACATAAAGCAATTCAGTAAAGCTGACACTTCAAAATGTCTGTTTAGTTACACTTTAAGCAATGTCCCATTGTTGAGTGTGACGAAAACTCGTGGTGACGATTTTAAAACATGTTGGGTCACGCATGGTCCAATCTTACATGGTCCAACCTTACATGGTCCAACCTTACATGGTGCAACCTTACATGGTCCAACCTTACATGGTCCAATCTTACATGGTCCATATATATATTATTGGACCATGTAAGATTGGACCATGTAAGATGGGACCATGTAAGATTGGACCATGTAAGATTGGATCATGTAAGATTGGATCATGTAAGGTTGGACCACGTAAGGTTGGACCATGTAAGGTTGGACCATGTAATATTGGACCATGTAAGATTGGACCATGTAAGGTTGGACCATGTAAGGTTGGACCATGTAAGGTTGGACCATGTTATATTGGACCATGTAAGATTGGACCATGCAAGGTTGGACCATGCAAGGTTGGACCATGCAAGGTTGGACCATGTAAGATTGGACCATGTAAGATTGGACCATGTAAGGTTGGACCATGTAAGGTTGGACCATGTAAGATTGGACAATGTAAGATTGGACCATGTAAGGTCGGACCATGTAAGGTTGGACCATGTAAGATTGGACCATGTAAGATTGGACCATGCGTGACCCAACATGTATTAAAATCGTCACCACGAGTTTTCGTCACACTCAACAATGGGACATTGCTTAAAGCCTGATAACAAACATTATTATGTTTCTTGGCTCGCTCACTTTTTCTGTTCACTCATCCAAAAGACTTTGCCATTTTTTTTGACAAAATCATCAGGCTCAAACAGGCGATGCAAAAGTCCCACGCTTTGAAGTAAATTACTTCAAAGTGTGGGAAGATCCCCCCACACTTTGAAGTAAAAACTGAGTTTACTTCAAAGTGTGGGAAGATCCCCCCACACTTTGAAGTAAAAAATGGGTTTACTTCAAAGTGTGGGGCACATCCCCACACTTTGAAGTAATTTACTTCAAAGTGTGGGATTACTTCAAAGTGTGGTGCAACATGCGTAGTTCTGTGGTAAGGTGCACTGTAATTTAGTTTCTAGTGTGTTTCACTTTCATTACTCTATTATCCGAACAAGTCGCGTGAGGCGAAATTACTACATTTAGTCAAGCTGTCGAACTCACAGAATGAAACTGAACGCACTGCGTTTTTTTCAACCAAGACCGTATAGCATCGTGGAAAAGGCAGCAGTGAAATTGACAAGCCAGTATAGCGCGGTAGTTGTTGCGCTGAGAAGGATAGCACGCTTTTCTGCATCTCTATTCTTTATAACTTTCTGAGCTTGTTTTTAATCCAAACATAACATATCTTTATGTTTTGGAATCAGCAACCGACAAGTAATGAAGGGCAACATCTGAGGGCGCGACAGAGCGGCCTCAACTTTCACAAAAAGCCGGATATGACGTCATCAAAGACATTTATCGAATAAATGAAAATTAGGTCTGGGGATATTATACCCAGAAACTCTCATGTAAAGTTTCATGAAGATTGATCCAGTAGTTCTCTCTGAATCGCTCTACACACACACACACGCACACACACACACACACACACACACACACACTCACACACACACACACACACACACACACACACACACACACACACACACACACACACATACACCACGACCCTCGTTTTGATTCCCCGTCTATGTTAAAACATTTAGTCAAAACTTGACTAAATATAATTACTTGGAATTTGGGTTGCTTCCTCTGAGTGAAAAGCTAGCTTGAATGGTATGAGTGGTGTTTGTTTGTTTGTTGGTTGGTTGGTTGGTTGGTTTGATTGAGTGTTTGTTTGTTTGTTTGTTGTTGTTTTTTGTCTTAAGAACCCACGAGGATCATGCGAGATTGATTTAGTATTGATCGTATTATCTTCTGTGCTGGCCTACTCTTTAGAAACTGTTCACATTTAACCTTCACCGGATCACGCTTTGTACGACACAAGTCGGATACCTTATAAAGAAGAATTAAACGTAAAACATATGGGTCGTACACGACCCACGCCATCAGAATAGGGATAAACACCGTAAAATGCCTTTTTTAATTCCATATGGGTCGTCCACGACCCACAACATCTGCACTGTGTACGTAGTTCAAAGGACGTCATTGTTTATTTGCTTGTTTGCAAAGATAATCCTTTAAAAATTGGTCGATAGGAAGGTTCTATGGTGTTTGAGAATTACATGAAGTTTCAATGAAGAACTCCCAAAAGGTTTGGAGATACAGACACTGTTGTGAGGCTCTGGGTCGTCCACGATCCAGATAGCACGGTGAATGTTAAGGCGTATCGCAGTGACAGAAAGTTTCTAAACATTCAGTTTCGTTTACAGTAGGCACTTTAAATGTTGTCAATGTTAAATCTCAATCTCTTCCAAGAAGTTAAGAATCTTGTCCGTGCTTAGTGTACGACCAGTACTCTCCAAAGATGCGGTAAAACGTTTATACCTGTTCGGATGCCGAAGGGTTATCTACGACTCATACTTTGTACGTAGAGTCCTTCTTTAAAAGGTTGTGTCGTACAGTCTATGGACAGTGCCATACAAAGCAAGATCCGGCTAAAGTTCAGTTTTGCCCGTATTCACAAAATCAAAATGTTAAAGTGGGAAAGGCTGAAAAACTGAAAAAGACCAAACAAATGTTTCAACATTTGGCGATGCTTACGCACGGAAGTGTGGCTCATCGTGCCATTGTTGGTCGCCCAGGCAAAATTTCTTGAGGGCCAGCGGTGGTGAGGATGAAAACGTCACACAACAATCGTTGGCAAGAGAGAAGTACAAACATTACGCATGATGGAAAATTACATTTCCACTCAGCGCAGCCATTTGCTGTGAAAAACAAACACTCGAACAAACTCTGAAAATGAACAAGAATGGCTCTTTATTGTACCGTACGTATGGGTTGCGAAACTAAGTAGCGTTTGCACATGAATATACCGTACTTTGCGAAATAGACGTGTTCACAAGAAGTCAAACTACACCATCGTTGAACACATTTTCAATCTTTATTTCGCCACTTTGCTCAATAATGGTGCATGTTTTCCAAATCATACCCGCCTTTCTTGTCACTCTACATGGGTTGTTTGACCCATCACTTGCAGTAGAAGTTGACCACTACATAAAATGTCCAAGAGGATTGATAGCCAACAGTGTGCAGTCGTATGGCCCTGGAAGGTCAGCACTTGATTGTTTTCAAAGGTGTTCACAGCGACAAGGATGCTCCAGTGTGAACATCTGTTCAGGTGGAAGCTCAACACAAGTGAACTGTCAGCTGCTTTACCATTTTCCATCGAGCAACTGTGAGGATCTGACTTCGGAGTCTTCTTCGTTGTGCTATTATGCATACAAGGTATAGCTGTTAGTGCGTTGTCAGTGCGGTGTGTAAACATACATTCACACACACACACACACACACACACACACACACACACACACACACACACACGCACGCGCGCGCGCGCGCGCGCGCGCGCGCGCACGCGCACGCAGACACACACACGAACACACACACAAGGACTGGGTGGCCGAGTGGTAACGCGCTTGCGCTCGGAAGCGAGAGGTTGCGAGTTCGACCCTGGGTCAGGGCTTTAGCAATTTTCTCCCCCCTTTCCTAACCTAGATGGTGGGTTCAAGTAACTAAAGTGCTAGTCTTTCGGATGAGACGAAAAACCGAGGTCCCTTCGTGTACACTACATTGGGGTGTGCACGTTAAAGATCCCACAATTGACAAAAGGGTCTTTCCTGGCAAAATTGTATAGGCATAGATAAAAAATGTCCACCAAAATACCTGTGTGACTTGGAATAATAGGCCGTGAAAAGTAGGATATGCGCCGAAATGGCTGCGATCTGCTGGTCGATGTGAATGCGTGATGTATTGTGTAAAAAAAATCCATCTCACACAGCAGAAATAGATCCCTGCGCCTTGAGTCCGAGTCTGGAGATACGCGCGCGATATAAGACTTCATATAACATATAGCATAACACACACACACACACAGACACACACACACACACACACACACACACACACAAACACTAACACACACACAAACACACACACACACACACACACACACACACACACACACACACACACACACACACACGAGACACAAATGTTTATGTGATAAGCAGATCATCATAAATAGTAGTTACAGCAATAAAACCATCGATTATCACCATCTATCATCATCGTCATCATTGCGATCATGATCATGATGATGATGATGATGATGATGATGATGATCATGATCGATGATCATGATCATGATCGATGATGATGATCATCATCATCATCATCATCATCTTCTTCTTCTTCTTCTTCTTCTTCTTCTTCTTCTTCTTTCTTCTTTCTTCTTTCTTCTTCTTCTTCTTCTTCTTCTTCTTCTTCTTCTTCTTCTTCTTCCTTGTCATCAGTATTACTTTCATAACGTTTCAATCAATCAATCAATGAGGCTTATATCGCGCATATTCCGTGGGTACAGTTCTGGGCGCTCTGCAGTGATGCCGTGTGAGATGAAATTTTATACGGCCCGTAATTGCAGCCATTTCGGCGCATATTTACCTTTCACGGCCTAGTTTCAGCAGCTTGTTCCTCTTTTACTTTTCTCCCTGCGAGTCGATTTTACTTCTCTTCTATGCTTTATGTTGTTTTAATCACAGGTTAGTCAGGCAGGCGAAGGGACGACGCAGGCAGAAGAGACAACTCAAACAACATCGGAGAGGACCACAACGGAACTTGTATGTCAAAATGGCGGCACACCCAACGGCAACTACTGTAACTGTACCATACAGTACGGTGGCAGGACCTGCAATCGATTCATTAGAGGTAGTAAAAAAAAACCAAAAAAAAACCAGACGAACAAACAAACAAACAAACACACAAACACACAAACAAACAAACAAACAAACAAACAAACGAACAAACAAGAACTGATGCAGAGTGTAAAATGTCAGGATAATTTGAAGATGCTTGTGAATTAAGTTATTAGTACAAGATAAAAGTCATATCTATGTCTGTGTTCTGAAGTTCTGAGGTGCATTGTTTTTTTACAATTTATAAAAATTCAGGCAAATACTAAGCAAAAGCTGTACACCGGAAAATTAGTAATATATATCAATTTCCCAGAACATAAATTTCGAAACCACACCCAAATATGGATTTAAACAGAAAATTGGACAAATAAGTAGCCATAGTCAATTTCAATGAAAACGGACTATGCTGAAAATTGCCGCTGTTTTTTTTTCAAAAGTTCTTTTTTTTTCTTTTTCTTTCTTTATTTGGTGTTTAACGTCGTTTTCAACCATTCAAGGTTATATCGCGACGGGGAAAGGGGGGAGATGGCATAAGGAAAAGGGGGGAGATGGGATAGAGCCACTTGTTAATTGTTTCTTGTTCACAAAAGCACTAATCAAAAAATTGCTCCAGGGGCTTGCAACGTAGTACAATATAATAATTATGACCTTACTGGGAGAATTCAAGTTTCCAGTACAAATGACTTAACATTTCTTACATACTGCTTGACTAAAATCTTTACAAACATTGACTATATTCTATACAAGAAACACTTAACAAGGGTAAAAGGAGAAACAGAACCGTTAGTCGCCTCATACGACATGCTGGGTAGCATCGGGTAAATTCTTTCTCGTCCCAACCAATATGGTACTCCCCCTAACCCGCGGGGGGGATTTTCAAAAGTTAATATTTTTTCAAGTGTATATATAAGTGAAAATCTCAGTAATGAATAAATTCTAAAACAAAAAGTTTAAATACAAATAGCTGTTATGGTACAAAAATAGCGTCGGAGCGTCGGTGATGCCAATGTCTAACATTTTGGTCACAATTCTTGGAAGTTATGCAGATCTCATTTGCATTCTTAACGAAACTACGAACACCGATGTAAACCTGGTTCATATCTCAATTTTTATATTTAGTCAAGTTTTGACTAAATAATTTACCATCGAGGGGGAATCGAAACGAGGGTCGTGGTGTATGTGCGTGTGTGCGTGTGTGTGTGTGTGTGTGTGTGTAGAGCGATTCAGACTAAACTACTGGACCGATCTTTATGAAATTTGACATGAGAGTTCCTGGGTATGACATCCCCATACGTTTTTTTCATTTTTTTGATAAATGTCTTTGATAACGTCATATCCGGCTTTTCGTGAAAGTTGAGGCGGCACTGTCACGCCCTCATTTTTCAACCAAATTGGTTGAAATTTTGGTCAAGTAATCTTCGACAAAGCCCGGACTTCGGTATTGCATTTCAGCTTGGTGGCTTAAAAATTAATTAATGACTTTGGTCATTAAAAATCTGAAAATTGTAAAAAAAAAATAAAATTATAAAACGATCCAAATTTACGTTTATCTTATTCTCCATCATTTGTTGTTTCCAAAAACATATAAATATGTTATATTCGGATTAAAAACAAGCTTTGAAAATTAAATATATAAAAATTATTATCAAAATTAAATTGTCCAAATCAATTTAAAAACACTTTCATCTTATTCCTTGTCGGTTCCTGATTCCAAAAACATATAGATATGATATGTTTGGATTAAAAACACGCTCAGAAAGTTAAAACAAAGATCGGTACAGAAAAGCGTGCTATCCTTCTTAGCGCAACTACTACCCCGCTCTTCTTGTCAATTTCACTGCCTTTGCCATGAGCGGTGGACTGACGATGCTACGAGTATACGGTCTTGCTGAAAAATGGCTTTGCGTTCAGTTTCATTCTGTGAGTTCGACAGCTACTTGACTAAATATTGTATTTTCGCCTTACGCGACTTGTTCTAATATGAGTTTTCTGTATGTGTTTTTCTCTGTGTTTATTTGTTTGTTTGGTTGGTTGTTCCTTATGTATTTGATAGGTAAATTGCTTGTGAATATTGTGTTTGTGTAGTTGTTATTATGTGAGTAGGTCAGTAAGTAAAGTACTTTCAGAACAACCTTAATTTTCAAAATAAGAAACATATATTCTTCAATAAACTTCCAATTTTGTATGACTACTGTACTAGTTACAGAGACACAAATTTATCAATTGAACCACTTTTTTTTTATCTATATATATATACGACTTGTGTCTGTGTGTGTGTGTGTGTGTGTGTGTGTCTGTGTGTCTGTGTATCTGTGTATTTGTGTATTTGTGTATTCGCCATGCACGGCCAAAGTTCTCGATGGATCTGCTTCAAATTTGGTGGGCATATTCAGGTAGACCCGGGACACGACACAACCTGGTCGATATTTCAACACGTCCTCTCAGCGCGCAGCGCTGAACCGATTTTGGTTCAACCTCAGCTATTTTGGTTCCACCTCAGCTACCCGGGCCCCCATACCGACACACCAAAGCCAAAGTTCTCGGTGGATCTTTTTCAAATTTGGACACCGTATTCAGCTACACCCCGGACACAATATCATCGATGAGATATTTCAACACGTGCTCTCAGCGCGCAGCGCTGAAATGATTTTGGTTTTTGTGTTCATTTCACCATTATAAGTAACTCTTATCTTCTCATCTTCTCCAGGTTTTCAGCGTTTACCTCCCTTCCTTCGTATGGTGCACTATAGTGTGAGTGGAGCGTCTTCGGATATTCCCGGCGTTCTGTTACTGTTACTATTTTTAGAAGGTCAACGCAGTGTCCAGAACGTAAATTGGACCCGTAAATTATCCTCACTGTCAAAGTGCAAAGGTCGAATCAATTTATAGCCACGCGAAAAATACACTGTCATCTATCTCTCTATAGATACGGCTTCTCTGTGTTTTTGTGTGTGTGTGTGTGTGTGTGTGTGTGTGTGTGTGTGTGTGTGTGTGTGTGTGTGTGTGTGTGTGTCTCTATGTGAGCAACACCTGTGCATTGTTCAGTTCTGTTTGTGATGTGGTCTGGCGGCTTTTGTGTAATTTTATGTACTGGCCTTCCTTTGAGAAGCTCTAACTTGCTCAGTCCTGTTTGAGTGGAGTTCGCCTCCAAATGTGATTAACACGGTTACATTCGTCGACAAGGATGGGACTCGATATGGTCAGGAATGGCATTATGGCCACTGAATCATTTTCGTGCTGTTCCCATTCCACGAATCTGGGAGGGACCTAAGCTTGGCGGGTCCATTGTTCGGACCCGGCGAAGCCGGCGTACGGCTCTAAGTACTTCTTCCCGGCGAAGCCGGCTACCCGGCGAAGCGGGTATTCATTCTAGTTGGACATATATACGTTAGTATATTCAAAACAAATCGATTTTACCGTTGGAAAGTATTTTTATCGGGCAGTTACAAATGAAAAGAGTATATGTGTACAAAACATTAAGTTAAGTACTTGGGACAATATGTGTCCTTTAAATCTTAATTTGTGGTCGAATAATTATTCATGTTTTCTGTACTAGATTGCAGCGAAGCTTACGATCGCGGATTTCAGACAAGCTATAATGGGGCGTATTGGATTCTGCCTGTCACAGCACCAAGTCCGTTTCTGGTAAGTTCATATTATTTTTATTAATTAAAACCATTATTACCATGTATACATAATATCTAAATCAATGTTTTCGCTAATAGAGAGCACCAGTATTGTGTAACAGCATCACTGTAACACCACAAAAACGTAAGCAATAGTGCAAAAAACATAATCTTAACTAGTGTAAACAAATGAAATAGAACCTAGCTGGTATCTAAGGGAGTGAATGTGGGTACGTATGCGTGCGTGTGTGTGTGTGTGTGTGTGTGTGTGTGTGTGTGTGTGTGTGTGTGTGCGTGTGTGTGTGTGTGTGTGTGTGTGTGTGATTGCATGCTTGCATGCGTGCGCGCACGCGCGCAAGCGGACATCCATGAGTTCGCTCCTGGTCATTCTAGAGCGCTTTCGTAATAATTGTATTAGAATAAAATTATTGATTGTGTTTTGACCAGCATTTACAACATTCCAAGTCCCAACTAATACATCATGCATATATAGTAATTCCATTCTTACTTTTTATCACAGGTGAAATGCGACTTTAGCTGGGGAGGAATCACGCTTGCGTTTCGGCGAACCAAGACGTCAACCTTTAACCGGGACTGGGCCTCGTGCAAGATGGGATTTGGTGACGACCTGGCCTCCAACCCAAATTCTTTCAACTTCTTCATAGGCCTCGAGAATCTTCATCACCTTTTGAAACAAGCCGCATACGAGCTGAACAACTATGTGATGTACTTTTCCGGGACAAATGTGTTAGAGGGAGGAGGCGCCTTCTACAGCAACTTCACACTTGGAGCTGAATCAATGTCCTATGACGTCAAGTATGACTACTTCAACGACGCTGGCAACGTCATCAAAAATGGGTTTTCGCTGTCGACTCCCAGAAAGTTCAGCGCTGCAGGAAATGACGTCAACGGATGCTATGGACAACGTAACGTGGCGGGCTGGTATGACAGTAGTTGTATGGGGTATGGGATGTTCACAGACGGCGATTTCTTTTGGCCGGTAGACGGAACAGACCAGTTGGTCGATTCGATGGAGTTCATACTTACTCGCACCATTCCCTATTATGAGGACTAGTGTGGTTAAAAGGCTAAGGCCAAACCACCTGAACAGAATAGTGGTGATTTGATCTTTTGTCAAACAAGTCGGTCACCGGTTCTAGAACTTGTGTTTTGTTTGATGTTTTACTTCCTTACACGACATTATGAAATTACAGAACAGAAGAGCACTGCGTCATTTTTAACCTGTCAGTACTTTTTTGATTTTTTCCCTTAAAAAGTAAGTAGGCGCGTACTCTCTCTCTCTCAACTCAACTCAACTCAACTCAACTCAACTCAAATTTATTAATCCATATGGAAATTATGTTGTAACAATACTCATTTCCAATCAAAAGAATAAGAATGCATACTAAACACAGTCTCACTAACGCAAACAGTCATCCGTCAAGTCAAGTCTGCCAACTCACAACTCACTCACACAACAACAGCAACAGCAATACAAATTAACAAAAACCATAATTCCAATAACAGAAAGACGTCCAAGAGTCCACCTCCACATCCACGCACACACAAGGTTTACAAAGCACCACATGTCGACTAGAACACCGCACATTTGGGCTACGGTAATACAGTTACTAAAGATACATACATTACAGATAACCCAGCAACAGAGTACAGTAATAATTATGACAGAGAAACATGATAGAGGCCTCTAACATGTGATTGGTTGAAAGCATGGATAGCTCTGGGAACAAAAGAATTGCGGAAACGTGACGTTCTAGCAACCATAGCCCTCAGTCTACCACTCCTGTCAATGCGTCGAGAGTCAAATTCAGGTTTCAGTGGGTGTGTCTCGTCAGCCAAAATTGAGGTCAGTCGGTCAGTCAGTCGTCTCTGGCAAACTGATTCAATGGTCTCTTGCTTCCTGCCTACAACAGATCCAGCCTTCTTGACTAGCTTTTCTAGCCTGTCACTATCCTGTTTACTAAGATTACCCCCCCAGCACACACATGCATATGTCAACACGCTACCAACAGTGGACAGATAGAACATTTGCAGGATGTCATTACGAACAGAGAACGATCTAAGCTTCCTTAGACAGTACATGCGCGTGTGCGCTTTCTTCAAGATTTGGTCAGTGTTGGCATGCCAAGACAGCTTGTTGTCGATCACTACACCTAGGTAGCGATAGCTTTCAACCTGTTCGACTTCAACACCAGCTATCACGATAGGTTTGTGTGCTACCTTTTTTCTTCTAGTGTCAAAAATCATTTCTTTAGTTTTTCCTGTGTTCAAGTCCAGGTAATTCTCGTCGCACCAGTCCACAAAGCTGCTAACTTCTTGTCTGTAGTGTGTGTCATTGTCGTCAGTAATCTGTCCTGTAAGTCCAGTATCGTCAGCAAATTTGTCGATGAAGCACGACCCGTGAGAACTCCTGCAGTCAGCAGTATACAGGGAGAACAGAAAAGGTGACAATACTGTTCCCTGCGGAGCTCCTGTGTTGGTATTCAGTACACTAGATAGCGCGGTCTGCGGAGCACCGGTGTTTGTGTTCGGGCCATTAGATGGTACTGTACCAGCCCTAACAAACTGGGGTCGGTTGGTCAGATAGTCTGTGACCCACAATACAGTTGGAACGCTAATTTTCATCTTCAGTAGCTTTTCAGCAAGAAGGTGAGGCTGTATCGTATTGAACGCGCTAGAAAAGTCAAAAAACATCAGTCTAACACATGCTCCAGGTTTATCCAGATGAGAATAGATACTCTCTCTCTCTCTCTCTACTTATCTCTCTCTCGCTCTCTCTCTCTCGCTCTCTCTATCTCTCTCTCGCTCTCTCTTATCTCTCTCTCGCTCTCTCTCTCTCTCTCGCTCTCTCTCTCTCTTTCTCTCGCTCTCTCTCTCTCTCTCGCTCTCTCTCTCTCTTTCTCTCGCTCTCTCTCTCTCTCTCTCTCTCTCTCTCTCAATCTCTCTCTCTCTCTCTCTCTCTCTCTCTCTCTCTCTCTCTCTCTCTCTCTCTCTCTCTCTCTCTCTACTTATCTCTCTCTCTCTTACTTAAGTCTACTTATTTCTCTTTGTGTAAAGTAGTGTAGCTTTTTTTTTTCTCTCTTTGTTTTGTCTTTCGTTTGAGTTGGACACCAAGTGTTAAACTCCATTGGTCGCATCTCTGTGTGTGTCTGTGTATAGTACAACTTACTATTTTCTCCTTATCGATTATTGATTACTTTTGCTGTTTTAAGGTAATTTTGATTTTTTTTTCTTCTTAAAACGTGAAAACACTGTTTTGAGATTTATCATGAGTAATTCGTCTACCTCATGGCCCACAAAAGAGGGTCTTCGTATTGGACATCTTAATATCAACCATGCAATTAATAAATTACACGAAGTTTCCACCATGCTTTTAAACTCAGGAACACATTTTCATGTTATGGGGTTTACAGAATCAAGACTATCTGACACGATTTCGGATTCTGAGGTTTGTGTTCCAGGTTACAGTGTTGTACGCAGAAACCCCCAACAATGTAAAGAAACTGGATTGCTTGTGTATATAAGTGAATCATTGACCTACACACGTTTAACACATTTAGAACAGTTTGTGGAATCCGTCTGGATCGAGGTCAAATTAAAAAAGGCACCTCCAATGCTTATTGGTTTCTGCTATAGAAATCCAGCAGAACGTGTAAACTGGAAGGACAAATGTTCACATATGTTAGATGCTGCTTTGTTAGAATCAAAAGAAACCATTCTCTTAGGAGATTTTAATATTGATTTATTAAAACAAAATAAACCATGGTTAGATAATGTTCAACCTTTATGATCTCAAACAAGTCGTGAACACCCCTACTAGGGTTACTGCATCTACAAGCACTTTGATAGATCATGTCTATGTTTCTAACACCCGTAACGTTGCAGAAGTTTGTGTTCCAACCAGCGGCTGTAGTGATCATTTTCCTGTTTGTCTCACGTGGTCAAGAAAGGGTGTAAAAATCCCGAAAGTTGGTCACAAGACAGTAAAGTACCGCTCCTTTACTAAATTTAACGAGAACGCCTTTCTTGTAAACTTAAGTAATTCTTCTCTCTCTGATGTTTATAATTATACGGATCCTGATGATGCAATAACACACTGGATAAATGTCTTTACAGAAATATACGATAAACATGCCCCGTGGAGAATTAAGAGAGTCAAGCAAATAGTAAAACCTAAATGGTTTGATACTGAATTACAAGATGCTATTGGCCATCGTGATTTCTTAAAATCAGTTGGCAAGGAAGCAGAGTATAGAGAACAGAGAAATAAAGTAAACTCACTTAAACGAACAAAAAAGATCAAGTACTTTCATGACCTAGCGTCATCAAAGCAAAATTCAAAGAATATATGGAAAGCAATAAATGAACTTACAAATAAAATGATTGCCAGTCATTCAAGTTGTGTTAAGGACATATCCCCTGATGATTTAAACACGCATTTTTCTAAAATAGCTGAAAAAATTATTACAAATGACAAATCCAATTTGAACAATTTGAAAGTGTTAGAAGAATATTGTGAGTCGAAACAAGTTTCAAGTCAAGCGAATATTCCTCTACTTACAGTACCTGAAGTTTTTTACGCACTTACACACCTTAAGCAAACAGGCTCCCGGGGAATCGACGGCCTCGATGGTAGGATTCTTAAATTGTCAGCCCCTGTAATTTCTGAAACACTCACTTACCTTTATAATCTTTGTTTAGACAAAAATTATTTCCCAGTCGCCCTGAAACAGGCTAAAGTCATTCCTCTGTTTAAATCAGGTGATAAAAAAGACCCATCAAACTACAGGCCAAGTTCAATATTGTCTGTTTTATTAAAACCACTTGAAAAACACATTAACAAACATACTCTAACGCATCTTAACCAAAACAATTTACTTCACCCTAAACAATCGGGTTTTAGAGCTAACCATTCCTGCCATACTGCCTTAGTTTCTCTTGTTGATCAATGGCTGGAGAAAATAAACGACAATGAATTCTGTGGTGCCATTTTTGTTGATTTTGCTAAAGCCTTTGACGTTATTGATCACACGTTATTACTGAGAAAATTTGCATTGTATGGCGTCGGAATCGAAACTGTCAAACTTATTAGTTCATTTCTCACCGGCAGACAACAAACCGTACTAACAAACGCCTCGGCGTCGAGCATGCAGGAAGTAAAATACGGTGTACCGCAAGGATCGGTTTTAGGACCCCTCCTCTTCTCTATATACATTAATGACCTCCCCCTACATATTCAAAATGTATGTGAACTTTTTGCAGATGACACCACAATTCACTCCAGCAACACAAATGTAACTCGCTTATCAGAATCACTTCAAAGGAGTTTAAACCAGTTGACAGAGTGGACTGAACTAAACCATATGTCTCTTAACCCAAAGAAAACCAAATATATGGTCATAACAACAAGACCAAAACGCCAAAATGTTTGTTCAGCTGGTCCTGCTTTAATGATAGATGGTGAAATAGTGGAAAAAGTCGACCATCACAAACTGCTGGGTGTTAATATCGATAACAACTTGTCTTGGTCAACCCACATAGAGCAACTTAGTAAAGTGGTGTCAACGAAAGTGTATCTCTTATCTAGAATTAAACACTTCCTGAACTGCCACACCAGAAAGTTATTCTTCATTGCTCATATTCAATTTGTTATTGATTACGCATCCACTCTATGGGACTCCGCAAGTGAAAATTCCTTAAAACCACTCAGCAGATTACATAGAAGAGCGCTAAAAGTAGTATTACTAAAGCACACTACCCTCACAGAGTTAGACTACATACATTCAGGGATCTTACCTCTAAAGTCAAGACTGCTTTTTAACAAAGGAATCTTTATGCATAAAATTATATCCGAAACTCTACCCCAAACCATTTGTTCAAAGTTCTCTTTGAAGAATTCACACCACCTTATGAAATTTAACACTCCTCTTCCTAGGATAAACTTATTTAAGTCTAGTCTAGTTTATTCAGGTGGCCGTCTCTGGAACGCTCTTCCGAATGCCTTACGGGAAGCTACCAGCACAGATTCTTTCAAAAACAAATATATATCCCATTTAATGAAAATAGTATATTCTTGATTGTTATGTCCTTTGGGACACAGTCACTCACTTTTGATTTATTGTTTTGTTCACGAAATGATGATGCTCTGCATAATATCCATTGTCTTGCAGAGTTGATGTACTATTGCATATTATTCTGACTTTAATTGACTTGCAAATTTTTTGCTTTGCACCTTGTCATGAACATTTATAAACTACAATGTTTCATATAATGCACTTATGTACATAAACTTATACTGTTTTACTAATTATGTAAGTATGTAGTAGTAGTTAATATAGTAGATTTAGTCCCTCTTTAGGGCGAGGGCCAGATGCAAAAAAGTATACCAATGCTTATTCTGTTACCCTCGTAAAATAAATCATTGTCATTGTCATTGTCATTGTCTCTCTCTCTCTCTCGCTCTCTCTCTGTCTCTCTCTCTCTCTCTCTCTCTCTCTCTCTCTCTCTCTCTCTCTCTCTCTCTCTCTTAGGCATGTCTACATCAGAAATTGATAAAGCCATCAGTGTGTTAACAACTAGTGTCAATTGATAGAATTGCACAACTTTTCTGTTATTCGGATGGACCTGTGTAAGTCTAGTTTTGTTTATCAAGCTAGCAGTCTCTGGAAGTCTCTTCCGAACTCCCTGCAGAAACCTACCTGCACGAATGTGTTCGAGAGCAGATGTAAATTTCATCTTATGAAGCTCTTAACTGATCACATTTTGAAATATTCAACAAACTGACACTAACACGTCTTTTCAGATCACATGTTCAACAAAATCGGCCACATGCCAATAGCGTTATCAACTGATGCCAGAACTATATTTCACTGATCACATTCTCAATTACGGATCATCTCGTGCTATAAAAACTGTATGGTCACATTGCACAGAAATTGATTAACTAGTGCTACATAATATTTACCACTCTCACATACTCATACGTTGACTAACTGATGCTGGAACGGTTTACTGATCCCCAACACATGCTCATAAACTGATGATAAAACATCTGAAATGATTACATGCTACTAATTTGATTCGCTGATGACACAACATCGTTACGATGAACACTGTTTATGCTTTACTTCTTAGACTTCTTATTGTCCTGAATCCAGGAATTATTCTGCATAACTCTCATCTACTGTTTTCTACACCGAAAGCGCTTATTTCCCTTTATCACTAGCGGTCTGGCTTCACTTAATTATAACTGATTCTAGGATGTTGTGTCTCACTGAACGCGTTTGGATTTCAACCGCAAGGGTATGGTTAAGTGTGCTGCGGAACCGGAAATCGCCTGTACAATCCAAGCTATTTTGAGGTTTCAAAGTTGGGTGCAAGTGGTTATAGGAATCACTGCGTATCATTATCATCCTAAAAGGGGAAGTGCTCCTAATATGGACCGGCTCCCAATATAGACCACCTCTTGATCTGACAAACTAACGGCGCTAGAGCGCTAAAACAATTTCATTCGCTGTATTCACCCTCTCTGGATAACTTGCATATATGTCAAAACAGTTGCAGAAACACAAACCTCAAAACCGTTAGGCTTTTTCTCTCTTTTTCACTTTTGGCAGCGTTCACTCTAAATTTGACGCCTAAAACGGACTCGTTTCTGTCCACAGCCAAAGCTTTTATCACACAAAAATTGCTATATATGACAGCTAAGACCGTATTTGTTACATTTTAGCAGTTTTAACCCCGAGTTTCTACTGGAAACAAAAATTAATAGCAAAACCTCAAAGTATGTGTGAGTCCCCTAAAATGGACCACCTTTAACAAATCGAAGAAAATAAAAACTAAAGGCTATTTTCATTAACTCATTAAGAAGCTTGCTGAAAATAACCTATAACTAGCCCTCGAGCTTTCAAAAAAATATATCAAATTGTCTTTTTTTTGTGAACACTTATGTTCACTCTGTTTTTGATATGCTTCTTTAGTTTCCTGGTGTGCTTCAAATAATGCTCTCATCAACCCGAAACAGATAAATCTAAAGCATATTTGCATTAGTCTGACATGCACACTAAGTTGTATCACGTTATTTTGAAGTATAGGGCAGGGGGCTTTTGACAGTGATTCGTGAAGGCCGCTTCACTGGTCCACATTAGGAGCTGAATGTCTATCAAAGCTATTTCACTCTAATTAGGCCTAACGGTTCACCTAAGAGAGAAGGACTACCAAACACAAAATGAAACTTCTTCGCAAGAAAACAAGCTAGTTATTAGCATGAAACAAAAAGTGGTCCATATTAGGAGCCCTTCCCCTACTTGGACAAGAAAGAAACAGTCTCGCCACGCAATACAAAAGAAACTCCTGGATGCTGTTTTTTGTTGTTGTCACATTTGAGTTCCTGAGCATGTTAATGTGTTGGATGAAATGTACTTTTTTTTATATATAAATGAGAGAGTGGGTGGTATTTGTTCAAGCATTAAGGTCGCTTCACGTGTTCCCCTACTTGTTCACTTGTGTGTGCAAAAACACTTTCAACAACAACACGAATAAACAGAGAGACAAATCTTGACTGTGTGTGTGTGGGTGTGTGGGTGTGTGTGCGTGTGGGTGTGTGGGTGGGTGGGTGGGTGGGTATCTCTCTCTCTCTCTCTCTCTCTCTCTCTCTCTCTCTCTCTCTCTCTCTCTCTCTCTCTCTCTCTCTCTTATCTTTGTGGAATGACCATGACAACTTGAGTCGCTCAAAACATCACAGGTTCAGATAGTTGTAGTTATGTATACATATATATACATTTTTCATATATAATAATAATAATAACATGGGAGATTTATAGAGCGCTTTACATTCTCAAAGCGCTTTACAATGTACATTTTATTTCAAAACCCATGCATCGAAGCAAAAATACGAAATAGTTAAAAGCGGTCAATATTTTTCAAAAAGAGGCTATGCAAAACAAAAGTTTGTCTTGCATGTAATATTAACAGCTATTGTGTTTTCAGCGTAGCAATAGGGCCCGATATTTAGACGAGACAAGAAAATTAATATGTCCGAGTAAATATGATCAAAAAGCATTCCAGTAAAATATATATTAACAAAGAAAAGGATTTACAAACATTCACAGTGTTCAAATCTTGTCTGCGCAAGCAGCATCAACGCTTAACTCCCAATTGACGAATTCCGGAGATAACTCTGTCGACCTTTTCATCCATTTGAAGTCAAGACCAGGCAAACTAGCCTTGAAACTGAACGATTAAGGGACGTAACTCAAAGGAATTTTGAAGCGGGCGTACAAACTTTGGCTCAATTTGGGGAAAACACTTGGAAAACATATTTTGGACCCTCATACCGAACTGGTCGCAATTTAACACATCGGATTTAATGTTTGTCCACGACTCTACACCGGAACTCACAATTCTTTTAGGAGCAAAAACAAAATCCTAATTATAATAAATTCCCTTCCGTTGCCATTTTGTTGTTGGCTTGAAAATGCTCAAAATAATTAAATTTGCGTTATAACGACCAGTTCTGTCTAGGGTAGGGTCTACACTTTGTTTTTCAACCTGTTTTCAAGCCTCTCAGCCCATAAGATTTAAATACAGTGTGTCAAGTCCACCCGCTTCAAATTTCCCTTTTCATACGACTATCGAATTAGATCTGTTAATTGCTCAGTATCAAAGCCAGTTTTGATGGTCAGTTCATGGACTGTGGAAGAGTTTGAAATCCTTGAAGGGGAAGGGAGCTGAGCTGAATAACTATAGCTAAGTTGACAAGCAGAGACACGCGGTCGGCAACACAGTGAATAATGTGCGTGTTTTTTTTTTCTCTTTATAGTTAGTCAAGTTTTGATTAAATGTTTTGACATAGACGGGGAATCGAGACGAGGGTGGTGGTGGCGTGTATGTGTGTGTTTGTGTGTGTGTTTGTGTGTGTGTGTGTGTGTGTGTGAGAGTGTGTGTGTGTGTGGTGTGTGTGTGTGTGTGTATAGGCCTATGTATGTATGTATGTATGTATGTATGTATGTGTGTTTGTATGTATGTATGTATGTGTATAGCGATTCAGAGAAAACTGCTGGACCGATGTTCATAAACATTTTACATGAGAGTTCCTGGGTTTAATATCCTCAGACTTTTGTTTTCATTTTTTCGATAAATGTCTTTCATGACGTCATGTCCGGCTTTTTGTGAAAGTTGAGGCAGCCCTGTCACGCCCTCATTGTTTGATCAAATGGATTGAAAATTTGGCAAAGCAATTTTGGACTAAGTCCGGACTATGGGATTGAATTTCAGCCCGGCAGCATAACAATTAGTTAATTAGTTTGCTCATTAAAGTTGTCGTTATAATCGAATATTCATTTACGGATTTAAAAATGATTGCATCGTATTCCTCAATTTCTCCTGAATTCCAACATACATACATATGTCATGTTTACTCTAAAAATGGGCTCAGAATTACAAGTAAGTACTGGGTTTGCAGCTACGCAGAGACGAGCGTGACCCGTCTCGGTCTTTAGATGTGGTTAGTCGAGACTATCTTAGTAAAATCTCGGCGATGACTGTTCTTTGGGGTTAATCTGTTACTTTGATGCCGACAGCTTGACTTAATGTTTTTATATCGCTTCACGCGACTTGTGTTTTAATTAATGAAATACGACACCGAATGAACAAACCAAGACCTATCTTTTTGACCCTCACTTCCACAGTGAAACTTCTAACGTCAAACGCAAAACAAAGTTCGACGAGACGTCACAATTCAAACAGTGGCGTCACAACATTCAGTCACTTCTTATCTGTCAGTGTGTATCGGGGAAAAGACAAAGAGTTACTAGCATGAAGTTTGTCTCCGTGACTTTTTTTTTATATTAGGCCAAAAAAAAAAATAGGTCTGTTTACGGTAACCCGACCGACCCTAGTTTTTTCGCGCGACCCTAGACTTTTTTTTGGCATTTGGGAAAAAAAAAAAAAAAAATCTTGTTTTTTTGGCAAAATAACGTAAAAATATGGTTTTTTGGGAAAAAAAAAAAAAAAAAAAAAAAAAACAATCCCGACCTACCGACCCTATTTTTTGGGCCTATGTTACCGTAAACAGACCTATTTTTTTTTTTTTGCCTTAGCAATGGAAAGTTTCTCCTATGGTCACCGCTAGACTGTGCATGTGTCGGTATCGTATCTCATCAATGCGTCTATGCAGTGTCCGCCCGATATCAAGCATGTTCTGTTGGACAATAAGCAGATAGAAACTCGTTATTCATGGTGACGCCAACCGCGTCACTGGTCAATCCCACTGATCTGCGGGCGCGGTGGTCCAGTGGATAAGACATTGGCCTCCTATACGGGAGGTCGCGTGTTTGAATCCCGGCCGCGCCTGGTGGGTTACGCGTGGAGATTTTTCCGATCTCCCAGGTCAAGACCTGTTAACCCGTGATTTGTAAAAATGTAAAAATATTTTACAAATCACGTCGAACCTAAAACCGCGATTTGTAAAAATGTAAAAATGGAAAAATATCGCATTCCACAAAGTAATGCATGCCTTTTATTATTATTATTTTTCTTGTTTAGAGCCTCTACGCTGAGTGTTCCACATCCCATTTTGGTGCAATCCCATTTTGCCGCCGTCCCATTTTTTGCCCCATCCCATTTTCGCGACATTTCACAAGCCAAACGTCATTTTACTAACATGTCATAACAATAGCGCGACATCCCATTTTGACACCATATCCCATTTGGCCGCCATGCCGTTTCACCGCATTCCATTTCGCCCCCATCCCATTGTCGCGACATTTCACAAGCCAAGCGTCATTTTACTACCGTGTCATAACAATTGCGCGACATCCCATTTTGACACCATCCCATTTGGCCGCCATCCCATTTTTACATTTAGTCAAGTTTTGACTAAATGTTTTAACGTAGAGGGGGAATCGAGACGAGGGTCGTGGTGTATGTGCGTGCGTGCGTGCGTGTGTGTGTGTGTGTGTGTGTGTGTGTGTGTGTGTCTGTCTGTGTGTGTGTGTGTAGAGCGATTCAGACTAAACTACTGGACCGATCTTTATGAAATTTGACATGAGAGTTCCTGGGTATAAAATCCCCGTTTTTTTCATTTTTTTGATAAATGTCTTTTATGACGTCATATCCGGCTCTTCGTGAAAGTTGAGGCGGCACTGTCACGCTCTCATTTTTCAACCAAATTGGTTGAAATTTTGGTCAAGTAATCTTCGACGAAGCCCGGACTTCGGTATTGCATTTCAGCTTGGTGGCTTAAAAATTAATTAATGACTTTGGTCATTAAAAATCTGAAAATTGTAAAAAAAAATTAAACTTTATAAAACGATCCAAATTTACGTTTATCTTATTCTCCATCATTTTCTGATTCCAAAAACATATAAATATGTTATATTTGGATTAAAAACAAGCTCTGAAAATTAAATATATAAAAATTATTATCAAAATTAAATTGTCGAAATCAATTTAAAAACACTTTCATCTTATTCCGTGTCGGTTCCTGATTCCAAAAACATATAGATATGATATGTTTGGATTAAAAACACGCTCAGAAAGTTAAAACAAAGAGAGGTACAGAAAAGCGTGCTATCCTTCTTAGCGCAACTACTACCCCGCTCTTCTTGTCAATTTCACTGCCTTTGCCATGAGCGGTGGACTGACGATGCTACGAGTATACGGTCTTGCTGAAAAATGGCATTGCGTTCAGTTTCATTCTGTGAGTTCGACAGCTACTTGACTAAATGTTGTATTTTCGCCTTACGCGACTTGTTTATTTATTCTTCTTGCCAAGCCTCACTATACTACTATGCTGCGTTATTCAACTAGGAAGACATTCCGTTTTCGCCAAATCCCAATTTTAACACAATCCAAAATGTCGCGAAATAGGGATGGCGGCGAAATGGGATGACGGCAAAACGGCATGGCGACAAAATTGAATGTGGCGCTAGTGGTATGACAGGGTGGTAAAATGACACTTGACCTGTGAAATGTCGCGAAAATGGGATGGGGCAAAATGGGATAACGGCGAAACGGGATTGCGCCAAAATGGGATGTGGAGCTAATGGTACATGACATGGTGGTAACATGACACTTGGCCTGTAAAATGTCGCGAAAATGGGATGGGGGCGAAATGGGCTAACAGCGAAACGGGATTGCGCCAAAATGGGATGTGGAGCTAATGGTACATGATATGGTGGTAAAATGACACTTGGCCTGAGAAATGTCGCCAAAATGGGATGGGGGCGAATTGGGATAACGGCGAAACGGGACTAATAGATCCCTTGCCTTTGGGGTAGTGCGACTCTGTCACTGCTAGCTTTCCACTGGGAGGAAGCGACCGGAATTTCCCAACTATGGGACATCCTAGTAATGAAAAAAAAAAATAAATCTTAAAATTAACAGAGTCGCGCTACCCCAAAAGTCAAGGGATTTCGTTTTTGTCCCTTGACATTGGAGATGACAAGAAAATATCGGGCGCAAAAACGTGATTTGTAAAAATTGTTACAAATCACGGGGCACGCCCCGCGATTTGTAAAAAATTGTTACAAATCGCGAGGCGCGCCCCGCGATTTGTAACAATTTTTACATTTTTTACAAATCACGGGTTAACAAGACCTGCTAATGCCTTATCCCCCATCGTGTGTACATGCAAGCATATGACCAAGTGCGCATGAAAAAGATCCTCGCGCCCCCTAATTGGCGTAGAGGCGCGTCCCCCGGGTGGTGGATTGGGGAGCCTTCTCTACTAATTTCTGAGAGAAGGTCGCATCACTCTCGATGCCGTGAACCTAATTAGGATCTTTTTCTTGTTTCTTCTCTATTTCTGCCTCCCCAAAGTCCTTTTACTTTCCTTTTCTCACCCATAAAATTCTTCACTTATTACCCTTGTTAAGTGGTTCTTGTATAGAATATAGTCAATGTTTGTAAAGATTTTAGTCAAGCAGTATGTAAGAAATGTTTAGTCCTTTGTGCTGGAAACTTGCATTCTCCCAGTAAGGTCATATTTTGTACTACGTTGCAAGCCCCTGGAGCAATTTTTTGATTAGTGCTTTTGTGAACAAGAAACACTTAACAAGTGGCTCTATCCCATCTCCCCCTTTCCCTCGTCGCGATATAACCTTCGTGGTTGAAAACGACGTTAAACACCAAATAAAGAAAGAAAGAAAGAAAGAATTTTTTGATTAGTGCTTTTGTGAACAAGAAACACTTAACAAGTGGCTCTATCCCATCTCCCCCCTTTCCCCTATCCCATCTCCCCCCTTTCCCTCGTCGCGATATAACCTTCGTGGTTGAAAACGACGTTAAACACCAAATAAAGAAAGAAAGATGAAAAAGATCCTGTAATCCATGTCAGAGTTCGGTGGGTTTACAGAAACACAAAAATACCCAGCATGCTTCTTCCTAAAGCGGCGTATGGCTGACTGAATGGCGAAACAGTCATACACGTGAAAACCCACTTGTGCAACAATATGAGTGAACGTGGGAGTTTCAGCCCATGAACGAACAAGAAGAAGAAATTCCACTCACTTTATACATATAACTCAGCTTGACTCTACTTCAAGGGACACAACTCTTCCACAGCTCATGATATACCTTCACAGAGTTATGACCGATGATCGTCTCCTATTCACTTTTCTCCACAGCAATATTTTTAGCATAGAGTGTCACTCCCCTGTTATAGTCCATGCCCCAAGAAGCGGCCACGAAAGTCACTCGACGGTCGGTGTCGTCTCCCCAGGAACGTTTGGTCTGATCTAGTTGCTCAAATGTTATGTTGACAATGGCGCCGCTGATCTCGAAAGGGATGAGATTAAAATTCCAGCGAAAGGTGTCGACGATTTGGCAAAGTCGGTGAGTCGAACTTGCTTTCAGTACAAGCTCAGAAGAGTCATTCTGCGAGGCAATTCTGAAAGAAAAAAGTCAAACCAAATGTATTTATTCAGATTCAAAAATGAGACTGAAGCGAGAAATGAACGTTTGTGCATGCTGCAAATTGATGTATCTGTTCATCTTCCTATCTATCTATCTATCTATCTATCTATCTGACCGGCACGGTTGGCCTAGTGGTGAGGCGTCCGCCCCGTGATCGGGAGGTCGTGGGTTCGAACCCCGGCCGGGTCATACCTAAGACTTCAAAATTGACAATCTAGTGGCTGCTCCGCCTGGCGTCTGGCATTATGGGGTTAGTGCTAGGACTGGTTGGTCCGGTGTCAGAATAATGTGACTGGGTGAGACATGAAGCCTGTGCTGCGACTTCTGTCTTGTGTGTGGCGCACGTTATATGTCCAAGCAGCACCGCTTTGATATGGCCCTTCGTGGTCGGCTGGGCGTTAAGCAAACAAACAAACAAAAAATCTATCTATCTATCTATCTATCTAAATGATGAAGAGACAATAATCAATAACCAACCATCTATCTATCTATCTATCTATCTATCTATCTATCTATCTATCTATCTATCTATCTACATCAATCTCTGTCACTATCTAGTTTCAACGCATGTGTACAACAGAAACGTATAGACCGATTATGTTGACAAAAAAAAATCCAGAAGTTTGAAAACCCCTAGGTTTTGACTTACTTCTGGCACGAGCACTTTTGTGTACGTGTTTGTTTTGTTTTGTTTGTTTGTCCTAGTGCATTCTATTATTGCGAATCAACCGGCTGCACACACACCCATTCAGCATCCATTTTTGACCACCAACCTTCCGCAAACGCCTATGTGAGCAAGGTAATTGAGAGACACGAGAAGGGCAGACACATCTTTGGAGAAATGCTCGCGACAGCAGTTGGGACATGCGATTTCCTTGTCACCCGTCAATATGTTGAACACGTGCGGCACGAACTGGGATTCCTTACGACTGCAGAGGCACTTTATACGATTCGTGGGAATCTTGTAGTCCAGAATCTAGGAAGGGAGATTCGTCATAATATACAACAAAGAGAGAGAGAGAGAGAGAGAGAGAGAGAGAGAGAGAGAGAGAGAGAGAGAGAGAGAGAGAGAGAGACGTAGGACGTAAGACATGTTATTGATTAAACACACAAGGTTCATTTCAACGGGGAGGGGGGGGGGTCAGTAATACATGCCGTGTGTTTGTATTTATGGACAATCACCCGGTTTTATCTCTTTCTCTCTAACATATATACTCACACGAACGCACGCACGCTCTCACTCTCTCTCTCTCACTCTCTTTCTCTTAAACATAAAGACATATCCAGCGCATGAATTAACAATATGGATAGGTGCAACGACAAACAAGTTTACAGTGCTAACATACATTATCGGCTTTCAATCATGTTCTATCGTTCCACGGCACAGACTCTCTCTCTCTCTCTTTCTCTCTCTTTCTAACCTACAAACATTTCCAGCGCATAAATCAACAATTTGAATAGGTACAACATCAACACAGGTGTACTACACCAGCATACCTTATTTGCAATCAAACCTGCTCTAACATTCAACGGCACAAACTATGTATAACACATCGCCGTCTCGTTCACCTGTTCCACATTGGGTAACTAGTCCAAAAAACTTTTTCTTTTTTGAAAAACACGATATAAGAATCTGGCCACATGCACCACTGAATCTCCTTTATCTACAGACATAACACGTCTAATACTGTTCGCATCTTCACTCTGGTTTTTTTCTCTTAGTATTTTGACATCAAGTCTATAATCACAATATCCTTTGCATACAAACAATACATGTTTCTCGTCTTCCACGTCCTCTCTGCATACAGGGCAAATCAAAAGGCCCGGTACAACGTCAGTTCGATAGCGACATTTGTGAGTGTTTATGGGTGAAATACCAAATCGAAATTGTATGTATGCATCTCGAAAACAGCGGAGCTGAATATGGTCTATATACACTTCAGCGCGAATTTCTTGCTTAAAGAACGAATAAAATTCAAATCGCTCCGAGTTCATGATGCTGTCGTGCCAGTCTTGCTGGAAGCAATCAAACAACCGTTGTCTGAATACTGCTATAAATCGATTCAGATCGCCTACACCTTATAACATTTCTTTCAAATAATGAGACCATGTTTTCTTGCCATAACCCTGTAAATGTTTCATCATGTCATATGCTTTCCTTGGGAGTCTTTCGCTTGGCAAATGTAACACTCTCAGCCAATACTTAATACAGCGAACCGACGAAGTGACATAAAGTGGATAGCGGCCTAAGTCACCATATACCATCTTGTTTGGTGTTTGTCGTCCCACACACAAAAACTTCTTGCATGCAAACAAATGGGCTTTCTCAAGAGCTTCAAACCTTTGGAATCCCCACAGCTCAGATCCATACATTAAAGGCATATGTACGCGCTCCCGTGTTTACAAAGTGTAGTTTGCCCATAATCGATGTCAAACGCACCATAAGACCATGTAATGACGATATGTCGCCATGCGCGGACCATATACATGCATTACAGCTTGTTTTAGAGTCTCAAAAACTTTGGATGTAAACAAAGACGCGGAGTTATTTCCCTTGCGTCAACGCTACCTCTGTTGGCAAATCTATAAATAGGACGATCCAGATCAAAATGAAAATTAACATATCTCAACATTGAAGGGGTCCTAGACCACAATATTTTGCAGGGAACTTAATTTAGCATGTCTCCAGCTGTTGGTAAAGCAATTAGCGTGTATAGTCATCGAGTACATATGGCTTTAAGATCGGGAGGACCTGTGCGTCATATATTTTAAAAAATACGCTTCTAGGTATGTTGCCTAGCCTCCACAAACATCTTAGGATTTGGCCAGTCCTTATCTTTGCCTTTGAGGCCAGATCGCTGACCATTAGCGTCAATGACAATTTTGTGGTGAAATTTAGCCCCAAGTACTTGTAACTGTTCACCACCTCTATGTCCTCGTTTCCGTACTTCCAGGCTTCATTTGCTGCCAAAAATCCTCCTTTTCTAAAAACGATTACCTTTGTCTTATCCAGGTTGACCGTCATGGAAAACTTATCCGTAAACTGTTTTAACACATCAATCTGTTTCTGTAACCCGGCTGCGCTATAGGATATCAAGAGTACATCGTCGGCAAACAGCAATATGAGAATCTGCATCACGTCAGGTGTTAACTGTATTCCATGTTTACCGTTTTGAAACATTTCAAGTGCCAGTTCATTAATCAGGAATGAAAACAATGTTGGTGAAAGCACAGAACCTTGAGGGACTCCACATGGACAACGGAAAAACTCCGACGGGCCATCGTCGGTGCGAACACAAGACTTCACTCCTTTGTACATACTTTGCAGGATGTTCAACATCTTTCCGCCAACCCCGTGCTTGCGTAATACATTCCATAACATAGCCCTAGTGTGTGTGTGAGAGAGAGAGAGAGAGAGAGAGAGAGAGAGAGAGAGAGAGAGAGAGAGAGAGAGAGAGAGAGAGAGAGAGAGAGAGAGAGAGAGGGAGAGAGAGAGAGCGCGCGAGAGAGAGAGATAGTGTGTGTGTGTGTGTACACATGTGTGTGTGTGTGCGTATGTGTGTGTGTGTGTGTGTGTGTGTGTGGTGCGTGCGGTCTGGAATGTGCAGGAGGGGGAGCAGGAGAAGGGGATTCGTGTTCGTTTCGTTTTTGGATTTATGTGTGTGTGTGTGTGTGTGTGTGTGTGTGTGTGTGTGTGTGTGTGTGTGTGTGTGTGTGCGTGTGCGTGTGTGTGTTTGTCTGTGTGTGTGTGTGTAATAAGTGTTTGTAAGTGTGTGTGTTCGTGTGTGTGTGGGGGTGGGGGGTGGTACATGTCTACGCCTATCTAACTGTCTGTGCTTCTACATGTTTCAATGTGCGTGCGTGTGTGTGTGAGTGTTAACGACTGTGTGTGCGCTTTTGTAGAAATTGAACGGGGCCCAGGGTATGATAATTGTTAGTTAATTGATTACGATATACACAAAACTTACGTGGCTTATAGAGCAAGCTGATCTCTTCAGACTCTTGTCCATCATGTTTTCCATCTTAATTTGCGGACAGGTGATTTCTGGTTCGCAATACACTTGCGCAACTTGTATCTTCGGTTTTAACCCTGGCCAAAACATTATTGGTTTTCTCCATAGTTTCACCCTGGTTTTTTTTAATTGTATTTGAAATTCCAACGTAGTCTCCATCACAGAAGTCCAAGAATACAGCGAGTTTAATTTCAACGAAGTTTCCAACCTGAGTCGACGTCAATGCTGATGAAATATTCTGTGAATGTCGTCATAAAAATGGCTTTGTTCTCTTTTCCAGTCACGGAAAAAAAAGTCTCGACCAGCCTATCAGCTGATCGAGTCGTGGCGGTACCTCTCTGCGATGACACCTGAGAAGGTATCATTACAGACAGGTTTATGGCGATTTTACCGCCACATTGTGGAGATTGGTTATATGGAAGTAAAAATTTGGTGTCGGTCTCCGCCACAAGTTGCGGAAAAGTTTTGAAACAAATTTGGAGAAAAAAAACCATATAACGTGGATGCATACAAATATATGGTATGCAAAAGTCGCTGAAATAAAAATTCAGCGGCACGAACAACAACTCCAGGCGTGGGCTACATGATGTGTGTGATAGCGTGAGGAGTGTGAACAATATGTTGACGTGTGTTAAAACATCATGTACAGGTATCAGCATTGCCAACCTAAACTTTGAAACGTAAATGACTTTATGACAAGTCATAAATATATATCAGAGTGGTTTTTTGATCATTCACGACTTACAGGACCCCGTGACCCAG
Organism: Littorina saxatilis; assembly: GCF_037325665.1. NCBI lineage: Eukaryota > Metazoa > Mollusca > Gastropoda > Littorinimorpha > Littorinidae > Littorina > Littorina saxatilis. The sequence continues at coordinate 38,024,049 of NC_090259.1, read as the reverse complement.
CCGAATTAACAAACCCAAGATGAAGGCCATACGTATTGTTGGGGGAACATGAACTTCCAGTTAGAAAACATGTGAAGAAAACACGCGTAAACTTTAGTGTACCATGGATTGCTTTGAAGATGAAAGACTAATACCTCTCTGTCACACTAGGGCTGCGTCCTCACGGCGTTCTCGCGGCGTCCAAGAAAAATGAAAAACGCCGAGGTGCGCGCAGTAGCTCCGGAGCAACGCGGTGGCATCTCCATTTGACGCAGTGGAGTCGCCAAGAACGTTTGCAGAAAGTTGCCAGTGCGTTGTAAGTCAACCCCATAAAAGGCCTGTCTCACTAGGGCTGCGTCCTCACGGCGTTCCCGCGGCGTTGTACATTGCTCAGAGCGCCGTGGGATCGCAGGAAAATTCTGCGATTGACTGCGTTCTCACGGCGTGCTCACAGCGTGATCACGGCGTGCTAGGCTTGCTCACGGCGTGTTTACGGCGTGCTAGGAGTTGTCACTGCGCGTCCACGGCGTGTCGTAGCGGAAGTGCATACGACAGGGGAGTGTCATACCCCTGTCAAACTAGCGCTGATGGACGCGGTAGAAGCGCAGTGACATCGCCAAGGACTCCGTGCGTTCTCCGTGAGGTCGCCGACTACCACTGCGTCCGTACTGCGCGCCCACGGAGCTCTTTTGGCGCGGTAGGAGACCTTACTGCGCTGCTATACGGCGACCATACACGCGACCCTACGGCGTTCCTACCACGCGCATATCAGAACGCCGAGCGACGGCGCGTACTGTGTGTATGCTCAAAGTGCGCGCCGTTGCAAGGCGTTCTTGGCGACTCCACTGCGTCAAACGGAGATGCCACGCGTTGCTCCGGTGCTGAAGGAGACCCTACTGCGCGCACCTCGGTGTTCTATATTTTTCTTGGACGCCGCGGGAACGCCGTGAGGACGCAGCCCTAGTGTGACAGGGGTATGACACTCCCCTGTCGTATGCACTTCCGTCACGACACGCCGTGGACGCGCAGTGACAACTCCTAGCACGCTGTGAGCACGCCGAGAGAACGCAGTCAATCGCAGAATTTTTCTGCGATCCCACGGCGCTCTGAGCAATGTACAACGCCGCGGGAACGCAAATTTACGAAAACAACAGCGCTGTGAGGACGTAGCCCTAGTGTGATAGGGGTATTACACAGAGTACACTCCCCTGTCGAATACACGCACTTCCGCTTAATCGACACGCCGTGGACGCGCAGTGACAACTCCTAGCACGCCGTGAGCACGCCGTGAGAACGCAGTCAATCGCAGAATTTTCCTGCGATCCCACGGCGCTCTGAGAAATGTACAACGCCGCGGGAACGCCGTGAGGACGCAGCCCTAGTGTGACAGGGGTATTATCAGCACACACTTAAGGGGAGACACTGGTGTTAAAAGTGATTTTTGTCGTTTAATAACTCTTAGGTCAAATTTTTCGTGTGCTTTGAAGTACACAGTCCATCTCCTGAGAAAATGTAAAAAAATATTTTGGGGGACCATCGGTTGCCATGGTAGCAATCCAAGATGGCCACCAAACTGCCCCTTTTTAAAAGCAAAAGGCTTTTACAAAACTGCCTGGAATTTTGTTTTGATGCTTGTTATTTATACTTTAGCACAATTCGGAGGTCTAATCAGAGGCTTTTTTTTATACCTTCAATCATTCAAATCATATCAGTGATGAAAATGAGTGATGTTAAATTTCATGAAAAACCGCCCCCAAAAATGGTATAACTTTTCACGAAAAAAAAATTCAGCAAAACGCTCTGATCAGACCTCCGAAATAACACACTCAAGACGTATGCAAAGTTTCAACAACGCAAGTTTATTAGAAAAAAAGCCGTGACAAAAATGGAGTTTTGAGAAAATAGACAAAACGTGAAGAAAATTGAGTTTTTGCCCACAAACGTTTACAAAACATGTAACAAAACAACCCTGACTCTGAAATCAAGTCTTGCTTAGTTCCACAAGAAAAACGGAAAATAAATTCAACAAAATTTACGAAAACAACAGCCAGTGTTCTGTGAGCACCAAGGAACCTGTTCCAAGGTCACAATGACCAACTCTCATGAGTAATGTGCAAGCTGCATAAAGCATGCCCATTCATAATTCCCAACTTGTTACATGTCAAGCTGCTTGTCTCGAACCTCTTTTGGACTCAATTTGAATAATCAGTGAGTCATTTAACAGTGTCCTTTACTTTGTTACTAAAATATTTGGGTTGACTTCTGTGAATTGCCTTGCAATGCCATGGGCACTTTGGAAGCTCCTCTCCAGCTTCCACCTCTGCATCTGTAGAGACAACATAAATTCAAAATTAATGTCTATGACAAACTGAAATACTGCTTTTCACATAATTATTCCAAATGATTACCACCCTCCCCCTACATATACACATTTGAAAAGGGTATTGTTATGTGATCAAATGATATGTGTGCGCATGCGTATGTAAGTGCTGACAGTCAAGCAGTGAAGAAATAGATATTGAATAAAAAACGCTCACGCTGGACCCGAGTACTCTTCAGACTGGCTCGCTCCCCCAGTATGAAAGCTTTTGTCTTGTGCACGTGGATTAAAAAAAAAAAAAAAAAAAAATAGACCGCCCATGCCGGGAATCGAACCCGGATCACTTTGGCATAGTATGAAAGTTTTTGTCTTGTGCAAAAAAATTATTAGAGTAAAATAAAACATTAAAACGTTCATAATAAACAATAGTAAACAAGAATTTTAAAAAAAAAATTTAAAATAAAAATAGACCGCCCATGCCGGGAATCGAACCCGGATCCCTTTGGCCACCAAGCCACCAACTCTGACAATTTTGCCAGTGAACTCAAATGCCTAGGGTGCTAAAATTAGGTCGCGCAGCACGCGAAGTCAGTGGCACACGCACGCAAAGCCTGGTGTCGCTGGCTGGGTGGTTCTATCAGCCGAACCGTGCGGCAGTTCTATCCCACCGCGAATTGCGCCCTCCGTTAAGAGTCGTTTTTGTGATTTATTTCGCATTTAGGTCCCAGGTAACATTATGAAGTTTTAATACGATCAATCGGACCTATTATCAAGTGAGTGTATCAACTTTTGAACGAACTGCGCCCAGTAGTTTCCCAGCAATAAGCTGTTAAGTCGAGACAGACACACAGACAGATACACAGACAGACACACAATTAAAGTCTGCTGGACCCTAGTACTGCGTACTCGGGGATAATCATGTGAATGGTGTGGAGGCGGTTGAGGGCTAGTGAAAGGTCTGATTTACAGCTATTGCACATACATTGCATGCAGAAACCATATGGGCTGCACGGGAAGTATGACCACAAGCATTGGGCCATGTGAATGCATGTTTGTTTGTGCTACAATAAAACTGATCACAGAAGGAAGGTATATATGCTTGACAAAATAAATTAGGAAAGAACAGATGTTTTTCCCCAACACTGACAAACCTGGTGACCACCAAGCTTCACAGTAGCAACCCATAACAGACTTTGCATCATAAATTATACAGTGTCTTTGCATCAGGATGTTGCTACTTTGATTCTGTACTTCAGCATAAGTATCAAACAGTGAAACACACAAAAACAGAACTGCACTAATAACCAAAAAAATATACAAACGTGTACCTTTTTGTGTGAAAGAAGAAAAAATACATACCTAATACCAGATCATCAGCTGCTTGGAATCTTCCCTGCTCTGCTTGGGCTAGTATTCAACTGCATCAGACTTCTCAGGAGTTGCATGGTGTTGCACCATGGCTGAACAAAGTCATTTTCATATTGGCTGTTCTTTTTCTACGGAGTTTATTTGCTTCGCTTTTTTCTGGAGAAAAAGATATAGGGCCTGCCTTCTCGTTGCAATAAATAGCGAAATCCGACGTGTTGTCCGTATTGCCGTACGTATTCCGCTCCGCAACTCTAAAATAAGTCCTGGTTCAAAACATTCATTGCAACGTGCTTCACACGTACACCGCCGATGGTGATTTCTTGCTCCGTTCCATCTATTGCAAGGGAAGCAGCATAGTTCCTTGCCAGTTTTCATTTTGGAAGAAGAAGGCACAAACTTGATCTTCAGATTCGTTCGTAGCAGACGACACTATCGACTCGCACTTTCGTTTTATACTTCTGTCACGCGAGCCTCTGCAACTGATATGATTTTACCCGATAATCTTCTCTTTTGCGTGTCTAGCACTGAAATTGGGGCAAAACATGTCACAAACGGAAGTTTCCAGAAAGATATCCAAAGAAAATTGCAGCAGTAGGTATTTCACATCTCCTTTGTCAACTTCTGGCGGAAATGAAGAATATTGCATTCTGGGAAGGCCGAATTGAACCGAAGCGAGACCGAGCATAAACGAAGATTAATATCCGCGATTTGATTGGTCAGTAGCGAAAACTGTTCATACGGAATCTTCCGGAATCTTCATCGGTTCTCTTCGGCTCATTGGAATGTCTTCAGGTTGCTGTTACTAACGGCGCGAAATCCGTAAACGGAAATTCCCGTTGTGCGCGTCATGAACTGATCTTAGCAAAGAGAAGACAACTCATTCCAGTCATGCAAACGTGACCACCGCTGACGATGTGTTTGACTCGCAGTCAACTCCCAAACATACGCATTTTTGTGCTGTTTTGTGGGGGTTTTTTCAAGGCAAAGTTGCATACACATACATTGTTCATTTAGCCGTTTTGACCGTTTATGATTAATTCTGATCTAAAATAAATTCATCAGAGTAACCAGAAGAGGTTCAAAAGTCCAGAATCAAAAAGAAAACGGAAATGACCAGGGAACACAACAATCACTTTTTTCACTGTGGTGTCTGCCCTTAAGCAAACGTACATCGTCAGACAAACGTTATCACACAAACTTGTCAAACGCGTGACTCGGTTTTTCACTTTCCGATTTTTCTTGTCTCAGGGAGCGACATATTCAAAAGCGCTTTCAGCTGAGCGAGAAAAAACACGATGTCATGATACAAAGGACGCAAAGTTACGGGACTTTTAACATATGATGAATGAAATGTGTAGGCCGGAAGAATGTAGCCCTCCCTCGAAAGCCTACACACACACACACACACACACACACACACACACACACACACACACACACACACACACACACAACACACACACACACACACACACGCACACACACACACACACACATACATACACACACACACGCGCGCGCGCGAGCGCAAGCATACACACATTCAAACACACACACACGCACACACACACATGCACACACACACACGCACACACACACACAACACAAACAAAATAGGAGAACAGATCGAGCGCTGTAAATAAATGAATGAGGACCCTGCGTTATTTTACCTTCCTTGCTTTTCCTTACACACACACACACACACACACACACACACACAAAACACACACACACACACACACACACACACACTCACACAAGCACACACACACACACACACTCACTCACGTAGTAACACACACACACACACACACACACACACACACACACACACACACACCCTCTCTCTCTCTCACACACACACACACACACACACACACACACACACACACACACACACACACAAAATAGGACAAAACAAAACAGATCGATCTCTGTAGATAAATGAAGAGGTATACTTTTCCGTGCATATTAACTGTACTTATATGTACCATTTTTTGTCTCATTACCCGCTAAACAGTTTCAAAAACTGCCTTTTATGCCTGCTGAGAGGATTGACACCCACACCACTCAGCATGCCATTATATAGCGTCGATGTTAGACAAGATATGTGAACAAAACTGACTGATTTGGATGCAGATTTGATTGTTCTATCGCACGGGGAGTTGCGCGAGTTGTGGTTGTGCTTGTATGTTGTTGTGCGTATTGTTCTGTGTGCGTGGCGTCGTCATGGTGTCTGAAGATGTGTCGTTAACTACACTATACTTTTCTTCGTGCTATAGTTATGTATTTCAATGTGTTGGGTTAATGTGTTCTTCAGAAATGAATGTACGGTGCATGGTGGCTACGTGTGGTGGCTAAGTGCCGTTGCTAAGAGTGTGTCACGTTTGGTTGCCATGTTTGCTAGGTGTGCTAGTCTTGGCGATCCACCACAGAAACACATAGAACGTATAACAGTGGGCGTACACACATACGTACAATGATGACGGACAATTTACAAACAAACGTGCGGTTGAACCGCGGATACGCTCATCACTGACATCACCGACATCACACCCGTTTAAACTAGAGAGAAATCAACGTTTCACATTCAAAACCTTTAGACAAGAAAAAATCTTGAAGCATACCACACACAATTCAGGAAAACAATTTAAGAATTTACTTTAAGAATGATCACTACATATTACAAAATATACATCCTATTTCCCTATCCTATGAGAGTTAAAGTCGTCATACCTTGACTATTCGTTGACCGGGTACCAGACGGATGTCTTCTTATTCAGTGGTCTGAGAGCTGAGAGAGCGAATATTTATATTTTGTAATCTTATATATCCGTTTCTGTCTTTTCTTATTCTTCCGTTTGATTGGTTATTCGTTTGATTTACTATTCTGCGTTTCGTGACCTTCGGGTGCCAGTCTATCTCTTATTAAACCGAATCTGTCATAACGTTCTTCATAACTCCTTATCATCAACAAACTTTTGCCTTGTTGGCTTTAATTCTTATCTACATTATTACTTAAACTTGGAACCTATCTTCCATGTACTAAGTGACCCCTTGGCTGCTAAATTTATTCTTCAATCTCACTGTACAACTCGTTACTATTAACTAAATTCCATCTATACATATAAATAAAAGAGAGTGTCTGTCTGTGTGTGTGTGTGTGTGTGTGTGTGTCTGTCTGTCTGTGATCGCCAAAGCTCCGAGAAGGGAGGGGGCAGGAAGACGATGTCGTGCATGTGCACTCCTGTGACTGTGAAGATGTGCACCTGACCACCACCGCCGCTGCCGACGCCGCTGCGCTGCCAGCCCTCCAATCCTCCTCCGGCTTGCGATGGCCATGCAGAGCCAGATCGGCCGAAACTGCGGACCAGCGTCAAGACAGACAAGAAACCGACAAAAGAGCAAAGGCCAGGGCCAGATCGGCCGAAACTGCGGACCAGCGTCAAGCAAGACAAGAAACCGACAAAACAGCAAAGGCCAGAGCCAGATCGGCCGAAACTGCGGACCAGCGATTCTTTCTAATGAGTGTGTATCCCTGTCCATGCATCTCAGCCACGGTGAGTGTGTGTGAATGTGTATTTGTATGTCTCCATGCGTGTCAGTCACGGTGTGTGTGTGTGTGAATATCTGCGTATAAATGTGTTAAATTAATCGGTTGTATTCTTATCCATGTATGTAGTTTAAATTTGTATTTTGACTGAGAATACATGCATTTCTGCCATTTTAACTCTTACGTATAATTTGTGGATTCTTTCTAATGACTGTGTACCTGCGTCCATGCATCTCAGCCACGGTGAGTGTGTGTCAATGAGTATTTGTACGTCTCCATGGGTGTCAGTCACGGTGTCTGTGTGTGAATATCTGTGTATCTGTTAAATTAATTGGTTCTATTTTTATCCATCTATATATTTTGAATATGTATTTTGACTGTCAATGCATGCATTTAAGCGTTTTAAACTCTTACGTACAAATTGTGGATTCTTTCTAATAAGTGTGTACCTGCGGCCAGGCATCTCAGCCACGATGACTGTGTGTGAATGTGTATTTGTACGTCTCCATGCGTGTCAGCCACGGTATGTGCGTGTGAATGTCTGCGTATAAATGCTTCTCTTTACATCACTTAATAAATTTTCTTTTTAAACATACACTTTTGAACCGAACTCAGAATGTTTTATTACCTGCGTGTGTGTGTTTGTGTGTGTGTGTGTGTGTGTGTGTGTGTGTGTGTGTGTGTGTGTGTGTGTGTGTGTGTTTGAGAGACGCACACAGACAGCCATAGACAGACAGAAGAGCCCGGGCGAAGCCGGGTCTCTCACGCTAGTATATAATATTTACGATTATCGTTAAAACCTAAATCCCTTTTAAACTCTAAAATCCTAATTTTCACCGTGTGATAGTTCTGTCGTTTTAGCAGTTCGGATTTTTTGTCAATTTTAACGCGGGAACCTTGATTTTGCGAATTTGATTTTGGGGGTGTCTGTGTTGTAGGTTCCACTGTATCGACACTACGTCATGGAAACTCAATCTGTTTTTTGAATAAGTTAGTGGAATAAACGGCCTTTCTAGTCATATAGTTGGTTTTACGATACACGGCCTCATCACAAAGATCTGTCCTCAAACGCATCTGCAAAGGTTTTTATGACGAGTAGTGTAGAGTATTTTTGGCAGGAAGATAACGTAACAAAGCAAAAACATGGGTTTTTTTGTCTTTATAGTATCGTTTCTTTAACATATTGGGGGGTAAAGACACTAGTGAATTTCATGTCTTCAAACCGGTGTCTTGTGCCTTTGCTTGTCCCAAAGCTGTTTTGCAACTTCGAAGGGTCTGTCAGTTTTTGTTTGCAGCAGTGAATGATTTAGGTCAGTCTCTTACTCGGTTTGATATTCATGAGGAAAACGAGGAATGACTGTCCTTTGTTGTTGGTTTTTTTTAAATTTTCCGTCTGGTAGACACTCGTTTTGTTAAGTGTTTGTGTGTGTAAGTGTGTGTGTGTGTGTGTGTGTATGTGCGTGTGCGTGTGTGTGTGTTTGTGTGTGTGTGTTTGTGTGTGTGTGTGTGCGTGCGCGTGTGTGTGTGTAAGGAAAGGCAAGGAAGGCAAAGTAACGCAGGGTTGAAGCGAGTTGAAAGTACAACCGAACGTGTATCTTTAAACCGAACTCGTAGGACTGCTTTTTTGTCAAAAGAAAAAAAACTATTCGTACAGGTCATTCATAATTTTATGTGCTGATATATGAGAAAAAGCAATCTAACGGATCAGTAGCCTACTGAGCGACATCAATTGATGATTTGACTCAAAATCATTATATTTTTTGCCTTTAACGATGTTGCCATCTACTTCCTTCAAAATCGCCTGCTGGTTCTTGCTGATATCCATTTCCTCGACATATCTATCACCTGCTTACAGTCAGCATATCAGAAATAACTCATACTGTTGCAGCGGTACTGTCCGACGCTGAGAAATGTAATGTCAACAGTGAAATCATACCTGTCGAAGATAAAAGCAGACCGTTAAAGTGGCCATGGAAGAAATGTAATTAGATGCAGATGTCAGATATGGGTTTATCAAATGGAGTTCATCAAATTAAGCCTACAATTACCTCCAAATGTGCCGTCCTATATCTTCAATCTGAACAGATATATGTGTGTGTGTGTGTGTGTGTGTGTGTGTGTGTGTGTGTGTGTGTGTGGGTGTGTGTGGGTGTGTGCGCGTGTGCACGGTGCGTCTATATGTATATGTATGCGTGCCTGTGTGTGTGTGTGTGTGTGTGTGTGTGTGTGTGTGTGTGTGTGTGTGTGTGGTGTGTGTGTAAAAATGGAGGAGGTCAATACAATAAGCTGATTTATTGTTAATACAAAACGAATTAATCACAAAGATAGATTACATCGATGTTAACAGTACATTCATACACCTCAACATCATTATGGCAACACAAAAGTGTCATCACTGGTCACGTCACAGGGTGAGCACGCTGTCAATGCACAAAAAATAAACTGTTACAAAACCTGCTGCAAGGTTGATCTTCAGACAGGAGAAAAAAATAGAAGATACGAATGTAGACTGCAGAACGGCTTATGGCCACACTACGAAAGATTATTTTGTGATGAAAATGTTTGCTGTTTAATTAACAATAAATGAGTAAAACAAACAGTATGTTTGAAAATCTGATTGAGTGTTTAATGCTACTAAGAATGATACCATTATCAATTCAATGGTTCACTAATAGGGTCTACACGTTTATGTATCCGACAAGAGGGAACTTTTTCTTTTGTTAAGAAAATCACTTTTTGGGGGGTCCTTTTGTCTGCTAAATTAACTTTAAAATCCCTATTGGAAAAAGGGACCAGCAACGTACGGACTCTTTTGACTGTTTTTACATGAATATTTCACAAGTTGAAGTTGTGTGTCATGGAAATCAGAACAATACGTTTCGGTAAAACATATGCACTCTACTCAGTTGGGGATGCAAAACAAGAACAAGTCTGCTCCTGATCACGATGTATATCATCATAATAACCCGTTTAACTTGGTTCCTTTTAATCTTGTACCATCAAACGTGATGTTTGTCAGAAGTATTAAGTCAAGCAACTGCCATACACTATACGGCAAATGAATGTACATTTCTTTCTTTATTTGGTGTTTAACGTCGTTTTCAACCGTTCAAGGTTATATCGCGACGGGGAAAGGGGGGGATGAGATAGAGCCACTTGTTAATTGTTTCTTGTTCACAAAAGCACTAATCAAAAAATTGCTCCAGGGGCTTGCAACGTAGTACAATATATGACCTTACTGGGAGAATGCAAGTTTCCAGTACAAAGGACTTAACATTTCTTACATACTGCTTGACTAAAATCTTTACAAACATTGACTATATTCTATACAAGAAACACTTAACAAGGGTAAAAGGAGAAACAGAATCCGTTAGCCGCCTCTTACGACATGCTGGGGAGCATCGGGTAAATTCTTCCCCCTAACCCGCGGGGGGTGATGAATGTACAAACAGAATGAAAAGCGCATCAAACCACTACAGCTTCGCAGGATACAAATACGGAAGGGTTCTTTCATGCATGGAACATTATCCATTGTGAAGATTCAAGTATACTTATTGCCTAGAAACAAACAATATATTTAGCAAAATTGTTTATCAGCATACATTATCTCTGCACACGTGCATTAAAACACAAGCCACAGAAAAGGAGTTTTAACAAATTTAGAAATAGCATACAGTGCATATGGAATGATCAAATGTGTGTAATAATAAGTCATCCATGTTGCCCGCATATGTACTGCTCTAGTTCCAGTGAAAGATAAAGCTGAATTTATTTCTTATTTCCCACTTGTTATGTTTCAGTTGGAAAAAATGCTATTTTTCTGACAGGGCTTATCGTTTGGCATGCGAGGTAATATGCTTTGCTCCTCTTACAGAATCATGATTCTTTGAAAAAGCAGCAGAAAACATTAGATTGTGGCCCTGTTTTCATACACCCAGATTGACAGAATAAGTGTGTGTCAACTCCAAGTATCAGTTTACATAAAAGAAATTGTTTTATATCCCATAAATTGAAATGTTTCTGTTCAATTCCAAAGCAAGGAATGCTAACGGCACAGCTGAATTCATAACACGTTCGTTCTCTTTTATTTGTCATCAACTTCTCCTGTTACCTTGACAAGTACACTACTCATAAAAGCACCTTTCCATTGAAACAGTACTGAGATTCTGATAAATACAACCAGATAAAATACTTCAGCTTTCTGTCGACCAAAAGAAGCACCTAACGCAGAGCAAAAAGCAAACAAATCGAAAATAATTATGAAACAAAAATCACAGCTGACCATATTATGTTTAGCTGAACAACTGCCACAGTAATCACAATTAAGTACTCATAACAACATGAACTTATTAATTCTGCTAGAATACAGAGTATAATTAAAGACAGAGTAAAGCTCAACCTCCATATAATGTTTAAAACGTGACGTCATTTTGGCAAGAACAAAACATCTGTTTTACTGAGAAAAGTATCAAGGAAACGACAAAAAGAACACACACAAAAATCAACACCACCAACATAAAAACACCTGACGAGCAGAAACTAAATCAAAAGCTTTGTTCAATGAAGAAGTGTATGTGGAAAAAATAGTAGGTTAAACCACAAAGGAAAACAATGCAAGACTGTATGTTTCGCCTACAGAAACAGTTTGATTGAAATTCACAAGCAGCAAATGAAGCACGTGTGGCAATTAAAACTAGCTCATCATGACAATCTTTGCATTAAAAGAATTAAACACACACACACGATAACTGCACAATGATGATGTTTAAAATGTACTGTTTCATATTGTTTCCTTCTGTAAACTCTGTTCAGCTGAATTGAATTGAATAAATGGATCACAAACATAAATCTGTCTTTAATTGTAGCTGTTAAAGTATATAGAGAGTTGCATCCATATACATGTATTCTCATTCATTTGATAGTTTCAAAGTACAGATTTCAAATAGTTTTAAAATGCACACTTCTCACAACTCATTAAAATATATCACTCTGTTTATCATATTTTCAAAAGTAACTTGGAATGTGTTTCTCTGGTGAACCATAGACCAAATAGCCTGGATCGCCAACTCGTCACGTGACCCTTCGAGGTTGCGACGCTCGACTTTCAGGGGCGCGTCGCGTCCGGTTTGAAAGGCCAGCGATTCGAAGACAGTGAAAAGAAAGCACGCTCAAGTTATTTGTGACAATGGGAGGTGACAATGAACTGGATTTTCCAAAACTCCAAACTAAACTTAACAAAACTCATCGAAAAACATGTTCCATATGCACTTTTGCTGAGTTTATTTTAGCATTTTCAGAACTTACCTCGGCAACTTCGTCCATGTATACAATTGACACCGGATATCACGTCCCCCCGATTTCTGAAAGGCTTGTAAGCGTAGGTTCCTAAATGCGAGAGGCCGCTACCTCGTAATAGAGAGAAAGAGCGGAGAGAGAGCTAGTTGGCGGTCCAGGACAAATGGTCTATGGGTGAACCAATACTGTACAAACAATTAATAACTCAAAAATAAAAAATAAATTAAAAAATATATAAAACAAACTATTGGCACACATAAAGAGTTAAGATAAATATGAATGTCCAAACATCATAAGCCCAAAACCGTCAAACTCAAAGGATAAATTAATCATATAGGAAATAGAACGAACATAACTTGCAAAGCAATTTTAAGGAAAACTTGTTTTGGCTTGAACAATATCACAAAGATGAAAATGGTGCGAAACAAATTTACGCACACAAAAATACTAATAATGACTGAAAGAAAGCTATAACACCTTCTGTTTATGAAACGTTATAGTATAGTAGCCAGGAAAACAAAAAAAAACACAAACACAACAAAAGGAAGAAAAAACGACAAAAGACAACAAACAAAATGTTCTGTATGTTTTACATTCAGACAATAAAGTTGTATTGAATTGCATTGAATTGAATTTATCATGCAAACAAACGAATAACAAAAACAAAAAAACACATCAAAAAGCTGACGGCTGAAAACAAATACAAATTGAAAAAAATGTAACAATGGAATGTAAAACACATACACACAATCTTCTTAACATGTCCTAGTCAGTTGTCATTCTTTCTGGGTTTATTTTATCAAATGTCTTGTCACAGCGTTGAAGCTTTGGTTGCCTGTTGTTGCTCAAAGCAATATTCTTACAACTGCTTCGTCCATGGCTGCTGCTACTGCTGTTGTTGCTGTTCCTCGTTGCCACCCTGTCATGACACCCTTCCTTACTTTTCTTCAGCACCATCTTTTCTTGTCTCCTTCTTATCCCGGTTAAAGAGAATTTTCTCCAATGCCATCATTGGAGCCTCAAAGGAAAGGGAAGTTATCGCTGCGGCCATGTAGGATACCACCAGGATCCCAAGGAAAAACATCACCTGTAAAATGAAGGATAAAATGAGGTTACATGTTTCACTGGTGAGCCAAGCGAAAGTCAAAAGTTGAGCATATGAGGCAAAAGTCTATTGTGTGAGTTTAAGGCCAAGAGTTAGTTAAAAGAGCGTCAAAAGTATGAGGTCAAAAGCAAAGCATGAACCACAAGAGTGAAGAGTCAGTCACTAGTCGAGTGCGACTCTAAAGTCGTGTGTGGGTCAAATTCAAGTGTGAGTCAAAAGACAAGAGTAAGTCAAAAGTTCGTCAAAACTATGAGGTCGACATCTATATATATATATATATATATATATATATACGACTAGTGTCTGTGTGTCTGTCTGTCTGTCTGTCTGTCTGTCTGTCTGTCTGTCTGTCTGTGTGTCTGTGCGCGATGCGCGGCCAAGGTTCTCGATGGATCTGTTTCAAATTTGGTGATCATATTTAGGTACACCCTGGACACAACCTGGTCGATGAGATATTTCAACACGTGCTCTCAGCGCGCAGCGCTGTGCGCGCTGAACCGATTTTGGTTTTTTTTGGTCTGGATCCACTACCAGTAACTCTTCCTTATCTTCTCCAGTGTTTTCAGCCGCGATTATCTCCCTTCCTCCGTGTGGCGTCAATCTATATTCCCGTTACTACGTTACTATTTTTAGAAGGTCACTGCACGTTACTATTTTTAGAAGGTCTCCGGTGTTTTGCGCGTTTATCTCCTTTCCTTCGTGCGCCGGCGAAGCCGGCGTACACCCGGCAAAGCCGGGTCCCGGGCGCAGCCTGGTATTCGGCTCTACTTCTTCCCGGCGAAGCCGGTACCCGGCGAAGCGGGTAATCATCTAGTTGTACATACGACTGTCAGCTGGTTGTCGCGACATATATTTCGTGGTACAGACTAAGACCGGTTGGTTACAGGTTTTAAACCCCACATGCACGTACCCGTGTACCCACAGATAACACACATTTGGAAATAAAATGTGACTGTTTTCTTTTTTTCTCTCTGTTAATTCTCCAGTGGCCGTTTTTTTTTTTTTTTTTTTTTTTTTGCTTAACGCCCAGCCGACCACGTAGGGCCATATCAGGGCGGTGCTGCTTTGACATATAACGTGCGCCACACACAAGACAGAAGTCGCAGCACAGGCTTCATGTCTCCCCCAGTCACATTATTCTGACACCGGACCAACCAGTCCTAGCACTAACCCCAATATGTCAGACGCCAGGCGGAGCAGCCACTAGACTGCCAATTTTAAAGTCTTAGGTATGACCCGGCCGGGCTTCGAACCCACGACCTCCCGCTCACGGTGCGGACGCCTTACCACTAGGCCAACCGTGCCGGTCCCCCAGTGGCCGTGTAATATTTGATATACATAGAACAAGAGTAAGGGTGAAGACCCCAATGTTACAAATATCCCATTGAACGATCCTAGTGTCTGTTAATAAAATCTGTACATTTAGAATCGTTTAAAAACTCGCCGCCTTTTATACCTGCTTTACTCAGAATGTTGGAGGTCTTAAAGGTCCTTGTCTACATTTTTATACCGAAATCGCCATTTGACCATTGAAATGCAGAGTTTATTATCTACAAATATCAAGAATACACCCCCTTTCGATCAGGAAAGACGAAGCCAGTGTAGCCGTTTGAAAATTCATTGTAGTATTCCAGCGTAGTACTCATAGTAGGATATCCTTATTTTGGAAAATGTCAAGCGCAAAACTCCTCTCAAATCCCGTGCATTTCGTGCGTTTAAAAAAAAGCGTGGACAGCGCTCCAGTGTCAAACTGTTGCTGCACTTGTTTGGGCGTGGCTATAAGCATAGTAACATGAATTTGATTGGTCAGTATTTTTAGGCAAAGCACATGTTCTCAGCAAACAGAAAACAAAATATTGGAAGCGTGAGTCACGCTACCCAAAAATAAAATCTTTTTTCACATCTTTTTTTTTCTATAACTTTTTTCCCCATGGTTCATTCATCATCTGACATAACTTTTTAGCGAAATCTAACCATAAGATTATTGAAAAAAAGCAAAAATGTAGACGACCACCTTTAAACAGCGGGCTCCATTTTATACAGGGTGACCTAAACATGCCACCCATTGAGATGCTTATAATTACTGCAGCAATTGACTTCATATGTGACCCTCCACCACGGAATGAGTCGCATGTCACCCTTGCATGATTTTCATATTTTTAAATTTTCCGAAAGAGTTTTTTTTATGCCCTATCCAGTGGTGAAAACCGTTTTGGAAAAGAGCGAGTTTGAGTTATAAGCCTGTGACTAAGGTGACCCTCACACTGTTACCAGACACTCCCCGGACTTATATTAAGCCTAGCGCAGATCCGCGCGAGGTGACATGCGACTCATTTCGTGGTGGAGGGTCACATATTTGGTGTACATTGGCTTAAGATATGGGATGACAAGTTAACTCAGTTTCAAGTTTATGTGTAAAATGTTCTGACTTTTATGCTCTTTCGGGAACAAATTCAAATTCGAAGACTGACGCAAAAATACGAGATCCGGTGTAACACGAGAAAGTTACTCCCACGAGATTTTTACTCCGGAGTAAACATTTCGTACGAAAAAGTTACTCCCTTTACGAAAAAAGCACCCCCTCATTGCACGAGAAAATTACTCCCCAAGACAGGTGAGCTCCGAGTAAACATTTTGTACAAAAATGTTACTCCCCTGACGAATAAATAACGAATAAATTACTTCACCCCAACACGAGCAATTTAACTTCCCATGCCAGGTGTACGAAATGTTTACTCCCTTGTCCCCTGTTAGTCTTGGTGGTGGAAGGGGTGGAGGGAGGATAGCGCGACATTCGTGTGCGCGAGATCACTTATTGGAATTATCCCTTCGCCCGCATCCCATTTTTGAATACGAGATTTTTATTGGAAGTAAAAAAAATGGGGAGTAAAAATTTTGTGGAGGGAGTAATTTTTTCGTGCCTTGGGGAGTTCTTTTCTCGTACGAAAAGTGTACTCAGAGTAAGAATTTCGTACGAAATATTTACTCCGGAGTACATTTTTCGTGGAGTAAAAATGTCGTGTTACACCGGCCCTCCTACTTTTGAGGCCTTCTCCGATTTTCAAAAATATTCTACAAAAATAGTTAACAAGTCGCGTAAGGCGAAAATACAACATTTAGTCAAGTAGCTGTCGAACTCACAGAATGAAACTGAACGCAATGCAACGCAGCAAGACCGTATACTCGTAGCATCGTCAGTCCACCGCTCATGGCAAAGGCAGTGAAATTGACAAGAAGAGCGGGGTAGTAGTTGCGCTGAGAAGGATAGCACGCTTTTCTGTACCTCTCTTCGTTTTAACTTTCTGAGCGTGTTTTGAATCCAAACATATCATATCTATATGTTTTTGGAATCAGGAACCGACAAGGAATAAGATGAAAGTGTTTTTAAATTGATTTCGAAAATTTAATTTTGATCATAATGTTTATATTTTTAATTTTCAGAGCTTGTTTTTAATCCAAATATAACATATTTATATGTTTTTGGAATCAGAAAATGATAGAGAATAAGATGAACGTAAATGTGGATCGTTTTATAAAAACAATAATAAAATACAGATTTTTAATGACCAAAGTCATTAATTAATTTTTAAGCCACAAAGCTGAAATGCAATACCGAAGTCTGGGCTTTGTCGGAGATTACTTGACCAAAATTTCAACCAATTTGGTTGAAAAATGAGAGCGTGACAGTGCCGCCTCAACTTTCACGAAAAGCCGGATATGACGTCATGAAAGACATTTATCAAACAAATGAAAAAAACGTCTGAGGATATCATACCCAGGAACTCTCATGTCAAATTTCATAAAGATCGGTCCAGTAGTTTAGTCTGAATCGCTCTACACACACACACAGACAGACAGACAGACAGACAGACAGACAGACAGACAGACAGACACACACACATACACCACGACCCTCGTCTCGATTCCCCCCTCTATGTTAAAACATTTAGTCAAAACTTGACTAAATGTAAAAAGAAAAAAAAAAAAACTTGACCTTCATACATGAAACTTTGTGGAATTATCATCCAACATCTCAGGCTATTTGCATTGCCATTTGAATGGGTGACACTGTGGGAGTCACCTCCTATAAGATACGATGGACGCAACTACTCACAGCATTGATGCTATTTTCATCCATGTAGAAGACGGTATTCATGTTGAAAAGGTATAGATCGATGATTATTGGGTGCAGAAGGTAGATACAGTAGGTCAGACGACTCAGAGGTATCAGTGCGGGCCACGACAGTATTGTGTTCACAAAACCTGAAAGGTATATGACACGGTGAACAGCACATGCATACAAGAGAAATGGCAGATGCAAGTAAGCCTGTGCATGTGAACACACACACACACTCACACACGCACACACCCACGCACACACACACACACACACACGGACACACTCACACACACGCACGTACGTACGCACGCACACACGCACGCACGCACGCACGCACGCACGCACGCACGCACGCACACACACACACACACACATACACACACACACACACACAATCATATGACAATTTGACACATACACATAGGTAACACACACACATACATCGGCAAAATACACACGCACCCACACTCACAAAGACACACACACACACACACACACACACACACACACATACACACACATACACTGGAAAGAGAGACTGTCAGCGACAGTCTAAAACACACACACACGAACACTAAACCACAACAAGTGTCCACATACCTCCATTGCCAGTACAACAGGCGACTATCACCCAGGCAACGCAGGCTCCCCACACCTGTCTGTTAAGAGCGTTGTATAAAGCGGACACAGGTAGCGTGATAGGGTGACCGTTAGAAGCGTCCGACAGTCCGTACAGCACGGCTAGGGCACACGCCGTGGTAACTCCCCATATGAACAGGTTGAGAAACTGAAGAAAAAACATAATGCAAGAATTAATGTATTTTACAAATTGTATGCAGTGTTTACCTTAACCTGAAATATCAGGAATTGTATTGTCTTTCTGTGAAAAAAATCGTAAGGATTTGTGTATCATGCAGTCCGTTTGATCATTAAGTCAAGTTTTGACTGAATGTGTTAACATACGAGGATGGGGAATCGAGATGAGGGTCGTGGTGTATGTGTGTCTGTCTGTGTGTATGTGTGTCTGTCTCTGAGTGTGTGTGTGTGTGTGTGTGTGTGTGTGTGTGTGTGTGTGTGTGTGTGGAGCGCTTCAGGGAAAACTACTGGACCGATCTTCATGAAACTTCACATGAGAGTTCCTAAGTATGATATCCCCAAATGTATTTTTCATGTTTTCGATAAATGTCTTTGAACACGTCATATCCGGCTTTTTGTGAAAGTTGAGGCGGCACTGTCACGCTCTAACTTTTCAACCACTTTTGTTGAAATGTTGGTCAAGTAATCTTCAACGAATGCCGGACTTTGGTATTACATTTCAGCTTGGAGGCTTAAACATTAATTAATGAGTTTGCTAAATAAAGTTGTCATTAAAATCAAATTTTCGCAAACAGATTCAAAATTGATTGCGTCGTATTCTTTATCAAATTCTTAATCTGAAAATATATACATATGTCATGTTTACTCTAAACCTGTGATCACATTTAACGATCAAAGGTTAATTAGGTACTACGATAAACATTTTAGAGGATCTGCATTAAATGATGATGATGATGATGATGATAATGATTTGTTTCCAATGGTTTTTTCATTACTTTATTGTCCCATCGCTGGAAAATTCGGGTCGCTTCCTCCCAGCAGAAAGCTAGCAGCAACAGAGTCGCGCTACCGGGGTGTGTGTGTGTTTAGGTGTAATCAGCCACCTGCACTTATGGCAGAATGACCGAGGTATTTTACGTGCCACTGTGGTGACACGGGGGTGGAACATGGATACCGTCTCTGAGTCTGCACATACAGTTGACCCGTGTCCGTCCCGGCCCGGATTCGAACCTGCGACCAGAGGATCACAAGACCAGTGCTCTACCGACTGAGCTACCGGGATGATGATGATGATGATGATGATGATGATGATGATGATGATGATGATGATGATGATGATGATGATGATGATGATGATGAGGAGGAGGAGGAGGAGGACTGTCTGTCAATTTACATCAAATCCCAAAAATAATAACCACTGCAGGTAAAGAAATAATGCTTGCCTTGTTTATCCTCAGTTTGCAGTCTGTGCGATACAGAAAGGAGCCAGCCAGCATACCCACAACATAAGCGCCCATGCGGTTGTAGGGTTTGATGTAATAGTCGGAGAAAAAATTTCCTTGGCTGTACACAGACAAACATGCATTAGCATGAACACACACACACACACACACACACACACACACACACACACACCCGCACGCGCGCGCACAGACACATGTACACACATGCACACACACACACACACACACACACACACACACACACCTGCCCTGCAATCCAGTTGGATATCAGGCTCTCATATAAAATGCATAACGTAAAGTGGCCAACAAACTAACAAACCTATAAAGACACTTACTTTGAACTTAGAGGATGAAAGTCGTTGTGTACACTTCAATGATTATTCTCTCATGTCAATCAATCAATCAATATGAGGCTTATATCGCGCGTATTCCGTGGGTACAGTTCTACAGTACAGTACAGTTCTAAGCCCAGGGATTTATTTATTTATTCATTGTGTTTTTATGGGGTTTTTTTGCAATTTATATCGCGCACATATTCGAGGCGCAGGGATTTATTTATGCCGTGTGAGATGGAATTGTTTTACACAATGCATCACGCATTCACATCGGCCAGCTGATCGCAGCCATTTCGGCGCATATCCTACTTTTCACGGCCTATTATTCCAAGTCACACGGGTATTTTGGTGGACATTCTTATCTATGCCAATACAATTTTGCCAGGAAAGACCCTTTTGTCAATCGTGGGATCTTTAACGTGCACACCCCAATGTAGTGTACACAAAGGGACCTCGGTTTTTCGTCTCATCCGAAAGACTAGCACTTGAACCCACCACCAAGGTTAGGAAAGGGGGGAGAAAATTGCTAACGCCCTGACCCAGGGTCGAACTCGCAACCTCTCGCTTCCGAGCGCAAGTGCGTTACCACTCGGCCACCCAGGCCTCATGTGCCATACACGACGACACTACCCATTACATTTTATCTTAATTTGCATGCAAGTGATTTTTTTAAGCCTTGAAACTTTTGCTTTGAACTCGGAATCTTTATCGTGCGCATGCTTACGTATGGACATCAACGCGAGTCTGCACGAAGTTCAATTAGGAAAATAAATGCCTCGCTGAAAAACGCGGGTTTCCAACCCACGCCGCTAGCAACGAACTCGTTTCAAATCCAGCGTATTATCGACTTAGCCCAACCAACCCACGCCGCTAGCAACGAACTCGTTTCAAATCCAGCGTATTATCGACTTAGCCCAACCAACCCACGCCGCTAGCAACGAACTTGTTTCAAATCCAGCGTATTATCGGCTTAGCCCAACCAACCCACGCCGCTAGCAACGAACTCGTTTCAAATCCAGCGTATTATCGACTTAGCCCAACCAACCCACGCCGCTAGCAACGAACTCGTTTCAAATCCAGCGTATTATCGAATTAGCCCAACAAACCCACGCCGCTAGCAACGAACTCGTTTCAAATCCAGCGTATTATCGACTTAGCCCAACAAACCCAAAACCTATTCTAAACAGTTATATTTTTTATTTTCTATTTTTGTATAATTTATATTTTTATATGAATGTCCCTGAATACAATTATGTGATTAGAGTAGTCCCTCTCTGGGCGACGGCTGGTTGGAAACAAAAAGCTCGTTTGTATTGCTTAAATGCCAAACCCTCGTACAATAAAATTTGATGTGATTTGATTTGATTTCATTTGATTTGATTAATTGAGCAATCCGCGTAGGTGGATCTCCATAAGTGCATCTTCTAGAAACGTAAGACAAACAAAGGTGGGTTTTTTTTTTTTTAAACCTCAGTTGCATGCAGGTTTGCTACTACAATTATTGTTTGCCTTATTTTGTGTGTGTGCCTTGGAGCAAAAGACAAACAGAGTTACCTTGACGCGTTCCCTTGTAACTGCCCAGGTATAAGACCGGGTGGAAAATGATCCCTCATGGTAAGCGCGCCGGGCACGATAGAAGTGACGAGCAGAAAAACACCCGCTGACACCATTCCGAATATCGGTGAGCTGAAAAACAATTCAAGATAAACTATTATTATTTATCAAGATGTAAATGAACCCCGCTACAATAACGCTGAAGATCACTGGCTTTCGCGGATTTGTGCTTTTTAAGTTGTGCTTAATGTGTGAGATATTTGCATTGTTTTAGTTTTTTCATTGATTCGTCTTTGTTTTTATTAAACTTATTTTCTGTATAGCTGTAATGGTGCATGCAAGGCTGAATACTTTTTTAAGTGGGGACAACGACACAAAAATTCTACAACCTGACAAACATACAAGTCCCACAATGACAGACACGCATCGACACACAGACACAGACATACAGACACAGACACAGACACACATACACATACACATACACAGACAAACAGACACAAGCACACAGACACGGTCACACCCAGACACAGACACACAAACACACATAGAAACACACACACACACACACACACACACACACACACATTCCTCCATACATGTTCCCCCTCAGTTGTGTAAACTCACAAGTAGAAAGGCACGAAGATGAGAGGACTCAGGATGTAGAACTGCATGTCATTGGCCAGGTACCACGTCTGTCCCAGGCACTGAAAAAGAGGATGAGAGGATGCAAGTCGTTGTTTGTTATTCTCTCAGATGCAAAGAGGTTTATTCCACGCCACTCTCACTGAATTTTGTCTAAGTTTAGAGCGATTACGTCCCTTTGTTTATTACATCATGTTCCAAACACTGTAACATAACCATAAAGCTAACAGAACCCATTAGCAAGAAACGACTATTAACTTGCAAACTAATACATGTTAAAGCTTACTTCTTGAGTAACTCAAACTGAATACATACACGCACGCACGCACACACACACACACACGCACACACGCACGCACGCACGCACGCACGCACGCACGCACGCACGCACGCACGCACAAACACACACACACACACACACACACACACACACACACACACACACACACCCTTTATCTCTCTTATCAATCAATCAATATGAGGCTTATATCGCGCGTATTCCGTGGGTACAGTTCTAAGCGCAGGGATTTATTTATTTTATTTTATTTTATTTTTATTTTATGCAATTTATATCGAGCACATATTCAAGGCGCAGGGAATTATTTATGCCGTGTGAGATGGAATTTTTTTACACAATACATCACGCATTCACATCGGCCAGCAGATCGCAGCCATTTCGGCGCATATCCTACTTTTCACGGCCTATTATTCCAAGTCACACGGGTATTTTGGTGGACATTTTTATCTATGCCTATACAATTTTGCCAGGAAAGACCCTTTTGTCAATCGAGGGATCTTTAACGTGCACACCCCAATGTAGTGTACACGAAGGGACCTCGGGTTTTCGTCTCATCCAAAAGACTAGCACTTGAACCCACCACCTAGGTTAGGAAAGGGGGGAGAAAATTGCTAACGCCCTGACCCAGGGTCGAACTCGTAACCTCTCGCTTTCGAGCGCAGGTGCGTTACCACTCGGCCACCCAGATTTCCTTCTTACACATACACACAAACACATTCACACTCCCACCAACATCTTCACACACACACACACACACACACACACACACACACACACACACACTCAACCCCACCCACCCTTCCCCCACCCCCCACACACGCACACAAATAAATACTGAGTTTATGTCTCTTACGCCTGCATCAGATTTAACAAGATTATTGATGTACAGGAGGTTGGTCCACCACACGGTTTTACAGCCATCTCTGTCCAGTTGCACGTCCTGCCAGAAGGGCCCCTCTCCCCAGTAAGGCTGTATGCACACGTACACCATGATCACCAGCATATAAACTGGTGTCAGTCTGAAATTAAAAAAAAACCAGAGTAAAACAAAAACAATTTCAATTACAGTTTTACTGCAAGTAAAGCGGCGGCATTTTTTCTCTCTCTGTATAATGACAAAACAATTTCATTTTTGACAAAAATGAACTAACTCAATTTATGTTTTGGCAAAGGTAGCCTTCCAGACGTTACACACATTAAACAGTGGACCGTGCTATTTGTATATCTCGTCTTTCGCTACAGGTAAGTAGGCCTACCTATTTTAATGGTGCGACCGCATGTACCTCACTTTCAAGCTACACACACAATTTCAGCTCAATCGACCCATACACACCAGCGATCTAAGTGCGGACGTAAGGACAGACACACAAACACAGTGAAACCTGTACACCTCCGAATAAACGGTACGGTGTCAATAGATGTAGTCAATCTGTCGGCCCATACAACACACGCACACACACACACACACACACACACACACACACACACACACATACATACATACATACACACACACACACACATATATATACATACTCACACACACACACACACACACACACACACACATACATACACACACACACACACGCACACACACGTACGTGTCTGAGGGGGGGATATGTGGACATTTGCCGCAAAGAAAAATGTGTTTTATGTGGACTTGTTTATTTCTAAAGCTACAGAAACGGAGTGCAAGTGTAAACATGTGTTAGACTTTAAGAATACTTTTTGAGAAAAAAAAAATTAAAAACACTCATTATTGAAAGTTACACACCCAAAAATAGAGATTCTGAAACACGTGTTATATGTGGACATCCGCCACCTAAAAGTGAGTGGTAGCCGGACATAATTATGACCGGAAAGCTGTAAACACGATCAACTTTATCAAAATAGCGTTACATATACGTGGTAGTACATAAAAAGCTACCAGTAATCCCAAATTATTACCCCCAAAAATAGGAGGGGGGTGGGTTAATTTTTTTTTTTTTTTTTTTTTTTTTTTTTTTTTTTTTGTGTATGAAAAGACTTAAGGGCAGATTTTCGTTACAAAACCGGGTGGGGGGGGGGGGGGGGGGGGGGTATTTTTTTTTTTTTTTTTTTTTTTTTTTTTTTAAGACTTTAGGCCGGATTTTCGTTACAAAACCAAAGCTTAGTTAAAAAAAAAAAAAAAAAAAAAAAAAAAAAATTTTTTAATTAACCTAAAATGTTTGTTAGCATGAATTAAGGTCGTGTCGCAATTTTTCAACCAAGGCCAACACTTCATTTAGAAAATTTTATTTTGAATAATTTTCAATCTTTTAAATTTGTGTGTTTTGTTTAAAATTAAATGGCGGGATCGGGTGTTGGTAACCAAACCAACACTTTATTTCGCAAAGCTAGCGTGAGCAGCTAGAGATTGTATTCTTTGATGTTGAATTTTTGTTTGTTTGTTTGTTTGTTTGCTTAACGCCCAGCCGACCACGAAGGGCCATATCAGGGCGGTGCTGCTTTGACATATAACGTGCGCCACACACAAGACAGAAGTCGCAGCACAGGCTTCATGTCTCACCCAGTCACATTATTCTGACAGCGGACCAACCAGTCCTAGCACTAAACCCATAATGCCAGACGCAAGGCGGAGCAGCCACTAGATTGCCAATTTTAAAGTCTTAGGTATGACCCGGCCGGGGTTCGAACCCACGACCTCCCGATCACGGGGCGGACGCTTTACTTCATTGTCTGTTTGATATGAGGATAGATACTTGATCTTTTTATCGTGCTTTAAAAGATTCAAGGATTGTTTGCGTTTGCTTGATCACACTAAGAAAACAAACGAGAGACTAAAAACACAAGAAACGAACACGCTATATTCCAACATCGGACGACTACCATCCGTGAATAACTTGATGGTTGAAAATGCAGATCTGCTAATATGCACTGCCATTACTTGTTTAAGACATGCACGGATCATATCACAAACGTGTGCTACTCCCTATAACTGAAACGTTAAAGCACCCTCACAAAAACACACTAGTAATTAATATCACAGTAGGAAGTATCCTCTTGAGCTTATACTTTAAAACGCTATTTAGCTTTGGTTCCTCAATGTTTGTTTGATGTTTGTTTTCAGGAGAGAGAGAGAGAGAGAGAGAGAGAGAGAGAGAGAGAGAGAGAGAGAGAGAGAGAGAAGAGAGAGAGAGAGAGAGAGAGAGAGAGAGAGAGAGAGAGAGAGAGAGCACGAGTAACCATTGAATGCCATTTTCAGGTGTCATTTTTTATATTTAGTCAAGTTTTGACTAAATATTTTAACATCGAGGGGGAATCGAAACGAGGGTCGTGGTGTATGTGCGTCTGTCTGTCTGTCTGTCTGTCTGTGTGTGTGTGTGTGTGTAGAGCGATTCAGACTAAACTACTGGACCGATCTTTATGAAATTTGACATGAGAGTTCCTGGGTATGAAATCCCCGAACGTTTTTTTCATTTTTTTGATAAATGTCTTTGATGACGTCATATCCGGCTTTTCGTGAAAGTTGAGGCGGCACTGTCACGCCCTCATTTTTCAACCAAATTGGTTGAAATTTTGGTCAAGTAATCTTCGACGAAGCCCGGACTTCGGTATTGCATTTCAGCTTGGTGGCTTAAAAATTAATTAATGACTTTGGTCATTAAAAATCGGAAAATTGTAAAAAAAAAAAAATTTATAAAACGATCCACATTTACGTTTATCTTATTCTCCATCATTTGCTGATTCCAAAAACATATAAATATGTTATATTCGGATTAAAAACAAGCTCTGAAAATTAAATATATAAAAATTATTATCAAAATTAAATTGTCCAAATCAATTTAAAAACACGTTCATCTTATTCCTTGTCGGTTCCTGATTCCAAAAACATATAGATATGATATGTTTGGATTAAAAACACGCTCAGAAAGTTAAAACAAAGAGAGGTACAGAAAAGCGTGCTATCCTTCTTAGCGCAACTACTACCCCGCTCTTCTTGTCAATTTCACTGCCTTTGCCATGAGCGGTGGCCTGACGATGCTACGAGTAAAATGGCATTGCGTTCAGTTTCATTCTGTGAGTTCGACAGCTACTTGACTAAATATTGTATTTTCGCCTTACGCGACTTGTTTCTTACTTGTTAAGTTAACCTTTGCCGTGCTTCCTGGGTTCACACAAACCCATACTTTTAAAGAGTAGTAGTGATTGTAACTATCCCTCTGCCGACGGCGCAGGTTCTGCTACACCCATAATTACCAGAGCGGCGGAACAGTGTCTGTCTGCCTGTTTGTCTCCAAGAGACTGTCTGTCTCTCTGTCTGTCTGTCCGTATCTCTCTGTCTGTATGTCTGTTGCTCTGTCTGTCTGTCTGTCTATCTGTCTATCTGACTGTCTGTCTGTCTCTCTTTTAGTCTCTCTCTCTCTTTCTTAGTCTCCCTCTCTCTCTCTCTTAGTCTCCCTCTCTCTCTCTCTTTCTTAGTCTCTCTCTCTTTCTTAGTCTCTCTTTCTTAGTCTCTCTCTTTCTTAGTCTCCCTCTCTCTCTTTCTTAGTCTCCCTCTCTCTCTTTCTTAGTCTCTCTCTCTCTCTTTCTTAGTCTCTCTCTCTCTCTTTCTTAGTCTCTCTCTCTCTCTCTTTCTTAGTCTCTCTCTCTCTCTCTCTCTCTCTCTCTCTTTCTCTTAGTCTCTCAGTCTCTCTCAGTCTCTCCCTCCCCCTCTCGCTCCCCTGCAAGAAGTCGGTGAAGGGAGAAACTCGATGCACCCACTGAAGTAGCGCTGTGGGTTTCCCTGAATCCATCCCGTCGTTAGAGAAATAAACGGTAAAAACCCTCTTTCAAATGTATGGGTTCAGACAAACCCGCATCGTCATTAGAGAAATAAACGGTAAAAACCCTCTTTCAAATGTATGGGTTCAGACAAACCCGCATCGTCGGGCGTGTGTAGTCAAAAGCGGCATCCGGCAAAGGTTGATGTGTTGATTTCAGGGGAAATTGTTTTTGATGGTTACAAAATATATTGATCACACTTACAGGCGAATGACACAAAGTGTCCTATTCCCTGCCACACACAGTCGTCAGTTCTTTGTCACTCATAGTGTTGAATTTACTGTCACAAACACACTCACAGCCACAGTCACACACCCTCACTTGGCGAAATCAAACTTTCTTTCTTTATTTGGTGTTTTACGTCGTTTTCAACCACGAAGGTTATATCGCGGAGGGGGAAGGGGAGAGATGGGATAGAGCCACTTGTCAATTGTTTCTTGTTCACAAAAGCACTAATAAAAAATTTTCTCCCGGGGCTTGCAACGTAGTACAATATATTACCTTACTGGGACCTGGAGAATGCAAGTTTCCAGTACAAAGGACTTAACATTTCTTACATACTGCTTGACTAAAATCTTTACAAAAATTGACTATATTCTATACAAGAAACACTTAACAAGGGTAAAAGGAGAAACAGAATCCGTTAGTGGCCTCTTACGACATGCTGGGGAGCATCGGGTAAATTCTTTCTCGTCCCAACCAATATGGGACTCCCCCTAACCCGCGGGGGGAGCGAAAACAAACACAATTCTCAAGAATCAAGTAAGCAACATATATTTTGCAAACCATAATCTGTACTGAGGTGTTCAATGGGAACCACATTTTTAGAGCAAAAGTTTAAAACAACACAAGAAGACAACACAAGAAGACTTGAAAACGTTTTCCTACTGGACAGAGCAAATACAGTTACAATGGTCCATACAAAAGTCATGATCAATGGGAGTTATCCACAACCCAGAAAATCTCATACAAAGGACAGCTGTCATGACATCTGTCAGTGCAGACGTCCACATATTTACACCAAAAAGAAACAAGGTAAACCAGAAAAAAAATCATGAAACATAATCAAGTGATAATCCGAATCAATTTTCACATCAAATATTTACGTCATTGTTTGCTTACATTCATTTCACTGAAGAAGGGCGTGGCCCAAAAGTCTTTGTAACTTGGTGTTTACTGTTTTTTTTTCTAATTAATCAAAATTTGTGTCATACCAAATTTTTAGAGCAAAAGTTAAAAACAACACAAGAGATTTGAAAAGGTTTTCCAACTGCATGGGTGGGAGCAAAAACAAAGTGCTTTACGAAAAAAAAAAAAAAGGTGTATGACCGGGTGGGTGTTGGGGGGGGAACCACTTTGCTTGTCGACAAAAATATTTCTTTTAACTTCCATCAAAGTGACAGGAAACTGCGGGAAATGGAATTAATATTACAGTAGGAAGTAACAGTTAAATTTAGTACATGTGCTTCAGGTGGTTTTTTTTTTTCATATGCCACTTTATCTTTAATTTGGGTCCAGGATCTCCCTTCCAGTATTTGGCTGCTTGCAATGCCCAACTAAATTTGTTTCTTTCCTGGAAGCTTTCCTCCCAAAATGGAAGCTTGAAAAAGCTTTGTCACGGCCTTCTCTTCTTCTCTCAAGAACTTGCTGTAGTTCCCTGAAACAGAAATTGACAGCTGTTCCTCAAAATGCCTTTGTTGTACATGCTAAAGACTACAAAAAATGAGCACCCCAAAAATCACACCTTCCATGGAGAAAATAACGTACAAAATACAAAAAATAAAACAATACTGACAAAAATACATATTTCCCAGGCCTTCAAAGACAGAATGATACAGCTAACAGAGCTAAACGACTCCCAACAGATGAAAAAATGGTTATTTTCAGTCCCCGGCCCCCTTCAGTGAATCTGGATCACGTTTTGTCAAAACGCAACAAACATTATTGAGTTTTTGGAGCGCTGTGGCAACTTTTAATTTGACCCCTACCTTGTTTTAATGACTGCCAGATTACCTAACGACTTCTGAATCACACACACATTGAAAGCATTGACAAATTAGCTCATTAATATAAATTTGGAAGCAAGAAAAGCTCGCTGTCCACTATTTCTTGCTGGAGGGCATTAGAAAGGTAAAAAAAAACCAAACATGTTGGTTGGATTTAAATATTAGTTTGTGGGGTGTGTATTTAATACAAGGAAATGGAACGAATATGATAAAATAAAATAATCAACAAGAACAACCCAAAAATCAATGAGACCATGAATTGCATCAAAGACAGGTTAGAATTTGTGTAGTGTGACTCCTCTTTTATGGTGCATTGCACTGAAGAGCAACCGCCCTGATATTATACGTTATTTGCGTTTTTGACCAAAATATGACATTTTACACAGATCGAGACAGTCATTGTTCTCCGAGACCGCGCTAGCGGTCGAGGTGAACAATGACTGTCGAGATCTGTGTAAAATATCATATTTTAGTCAAAAACGCAAATAACATTTATGTATCGATCGAATTCCTTTCAGGTACTGACTTTGTCGTTGTTTTAACGATTGAACGAGCACACACACACATGCAAGCAAACACATAAGCTTCATATTTTGGCGTTTCAGGTTGACCGAAACTTCCAAGGAACTATAAAACACACGTCATGTACTGACTTTGTTGTTGTTTTGACATTGAACAGCACACACACATGCACATGACGTGTGTTTTGTAGTTCCTTTGAAGTTTCGGTCAACCTGAAACGCCAAAATATGAAGTTTTGTATGCCTCTGACGTCACATGGCTCAAAGAAGGGAAATCCAATGTCCAATCGATACATAACCCTTTGTGGTGGACTGGGCATTAAGCAAACAAACAAACAAAGAGATTGAAGAGCACAAGTCTGCTGTATGTGCACTGAGCACAAAAAGTTAAGTTCTGTGAAATTTGGAGAGCCTGCAGCTACCCAGCAAAAACACCATAAAAACCATTGATTTTTTGCTGTTTTTCAGTTTTGTGGTCGCTCTGTTTTACACACTAGATCAGCCTGACAGCGCGACAGATTTGAACGAAATTTGTATGAATCATTAGGCAAGACACCAAATAAACTTTCGAATGTAAAAAATGTAAAATATCATTCAGTTTAAGTCACTGTTTCAACGGTTGAAAGTGAATCAAGCCATCAAAAAGCACAATTTTTGAGAGTAGATGTGGTCACAGACCAGTGACATCATACCCAGATATTGCTCAGATTCCAGAAACACATTTTTGAGCAGAAGAAAGACTGATTTTCAAATACACGTATATTTCTGACCAAATAACTGCTGTTTAACATCTGGGGTATACCACTGAAAAAAATATCCTTAACTTTTTTGTGCTCAGTGTATCAGTGCACGGCAATGAAAGTCACAAAGTTAAAAAGTGTGTGGAGTTGTACCTGCAATGTGTGGCCTCTCCGATGAGAGACCACATCCCTTTTAAGGCACAGTAAGCCTCCCGCAAACCATCAAAGACACACAGTACAAACACCCTTTTGTTTGAACACTCACCGCTTGAGAATATCTGAGGTGCCTTACGTAAAGAGCCAGCAATTTTCAATGAATTTATTTTTGCATGGTTTATCTAACGCCTGAGCCATCGTGGACCCCGGGGTGTGATCAACTTTCCTTTTTGACTCACATGCGAAGCAAAAGTGAGTCTATGTACTCACCCGAGTCGTCCGTCCGTCCGTCCGTCCGTCCGTCCGGACGTCCGTCCGTCCGTCCGGAAAACTTTAACGTTGGATATTTCTTGGACACTATTCAGTCTATCAGTACCAAAT
Source organism: Littorina saxatilis (assembly GCF_037325665.1). Lineage (NCBI taxonomy): Eukaryota > Metazoa > Mollusca > Gastropoda > Littorinimorpha > Littorinidae > Littorina > Littorina saxatilis. The sequence goes on along the minus strand of NC_090259.1, from coordinate 37,992,807 downwards.
TTGGCAAGATGGTGTATGATGACAAGGCCCCAAAAAACATACATAGCATCTTGACCTTGCTTCAAGGTCAAGGTCGCAGGGGCCATAAATGTTGCGTAAAAAACAGCTATTTTTCACATTTTTCCCATTTTCTCTGAAGTTTTTGAGATTGAATACCTCACCTATATATGATATATAGGGCAAAGTAAGCCCCATCTTTTGATACCAGTTTGGTTTACCTTGCTTCAAGGTCAAGGTCACAGGAGCTCTTCAAAGTTGGATTGTATACATATTTTGAAGTGACCTTGACCCTGAACTATGGAAGATAACTGTTTCAAACTTAAAAATTATGTGGGGCACATGTTATGCTTTCATCATGAGACACATTTGGTCACATATGATCAAGGTCAAGGTCACTTTGACCCTTATGAAATGTGACCAAAATAAGGTAGTGAACCACTAAAAGTGACCATATCTCATGGTAGAAAGAGCCAATAAGCACCATTGTACTTCCTATGTCTTGAATTAACAGCTTTGTGTTGCATGACCTTGGATGACCTTGACCTTGGGTCAAGGTCACATGTATTTTGGAAGGAAAAATGTGTAAAGCATGTGAGTCGTATGGGCTTTGCCCTTCTTTTTTTTCACAAATCTAGTCGTCAGTTTGTGATTTCAATGCGACTCGCTTTATCTGCATTAGACCGTTATTGTATAACTCTGAATCTAAAATGCAACAACGACTGCGAGTCACACAAACTTATCGGTGGAGTTTGGCTTCAAAGAAGCAAGTTCAATGCAAAAAATTCGTCTGCTTCGGGAAACACTTCTTTGCGTGACATGCTTCCGGACTCCCTTTTTGTCAATTTTTCAAAACTTCGAGTTGTACTGATCTTTTTTTGGTGAAAAAAAAATCTTTTAGGATTAATGAATGCTTGTGTTACAATAATTTATTATTTAGATTTTAGTACTAGCGCCAAAAAGCGTCTGATTTTGGTACTAGACAATCCTGCAGGCCATGCAAAAATAAAATTTAAAAAAATGCTAGCTCTTTACGGAGGGTGCTTAGGATGTTCGCAAGCGGTGAGTGTTTAAATGAAAGGGTGTTTGTACTGTGCGTAAAAAACCTGGCAATGTCTTTTCAGAAACTGATAGTTTACGTGAACCAGAGTGTGCTGACGCTTTCTGTTGTCCATTTGTCTATTATCCCTACCAAAATTACCCGTCAACATGACAGGCCACCTTCAATTTAAGGACACTTCTGGCAAGTCAATCGCAGGTACCCCTGTACTATCTTTTGCAATTAGTATATAAGAAAACTAGCTATTGTAGTCTAAAAATCAGTACTGGCACAATGGTGCACAAGTGCTTTCCATGACCACTTATGATCTGGTTTAGCTCCTTGCAGGACACATACCAATTAATTATGGTGGTGGTTTTTTTTGGGGGGTGGGGGTGCATATTGTGCGAGTAGTATGCATGGCCATTTGTTATTATTATCAAGGCAGTACATACGTTCGTTGGATTTTCCTGCTACTGCTGGTACTGGGTCTGCATCATCAACTGTAGAAGAAAAAAATGTTCAACATGTGAGACTTTCATTTTTCAGACCTCAATAAATGAACACATTTATTTTAAGACTCCTTCCTTTTTAAGACCAGATTTTTTGATAGATTCCAGTGTGTTAGATTTTGAGAATACAATTGGGCAGAGGAATATTCTTAATCAAGTCATTCAAAAGTTATTCACTTTACAATATCAATTTTACATTGCCTTTGAACAACATTTTGACAACAGAAGATTGAAACCACACATACATACTCCGAAATCAAACAAATGTTTAGGAGTTATGAAATCAGTGTTTTTTTTAAAGTTTGGCCATGCATCTTCTTCATATCACTTCATTGCAATTATATATTCTTATGTCCAAATCAACTGCACTTCACTACCCCCCGCGGGTTAGAGGGAGTCCCATATTGGTTGGGACGAGAAAGAATTTACCCGATGCTACCCAGCATGTCAGGGGCAGACCTAGGGGGGGGGGGGGGGGGGTTTCCTGGGTGCCCGGAACCCCCCCATCCGGGGTTGGGTTTTTTTTTTTAATATTTACTGAATAGATACCTTGTTATCTTCCAGGAGAGGCCTCCGATTGACCTAAACAAATAAAATTCCTTCAGCATCTGGGGGGCATAGCCCCCCAGACCCCCCACCAGGGCTCTGCCCCTGGACCCCACCGGGGCCTAAGCGGCCTCTGGACCCCTGCTCCAATTTGGAACCCCCCCCTTATCCACAACTAGGTCCGCCCCTGCATGTCGTAAGAGGCCACTAACGCTTCTGTTTCTCCTTTTACCCTTGTTAAGTGTTTCTTGTATAGAATATAGTCAATTTTTGTAAAGATTTTAGTCAAGCAGTATGTAAGAAATGTTAAGTCCTTTGTACTGGAAACTTGCATTCTCCCAGTAAGGTCATATATTGTCCTACGTTGCAAACCCCTGGAGCAATTTTTTGATTAGTGCTTTTGTGAACAAGAAACAATTGACAAGTGGCTCTATCCCATCTCCCCCCCTTTCCCCTATCCCATCTCCCCACCCTTTCCCCGTCGCGATATAACCTTGAATGGTTGAAAACGACGTTTAACACCAAATAAAGAAAGAAAGAAAGAAACTGCACTTCACTGAGCTACTTTGTAGAAGGTCCAGAAAGGGTACCAATGTCTATCACATAAATACCACTGCTAATACATGCATACTTTTAACTGTTGACTTTGATGACTGTTACTTTCATGACATTAAAAAAAAGAAGACTGATCTGAGAATCAATAGACTGATAAAAAAAATCACAGCAGGACAAACAATGTGTGTGCCAAATGCAAATCTTAAGTCTGTTCTGTTCAGCAGATGTAACAAGTATTAATTCTGGCCTTTTGGGGTTTGGTTAGCTTTGAACAAAAAGAAAAACAACGATGTGTATGTTCAAATTTGTTTGAGGGCAAATTGGTTCAATCATAAAACTGATTCATATCAAACTAAAAAGATAGCATTTACACTTCTGATGTAATGTTAATACATCTTTGATATCAATCTATTTTTGTGCAATGCAGGTTTAGTCATCTAAAACATTATTGAAGTCACGTTGTTTTATCTGATTCAGATAAATACCCACCTTCCTCTTGTCTGATTTCCCCTTCTTCGTTGTCTTTGTTTCTTTCAGAGTCACCTGAAATATGAATATTTATAATGAATAACAGAATAACACAAACATGGTGGAAAATGACAGTTAAACAAAAAGTAAATGCGCACACACGACTGGCCTTTGTAACCCCCGCCCATCCCTAACCCAACCTTACCCCATAGAAGACTCCCTCCCTAAGACCTCCAACCCCCGATCAGACATTTTCAAATCCATGTTTTCTATTATATTCTGTCAATAACCTAGAGCTGTAAGTTTACCCCATTTTAAGACCTGATGTTCTCAGGGTTTTGTAGGTCTTAAAAGGAGGATTCCACAAACCTCACTCAGTGACTAGCCTGATAAAATCAACACCCACCATATTTTGTAAAAAAAAAAAGAGATTCTTTTAAGGTAAGGAATCCCCATGGGAATTGGCAAAACATTTTTCACTATGAGTGTTTTGGGGTATGACCCAAACATAGGTGACCTTTTTTTGATTGGCTGATGTGTGCTATGGTTTCAAGCCAAACTTTGCAAAACGAAAAAGGACTGCGAAAAAAAATCCTGAGCCTCATAAACACAGTGCGGTTGAAAATGTAAACACTGAACCTCCCACCTCCTCCTCCATCGCAATAGCTCGCTCATTCAGGTATTGCGACTCTTAAGAAAAAAAATAATAATAAAAGTCAAACACAGTAAGACCGAAGACTGTGAATTTGACACAAAAGACAAACTGACAGGTTTCAAATCCGTGAATATCAAACTTTTGAGATGTTTTGTAAACAAACTGTTGCTCCCATCATGTAAACAACCTCCCTCCCGGCCATACTTGTTTGTCTTACGTCTAATCAAGCATTTAAAAGCAATGAAGATCATTTGTATATATGTCGATGTCTAAGAGAATAAGACTGTATTTAATTACAGTCGAGATCGCTTAACACGAAATGAAAGGGACCAATATTTTTTTTCGGCTCAGAAGATAAAGCCTCATAACTTTTAAAGAAAGCAACATTCAAAATCCCAATCATTGTGCTGTTCTATACACATGAATTAGTGCTTTAATTTGGGTGTGAAATCGGTTGCAATAACTCTTTTGGTCAAGTTTTTATTATAAGGAGTACCTACCAATGTTTCGGCTGAAGGTCATGTCCTTCAGGGCTGTTCCCTTCTGTTGAGGGACTGACCCCTCTTCCATTGCAAATAGAAGAGGAGCCATCCGCGTCACCTGATGACCCTGGAAATTTTGTCGGTAGTGCCGAAGGTGGACCGCCTCTGTGTGGCCCATCCATCGGCACAAGACCTCGAAGTCCTGGTCATTTAGTCCCAACACTTGGGCTGTTGTTGCGATTTCTTTATGGAGGTTGGTGCTGCGTAGCCTTTCCGGGTGTTGTATTTTCTCGGCTACTTCGTCCACTGTTACACGAAGGGCATCCGATCCTCTGATGTAGCCATTTGAACCCTACAAAAGAAGGTACTAAATTACAGAGGAGTAAGGAACCCGTTTAAAATAAGGTCAAGCCATTTTGTTATACCTTTCAGTATAGACGATTACCCATTTTGTGACAGCCACACAGAGTGGAAGGCAGAAATCAGTATCTCGCAAAATGAGGGCACTGTTGCATGCTTGTCATTATTTGTTTCAGCATAGCAATCGTTAGATTCGAGTAGAAATTGCTCTTAAAACATAGCATGCTACGCCAAAAGCATAGCAGTTGGCAGCTATGTGTGTGTAGGTGTGTGTGTGTAGATGCATTCCGAGGAAAATGTGGGGCTGATCTTCATGAAACTGTCCATATAAGTTCTGCCAGATAATATCCCCAGATAAAAAAAATCTTTTTTAATAAGTGTCTTTGATAATGTAATATCCGCATTTTAGTGAAAGTTAATGCAGGTTCTGTCACGCCCTGATTTTTCTTTTGATCAAATTGATTGAAATTTTGGAGGCTTAAAATCTGAAAAATGTAATTAAAATTAAACAAATCTGCTATCGATCCAAATATGATTTCATCTTATATTTTATCATTCTGTTATTCAAAAAAACATACACACGTCATGTTTGGATTAAATGCTCAGAAAGTTAAAAAGAATAGGAAAAGCGTGCTTACCTATGAAGCTCTATAGCCTACTATGTTATCCCTTGCTTATTGATATATATTTTCCCATGTTCTTCAGGTGTCATGTAGTGCAAATTGCACTAATTTGTCTATTTGTATGTTATTTACCCCCCCTCCCCCTCCCAACAAAACAAAATGAGAAAGAAAAGGTTCTAATTGAATGCCATGCACTATTATTACCTTGCTGTTTAAGGCAAACACAAAAGGGTTACTCGATGCAACCATTCCTGCTTGACGAAAGTCAACAAGGCTGTGCACGGCTTCCTGGACTTCAGGTGTCAGGATCACTGGCAGAGGGCGTGACCTTTTCCCGCGCAGCATAACCCTGGCATGGGTTGTCAGCACACGTTCTTCCCCCTGTGTCAGCCGAAGTTCTTTAGTGTGGCTGTCCATGCCTTGGTGAATTTGTTCTAAGTCTTTCAGCGTCATAGTTGCAGCCTATAAAAAACAAGAAGGGCAAAGCCCATACGACTCACATGCTTGACCTTGACCTTTACATGACCTTGACCTTCAGGGTCAAGGTCAAATAACTAAACCTAGCAATGACATCATACACTAAGAACTGCTTTACACATTTTTCCAAATACATGTGACCTTGACCCAAGGTCATGCAACACAAAGCTGTTAATTCAAGACATAGGAAGTACAATGGTGCTTATTGGCTCTTTCTACCATGAGATATGGTCACTTTTAGTGGTTCACTACCTTATTTTGGTCACATTTCATAAGGGTCAAAGTGACCTTGACCTTGATCATATGTGACCAAATGTGTCTCATGATGAAAGCATAACATGTGCCCCACATAATTTTTAAGTTTGAAACAGTTATCTTCCATAGTTCAGGGTCAAGGTCACTTCAAAATATGTATACAATCCAACTTTGAAGAGCTCCTGTGACCTTGACCTTGAAGCAAGGTAAACCAAACTGGTATCAAAAGATGGGGCTTACTTTGCCCTATATATCATATATAGGTGAGGTATTGAATCTCAAAAACTTCAGAGAAAATGTGAAAAATGTGAAAAATAGCTGTTTTTTAGACAACATTTATGGCCCCTGCGACCTTGACCTTGAAGCAAGGTCAAGATGCTATGTATGTTTTTTGGGGCCTTGTCATCATACACCATCTTGCCAAATTTGGTACTGATAGACTGAATAGTGTCCAAGAAATATCCAACGTTAAAGTTTTCCGGACGTCCGGACGTCCGGACGGACGGACGGACAGACGGACGGACGACTCGGGTTAGTACATAGACTCACTTTTGCTTCGCATGTGAGTCAAAAAGCATATCATATGAAACGTTATCAAAATAATATCTAGTCAAGATTTGAGACAGAAACTAAGGCAGCAACACTGAAAAGCAGTCAATATGTAGTAAGGTTTGGCCTGTCTCTACAAAGCATGCTAATGTGAAAAGTTAAGCAATAGTTTCTCAGTGCTAAAACCTAGATGGTAAACAGCTATAGTTTGATCAGAAAACAAGAAAAGCAAATGCTTGCACACAACTCGCCTTCGTTGCCCCTGTTAATGCTGCCCAAAACAAATAACGGTTTTGGGGGTGACAAAAAAAAACAGGGCCGGAGTGCTATGTAAATTAGGAGCAGTTCTTCCAAACCCATTAAAAAAAATATGACACTACTAGCCTGTTCCCGTATACTGAGCCAGATTTTTTTGTTTTAGCAAACTGCATTGCAGTTCCAGAGCAAATGATCATCGTTCCTTAATGAATGTGTTTAAACCTGTTTTTCTCGTAATATAATAATGCACAGCTCGAAAATATGGCCAAGAACAAATCTAAGGTTCATCGAAGAAAGAAGAATAACAACATTCTTGTCCAACACAACTTGCATTTTGCCGTGTGCGCTGTAAAATCTCCCAACCTTTAAAGCAGACGAAAAGCAGACATCTTCATATTTTTCCAAGGGAAAAGTCATTGGTCATAAAGTCTTGCAGGACAGAAACATACTTCTCTACGCTTTCTTTGCTTCTCAAAAATAAAATGTAATTCTTTATCTCAACTTGTCAAGTAAGTCAAACAACCATAGCACACAGAACTGGGCAATGACACTGATTTGAATAGGAAAGATCTTTGATAACGCAAATATACATTGTTGTTAATGTTTGTTTGTTTGCTTAACGCCCAGTCGACCACGAAGGGTTATATCAGGGTGGTGCTGCTTTGACATTTAACGTTGCACCACACACAAGACATAAGTCGCAGCACAGGCTTCTTGTCTCTTCCAGTCACATTATTCTGACACCGGACCAACCGGGCTAGCACTAAACCCATAATGCCAGATGCCATGCGGAGCAGCCACTTCAATTTTAAAGTCTTAGGTATGACCCAGCTGGGGTTCGAACCTACGACCTCCCGCTCACTGGGCGAACGCCTTACCACTAGGCCACTGTGTTGATGTGGTCACACCTATCTCGAGAACTAAGCATCGCACAGAACCAGCGCTCTTCCATTTTGTCACCTTCCTGAACCATCTTACCTTTTAGAGGAAGGGAAAAAAAAGCTGTTTCAGCTTCATAAAATAATGTTAAAGAGAACTTATGTGACCATAATTTACTTCAAACCTAAAATTATTTGACATATTTAAACTGGCACAACCTCCAGCCTCCTCCCACTGACATACTTATCAATATCCACCACATTTTAAAAGGAAATTCCTTTTTTTTTCAACAGGAATCATAATTGTAATTCAATCAAGTTGACGTTTTAATGAAACAGATCCTGTGATTGGTTAGAATGCCCCAACTCATTAAAAATTACTGGTAATTAACAACCTGCTGGCAAGGCACATTGATACAGCTTCAACTAGTCTCGGTTAGCTTTGTGGGTCATTTTACAAGTAGAAAATATGAAGGACAACGAAATACCAAGGCCATAAGGTATGCGAAGTGATGACGTCGAACACTTGACGTAAGTTGATGCATGAATTCTTCGGCACTACGTCAGGAAATTCCAAAGATCGCTTTTGTGATGAAAAATTATTCTAAAGGCAGTTTACAGAGTGGAAATTTGGTTTTTCACTGATAAAGTGGAACAGCCTTGTATACTAACCTCTGTCGGTCATCTTCTGTTGAAAATGATGATGTATGCCAGAACAACCTCCGCAAGTCTTCTCCACAATTCCGCTGATGCTCCCGTTTTGATTTTCTTGGAAGAAAAAAACAACACAATCAATCAGCAAAATGACATGATCCCTTTCAAAATACATAAAATCATGAATAGTAGTCAGGGGTGTCGTTTGGATCAGCCCTTCACCCAATCGCCGATTTGTTTTTGATTTGGCTGAAACTTCATGTTATCTTTACATTTAGAATTTTATTTTTTATTTGGGGCACAATCCAGAATTAAATAATGTTTCAGACATCAAGGTGGAAGTTACTCAAAGCCCTGAAAGTCCAAAAAATAGTGCACTTTTAAAAATGTACAAGCCAGAGAACAAACTTTACTGACCAAATCAACAATTTGATTCAGCATTTACTCACATTTGACAAGTAGATTACCATTTCTACTCGCCAGTAACATGTTTGCACTTGCCATGGCAAGTAAATACTTGCAACTTTCAGCGCTGTAACTCTGGTCTGTATGTTATGAAGTGTGAGTAAGTGACACCCTTTTTCCAAAATCATGCACACCAGAGCCAGGATAAACTAATTATTTTGCTGCGTGAGCTTTATAAAACACATTCAAGAAATATATATTGACCCACTATTAACCCATTTGAGACCATTTATTGTCCAATATTAAGATTAAGAACACCCTACACATTCAACTTGCCACCACAACATCCTCTCCCTACCCCCATCCTCAACCACCACAACACTTGTTTACCACAACTTACAAACAAGTAGCACAACTTACTTTTGTCAAACTCTTGATTTTCTCCCTCAAACTTTCACACAAAATTCGAATGTCAGATGTTAGTGGGATCTCTGCCGTTTTCGTGATTTTTGTCTCCTTGAGTTGCAGTGCCGCGCGGTGTCCCACATCCATCCCCCAACTGGTGGCCATCAGATGTTGAAATTGGGATGCGTCTTGACCAGTTTGGCAAGCTTTAATTTCAGCTCCTTGAAGAGCTTCAGCACACCTGAAATATTAATTCAAAGAATACACAAATGTTCTATACATGCAAGAGGACATTATAAGATGTTTGATGGGTTGTTGACAGACCAGCTTCTTTGTCGGTCCGAGGGGGAGCATATCGTCTTTTGTTTCATATTTATTGACCAAGGCCCGTGATCGGGAGGTCGTGGGTTTGAACCCCGGCTGGGTCATACCTAAGATTTTAAAATTGGCAATCTAGTGGCTGCTCCGCCTGGCATCTGGCATTATGGGGTTAGTGCTAGGACTGGTTGGTCCGGTGTCAGAATAATGTGACTGGGTGAGACATGAAGCCTGTGCTGCGACTTCTGTCTTGTGTGTGGCGCACGTTATATGTCAAAGCAGCACCGCCCTGATATGGCCCTTCGTGGTCGGCAAACAAACAAACAAACCAAAAAGATATGAACACCAAAACGGTTTTGTATGACGGCTTACTAGTGCCAAAACCTAAGGTTACCATTTTCACGTGAAAATTAGTAAATAACAGTGTTAATTACTTATTTTTAATTTTGCCTCGTTTTCGGTCACAGTAGTCAGACTTTAAGAGTCTCTGAGAGGCTACAACCTCCGCCAAACATCACTCTCACAATATTTCTGAAATATCTTTTAATAGAAGGCCTTATCGAGCAAGTTATCCGTAGGGAAGATGCATGTCAGTTTTCTGCAATAGCGCTTTCCTTAACGTTGTTTTTGGGTAACTTAAAAAAAATAATAGACCCCAAAAACTTTCTAATTGAAGCTGCTTTTAGCAGACGGACCTTTGATCAGCTGTGGTCATACACTTTCACATATCTTTCAATATAATTCCTTATTCGACAAGTTGTCAGGCAGACAGGTGTGCCTCATATTCATTTCCACTACTACACTCATACATCTGCTTTGTAGTGTATTAGTGAAAGACAATTGATCCGAAAATGTTCGAATCGAGAGAGGAAAAATGGCGTGTGGCCGGACTTGTGCTAAAGGTCCGACCACTAGCAGACTGATCTGTTCGGTCTAGGCTAACACACTTTCACAAATGTCTTTCGATAGAATTCGTTATTCAACAAGTTGTCGGACACACAGTTGTATGTCACTGTTATCTACACATGCGTTCAGCACTTATTGTTAATTTGCATCGGATTAAAGAACTATGGGCCAGAAAAGTATTGAATCGAAGGATTTTCGCTCTGGCCGGTGTAACAGTCGCGCATGCGCATTGAACCTCCACAGTCACAAGGCACATGAAAATTAGTAATTAACGCATGAAATTTTTGTTTTGACGCTAGTAAGCCATCAGGAGGCGAGCCAAAACTGAAAATTAGACATTAACACTTAAAATAGTAATTAACATGTGAAAATGAGTAATTAAAACGTTTAATTTAATTTTTGCGTGAAAATTAGTCACTTTCACAGGTCAATTACGAATGTATTGTTTTGGTGCCAGTAAGACGTCATACTTTTGGTTAAAAGCCTGTAGTTGCATTGGCTAGCAAAATTGTTCCCTTACCTGGTAAAATATCAGAAGCCCTAATACAGTATGACTTTACAAGTGCATCGTGCATTCTAATCAAATTCGCAATTGGCCCAGAGAGACACCGGAAAGGCAAATGCTTGCAACGAAATTCACGATTGGCAAATCAAGTCACGTGGACAACCTCAATCAGTCATAACAGACTGGTTCGCAACCATTGGTACTCGGCTACTTGTGCTATGTTCATTGTTGATTGTCGAGCGATGATTGAACATTTTGCATGCCTGTCATTTTGTGTTTGAACGTAGCGTAGAGTTTAGCGTAACAATTACAGCAAAATCGTAGCATTCTACGTCAAAATTTTAGCAGTTGGCAGCTCTGTGGGTAGTACATGTTTCTCCACATCAAATCTGCCCGAAGGGTTTTAGAGATCCAATTTGCCAAAGAAAACGGCTCCTTACATAGTACACCATTATCTTTCATGTGAAAGTAACAATAAACTGACTTACACTCAGATGTCTCAGACGCTGGGTCGGGGGAAGAGGTAACACTTGCTCCTTCGGGGTTTTCAGCACTTGTCTGGGCTCCTGTGAGGATACATACATTAAATTCAATAAATTCTGCTCTTCAAAGAGAACCAGATTTGTGGTTTGGACATGCAGGCATGATAGTTGGCCTGGTTATATTTCTGCCGGCTCCTGTTGATATCCATTCTTAATATGTCTGTTATCATTTGCTAACAGTCAGCATTTTATAAATAACTTATACTAAATATATTACATTTCAGACGCTCCTTTAATTTCAGACACTCATTTGAGATGCATGAAATGAAAAACCTGTTATACAAGTAATTACAAACTAATTGCAAAGTGCTTTCAAATCATCTGTGCATTGGCTGTGCTTTATGTGTAGCAAAACGGTTCTTATTTGATGAGAACGAGTACGTTACACTCAGCCGAAGACAAGGCGTAAAACACAGTCAAGATATGGGATCAATAAAGCCCCTCTGACATAGAAATGGAAAAACTTGCTAAATGAAGATTTTTGCTTTGATGCAGTTGTTTTCTAATCAGACTAATGGGAGCCGCCGTACATGTTTCTTGCTCACGTACACGTCTGCACTCTTGGGGCCCAACAGCTCAGATGGCAGGTCTTACCCAATCAGCAGCATTGCGTCTCTTGGCCATGCTTAATAAGCTTGCCTCTATGTTTTTGGCATGAGTTATTTCCAAAAAAAAGTAAGTCCCTGCAGGCAATATAATCAGCTGTGCAGACAATGCCCTGTACCAGAGACTGTTGAGTACATGCCTGGTTGTCTGTGTGTGTTTTAGCTACCAGGGTAAGGCATCGAGTATGTGGGGGAGCAGTAGTAATTCTCTTGAAAAAGGATACTCTCTTTCCGCCAAATTTTTCTTTCCTTCTTCCGCAGCAAAACTTGAAAAAAAAAGTGCAAATGTTTCAGAATCACTCATCAAAGAAAAAATTATTTTGGATTGAGGAAACAGACCAGTACACTGTACCTTCATCATCTGCTTAGAATACTGATGCTCTCATGAGACGTAAGATGGTAAACATGTCTCTGTGCCACTACAACACATGAAGTGAAACAAGAAACAGATAGAGAAATATGTGGCCATGATGGCAACCACTAACAATTCAGTTTTTGTTTCCCAATCCATTAACCACCCAAACTTTGGTTCTGCCTCCCATTACCATGCAGAATTCCCTCCTAGATTGCAAGGTAGCTGCTTGTTTTGTGGGGCATAGGACCTACCTGTCACGTTGGTAGAGTCTTCGGCGCAATCATCCAAAAAGTGGAAGTCGTGGACATCTTCAACTGTATCATCAGAATCATCATCTGAAAACAAAAATCAAGTCAGATATCTAAATTTAAAGCACAATGCTGTGCATTTAACTGAATCTTTCTGTAACTGACATTTTGAGGTGAGACCAGCTGCCTTCCCTAGTTCATAGACAATGCATATCACTAGAGAGAGAATGTTGCTTGCGTGTCTTTGTAAAGGGATGTGCATACAAGTGTTCCCTTCTTTGGCCATACACTAGGTAAAGAGATCAAAAACTGAATAAGGCACAGGGGTCCAAATTGGGGAAAACAGTAGCACCTTACAGTCCTGAAAGTACTATATATGGTAGATATCCAATTATTCAAGCAAAACAACACACACAGAAACTAGTTTCTTTGAAAAAAATAGACAAGAAATATTGTGTGCTATTGCCATACTGAAATTCCCACTTAAATCGCAGGGTAGCTGCCTGCTTAGTTGTGCATAGGACCTACCTGTCACGTTGAGAGGGACTTTGTTGTCATCATCAGAAACGTCAGAGTATTCAAATTGAGCATCGAGTTCAGAATCAGCATCTGGAAACAGAATCAAGTTAGAAATCTTGATTTAAAGTACAATCCCCCCTCAAAAAATAGTCGTTGCCCACTACCTCAGATACAGTTGGGTTTTTTTCCATGTGGGTCAAGCTAATTCCCCGACATGCATACCGGTACATGCACATAATCAACACCCAGGCTGATATGGTAAGTTGCATTGTTTTCAGAAGTTACTTCTTTTTAGATTTACTACAGTTACTCCAAATAAACCATTTTGCTGAGAGCATCCAGGCTCTACTTTTAGAATGTGATCAAGTTGAGTTATCATTCTTTCAAACAAGCATCTGTCAATGTCTGTGATAGTGAGGTAAACACTTGTTTCCACAACCATCACTAGCATAATACGCAACATACTCTTCATTTTGAAATTGTGTGACATTATGCGGGTTTTGCTCTCAGGACATCTGAAATAACCCCATTTTTAACTTTTCATGAACATAACCCCCCCCCCCCCCCCCCCCTGTGATGCCAACTTTTGCAAAAGGGGGAAGGGGGGGGGGAGATGGGGTCAACCAAATTAGGGTCATGATGGCAGATTATTAAACCCTTGAAATTTGAAAACTCTAGCTTCAAAGACGCCTGATATGTTTTATGAATCAAAAATAACCCCAGTGTCCTCAAAACTTGACGAGGGCCAATCAATCTTAGGTCAAGGTGGGATATAATCAAACCCTACAAGTGTGGACAGTTTTAAAAGTATAACTTTAAAACCATCTGAGATAACCTCAACGTGTAATTTCTATAACCCCGCTGTGGCCCCAATATTTGACGAGGTTTAACTCATTGTCTCCCAGGTAGGGATATATCCGTACCCACTCATATGGCTCTATATGACCAGGTACGGATATATCCGCTCAGGCTGGTCTCGGCTATAAAAAAAACTTTGTCAACATAGGTGGGGTAGAAAGTGAGGTCATTACTGAAGATCAAACCCTAAAAGTGTGCAAAATCTAGCTTGAAAAACATCCGAGATAACCTCATACAGTTGTAGTTAAGTTTTTTGTTCACGGCCGGCCGAACAGACACAGGTTATTCAGGCAGGCGAGTCAAAAGTGAACATGCAAACAATTTTGACTTAGCAATTTTGTATGTGTCCAAGGGGAATGATGCTTATTACATCAAAATCTCTTGTCAGAGATATTGTGTCCACAAGATCGTTCTCACAGTAAGAAAATCAACAGATTTTACTACTTCCATGCATCTAACTGTCTTACATTCCCATTGCATAATGCTGTGTAAGAGAGTGATTTTAACATGTGATTAAATCAGACACAAAACTTGAAAAAGAATTGCACCAAAAGTAAAGTGCCCAACTGGGTGGGAAACGGTGTTTGATTTGTTTGACATTTTAACCAATCAAAGCTAGGGCTCTGGGCTGAACTGCACGAAGGGTTAAATTTGTAGAGATTTATTCCTAATGTCAAGCAATCAGGCTTTTTGTCAATAACACATCTTCAAACCAGTTCAGCACCGTTTAAGTACATGACCCCTGGAAGCAGCAATCACACAGAAAGCACAAACGCAACAACACTCCCTAGCTGAATAGAAAAAAGTCTTGGTAACCATCGTAACAGTAGACTACCTGACTGAAAATAAATAATCACCTTTATCCGCATGCGGAATAGTCAAATCCTCAGTGGGGGACTGCTCAGCAGGCAACCCAACCTAAAAACCAACAAGGATTATGCGTCAGGTCTCATTTATGTTTCCCTGAGAAAAACAAACATATTTGGTGATTCTACACCAACAGCACTAATCTAAAGGCAAAAAAGATCTAAACCAGTCTCTCGTGCCATATAATTGATGGGTTTGTGTTGTTAGCTTTGCAGACTTTTAACCAACTTTTCGCCCATTTTTAACTTGTTCTTGAGTTGCTGGGGGCCAAGTCTGCTGAAAGTCTGCTATATAAATGGCCTCAAAAAGTTTCTAAAGACAAATTTAGCAGTAACTTGAAAACTGAGTTGAGAACTGCTCGACTCGCTACAACTTGCCAGTGACTTGGCAGACTTTTCTTATTTGAAAAAAGATAGTCAAACATTCAGGCATTGCTAACAGGGTCATACCTTGTACTTAGGATATAGTTGGCATATATATGCACTAAAATGTATAAGTCAAATGACCATAACTAACCACTAAACATAGAAGCACAGTTTTGATGTCTTGCTGATGGTTGTAGACTCTGCTTTGCTGGCTGTGATGCAACAACAGGTTGACCAGCTTGATCTGAAACAACATGCATTGAACAATTAGCATATGGATTATATATATTCTCCACAGCTGTGTACCAGTGGAAACCATGCTAGTATATTTCTTCACAGTCTGCCTCAAACGCCGGTTAACAGAACGATTTAAATCTCTCACGAAAAAAGCAGTTCTAACATTTTGGAACACACAGTTTACATAGACGCCAGACTAAAGCAAACTGTACTTTTGGTGCGCGCTCAACATGCTTTTCAAGTAACGCACCAATTGAGAATGCGAACCAAAAGTGTCACCAGTACCGTTCGCTCCTATTATTACCTGCATATTAAATAAGTTTTAACGGCATTGTCACTCTTCTGCTCCAGACACGGACCAAGAAGACCTCAGTTATGAGTATAGGAAAAGCCTCAGTTTAGCACTTGCAACTTTCAGAATATCATGTTTACGACCATAATTATTTGCCGGCGGTCACGTGTTTTTGTTTGTTTGATGATTGTTCTTATCTTAGTTTTTTAAGGCTGTTGTCATATGTTGTTTGGTTGTTTTAAGAGCAGATGAACTTGTGACCACTTTCGATTCCATTGTTTAATTGTATGCAAAATAACGATGATCTAGTTATTATCCCTGTATGATTGAATAGTGAAATCCAAACGGCGATCGTTAGTAAACTTGACGGCCTTGTGACTGGATTATAAAGTTTTAATGAAATGACACTTTAATTTGGGTTCGAAATTTGTTGCAATAACTGACTTGATGGCTAAGCCAATTACGCCATTTCGAATTTTAAAGTACCGCAACCATTGCAGCCGCGGAAGCTTTTTCAGTCTCAATAACTTCATGTCAACTTGAAATAATTGCCGGGACGCATTATTTAAAAAAAAAATGGACAGGATTTTTATTTTATTTTACTTTTGTACATATTTGTCACATTAATTCAGCTAAGATTGTAATTGACACATTTTAAGCATTGCCGTCGGTCCCTTCTCAAGTTTCTAGCGCGGCGAACAAAACTTTTAATCGCGTATGGCAAAATGTAAATGTGTGTGTGTGCGGCTACCAGTAAGTTCGTCACACGGTAGATTCGTCACCTATGACGAAGTTACTGGCAGGGGTGGGCGGGTGTTTATGCTAAAGAGCTTATGCTTTCAGATGTTTGATTTGTGGGAGAGATTCAAGATTCACATTTTTAGAGAGAGAGAGAGAGAGAGAGAGAGAGAGAGAGAGAG